>NC_143586.1:168832982-169201266 GCF_048544385.1 Mastigoproctus giganteus | reverse complement strand
CCAACATTGCTCTGTACCTGTTAAGTAAGACCTCAGATCTCCTACTTGTAATATCATTAGTGCCAACATGTACAACCATATCACCTTTCGTTCCCTTAAAAGATGATATCTACTCTACAATGTCATCTACTCTTCACCCTGGTCCTATTTCATCTATCCTTTTTGGACAATATATTTCCTCTTTCCCTGACTATAGAGTCGTTGACAATAATTTACCTCCTGTGGAACCTGCACATTCTGCCTTGGGGTTTGCCACTTTGTTGCCTCATGCACAAGTGTAAGCTTTGGCATTGAGTTAGGCTCTGGAGAGCTTAATGGGTCCACATTTTAATTCCTTCGAGGACACCCACCTTATACTTGAAGTTATCATAAAGAGCTAAAAGAACAGGTGAAAACAGTTCATTAATTTCATAGAATTAAAGCAGCTTAATTTGTTTAATCCATTTCCTTGAATCGGCACTGTTCCTTTAATGTGTCTTCTACAAGTAACAACAAATAAAATATAATTGATTTTAAATAAAGTAGTGTGTATGGCATTCTAGTTCAAGAAAACATACCAGTTATGCTAAACTGTGTAATATGATGTAACAAAAGAGATGCCATTTCACCTACTTTGATTATTTACTACGAACTAAAATGATTCCTTTGCACTAGCTTTTTCATCTAGCAAATTTCCTGTAGTGTGAGGCTTTCAGCCTAAACCCTTTTTAGTACTTTACTATCTCACACCATCTGGCCTCTCTCATATTGTGGGGTTAAACTTCATAACTGGGCTGTCACTCATTGTATCACCTGGGTACCTGCCTACCCACTGATGATAGGCCAACATGCTTCGAAATTGTGCTGTCTGGATGGTGGTATCCACTGAGAATAATAATTAGGCTTCTCTACTGGCAAAGAGTTGCTTATTCAAGATAATGTAATACCAGGCAACTTTTTTGTGAAGGCATTCACAATATGAGATTCAACAAAAATGATGCCATTGCACCTACTTCAGTGACTTACTATGAACTAAAATAATGCTTTGTACAAACTTGTTTGTCTAGTAAATTTCCTATAGTGTCAAGCTTTCACCCTAAACTCTTCTTAAAAATAGATATTAAAATGTTGTGTATGTATTCAAGATGTTCATAACATATCTGAATAAATTCTACCAACTGAGAAATACCCTTCAAGGTATAGGCCTAAATGGATGTCAGATGACCCCAGGGACTCACATCTGGTGAGTATGGGCTTGGCACACTCAGGTTCTGAGCTGGATATGATCATTCTTCTCTTTTTTGGTAATTCTCTCTCTCTCTCTCTCTCTCTCTCCCTCTCTCTCTCTCTCTCTCTCTCTCTCTCTCTCTCTCTCTCTCTCTCTCTCTCTCTCTCTCTCTCAGGGTAACTAAGAAATTTTTTTTTTTTTTTTTGGCTGGTGCAGCAAAAGCCTCAGGCTTCCTTGCACCATATGACTAATAATAATAATAACTCGTGGCAGAAAAGAAAAATCCACGGGATGCACATAAATTATCAGGTGACACAGAAGCCTATTGTAGAAATAAAGTAGTCTGTAATCAAGTCACAAAGGAGGTCAGGCAAGTGAATGTGATTAGACCGGGGTTTGAGCCCGTCACCACCAAATACGGAGGATGCGGAAAGGTCAGGGAATGACCACCGCATATCCCGGAGCAATATGGCCTTAGTTGCTAATGCTCCTAAAAACCAAATAACAACAACAACAGCAAGTGAATGCAGATTATGAGAAAGCTTTGGCAAAGAATGTAAAGAAAAACAGAAAATACTTCTTTACTTATGCAAACACTAGAAGGACAGGGATGAATCAACTTGGTCTGATTGATATCAATGATTCGACTGGATGGTCTTACTCAGGTTGCTGACAAACTAAAAGAGTATTATTGCATTTACATTTGCACATGAGGAATTTTTTAGGGAAGGGGATGCCAAAAGTTTATCAAGCTCTAACAGGAAGTTAAATGATTTTGTAATAACTGAGAGGAAAGTGGAATAGAAATTGTTAAAGTTAAACATACAAAAGGTACCTGGGCTGGATGAGATTTATCCAGTTATATTAAAAGAGGTGGCAAAGAAAGTAAGCAAACTCTTAGTCATAATTATGAGAACTTCCTCAGACTCAGGAGAGGTTCCCACAGATTGGAAAAGTGCAAATGTATCTCCAATTCACAAAAAAGGGTGACACGAGTAATTACAGACTTGTTAGTTTAACTTCTGCTTCAGGGAAAGTGATGGAGTCACTGGTTAAAGAAGCAGAAGTTAAACTAACAAGTCTGTAACTTGGGTTTGTTAAGGGGAACACCTTGCCTCACCAATTTGATTGGATACTGTGATGTGGACACAAAGGAACTGGATGCAAAAAATAATTTTTTCATATCATATATTTGGATTTCACAAAACTTTTGATACTGTTGCACACAGAAGGCTACAGTACAAACTGGAGTAGTGTGGCATTAAGGAAAAGTTGCTGCTATGCATAAAAGAATGGTTGAGTGGGAGAAGACAGAAAGTGGTAATCAATGGACACTGCTCTTCATGGATTACGTTATTGGTGGCCTCCAGGGTTTGGTGTTGGGACCATTTTTGTTTTTTATATTTATCAATGATATTGATGAAGGTATATCAGACCTAATATCAAAGTTTGCAGATGATACAAAGGTTGGCAGTAAATCCAGTAATTAGAATTTTAATTCTAATTAAGCCAGTAATTTATTCTGTATTATTTTCTTCTTTAAGGTTGGCAGTGTTAATGACAGTATGCTACTGCAACAGGATCTAGAAAAGGGATGTGCAGATGTGCTGAGAGGTGGCAACTGAAGTTTAACATTGGAAAATGCAAAGTACTGCATATGGGTAGCAGTACCCCCAAAGTAACGTGCCAACTGTGTAGTACTACACTCCAGAATACATATAGATAATATTAGTAAAATAATAAGAGGAGTTTATCTCAATATAGTGCGTAGAACACTTCCGTATGATACCCTCCAGAAATTAAAACGGAAAAAAACGAAAAAATCGACAACTTACCGGTACAACAACTCCTCTTATCATTTTACTAATATTATTATTAACGTAGAACATATTGAGTAGTACAGCTCTGATTCATACTATCTAATATAGATAATATAGAAATTTTAAGTGGCTTTGCTTAATTTTTTACCATAAGCTGGTTGCAAGGATTATATTTAGTAGTAAGAACAAATACTATTAACAGTGATTGAGGAACATGCATTAGTGAATATACTGGAGTTCACTATGAAGAAATATTTTGGAGCGAGCACTCCCTCTTCCAATATGCATATATTGCATCTCCACATATTTACTTATACCCTTTTATTTGCTTTTCTGCATTCTTTTCTAGACTTTCCTCCATTTTCTTCTTTTATACTTATATTCTTTTTGTCTCTTTTCTTAGTTATATCTTTTGTCTTAAATAAGTCCCTCTGGTCAGGCATTCATTTTTGAATATCACTATATATATATATATATATCAGGCATGTATTCAGGGTGTGCTAGGTGTGTGGTGCACACCCATTGAATCACATTGTCACCGATATTATATTTTTACATTTTTTTATGTTAAAGATTGCCGTAATTGCTGGCTTCATGTTATTCCTAAAATTAAAACCAATATACAATGTTTCATGAAGAAGAGAAGTTTCGGCACATAAACATTAGCATTACCATTAGTTGAGGCATATGATGCAAGAAAGCAAGCTTAGACAGCATCAGCCAAAAAACCAAAAAAAAAAAAATCTTCCCATTTTGCCCATCCGGTAACTTCGAATGTTTGTCTAGTTAGACCTTAAATTTATTTAAAATATCAACTTCCACAACAACAGATGGAAGTCTGTTCCAGCAATCAACTACCCGTTGGCTAAAGGCAAAATTCCACGCATCTATTCTGCAACTGTCTTTCCTCAATTTGAATCTATGCCCCCTCAGGTTCTTAGTCTGAGCTAGCGGAAGAAACCCATCAATATTGAGCCTTCTCAAACCATTTAAGGCCTTATACACCTCAATCAGATCACTTTGCAGGTGCCTAGTCCCCAGATGCTGCAACTTGCAGAACTTTAAGCCTTTGTTTGTAGGTGCACCACTTTATTCCTCTCACCAATCTTGTTGCCCTTCTCTGTACTCGTTCTAGCAATTCTACATCCTTCCTGAAATGAGGCCTCCAGACTTGTATGCAGTATTCAAGGTGTGGCCTGACTGTTGCCTTATACAAAGGGATAATCACCTCCTTGTCTCTGCTAGCAAAATTCCTATATATCATCGACAAAACTCCATGACCTGCTCTTGCTGCCCATCTGCACTGCTCAGAGAACTTCATATCTGACTGCACAATTACCCCCAGGTCTTTTTCATTTTCCACCTCCATGAGTGTAGTACCACACACTAGGTACATTTCTATTGGGTTACTGCTATCCATATGCGGTACTTTGCATTTGTCAATGTTAAACTTCAGTTGACACTTCTCAGCCCATCTTCCTACCTTTTCTAGATCCTGTTGCAGTGCATACTGTCTTTAGTGTCATTAACAACCCTGCCAACCTTTGTATTATCAACTGCAAACTTCGACATTAAGCCTGATATACCTTCATCGATATCAGTGAAGTGAATGTTATTAGTGAAGCATTGAACCCTGGGGTTCAATGCTTCACTAATAACATTAATCCATGTAGAGCAGCTTCCATTTATTACCACTCTCTGCTCTCTCCCACTCAACCATTCCTTTATCCATTGCAGCATCTTGCTCTTAATGCCATACCTCTCCAATTTTTACAGCAGTCTTCCCAGTGCAACAGTATCAAAAGTTTTTCCTGAAATGCAAGTATATAATATCAAAATTATTTTTTGCATTGAGTTCCTTTGTGACTACATTGTAGTATCCAAACAAATTGGTCAGATAAGATTTTCCCTTAACAAACCCATGCTGTGTCTGAACTATTACTGCTGTCTTGTCGAGGTGATCCTGTATCACCTCTTTAACCAGTGACTCCATTATTTTTCCAGGAACAGAAGTTAAACTTAACAGATCTATAATTATTTGTGTCACCCTTTGAACCCCCTTTGTGAATTGGGGATACATTTGCACAACTCCAGTCCATCGGGATCTCCCCTGACTCTGAGGATGTTCTCATAATTATGGCTATGGGTTTGCTAACTTCTCTTGCTGCCTCCTTCAATATAACTGGATATATTCCATCCATCCCAGGTGCGTTTTTTATGTTTAACTTCAACAATTTCTCCTCTACTTTGCTTTCAGTTATTACAAAATCACTTAGCTCCCTGTTAGAGTTTGATAAACTTCCGGCATTCCTTCCCTTCCTTGAATAACTCCTCATGTGTGAATGTAGATGAAAATACTCATTCAGTTTATCAGATTTTTGAGCAGGATCATCAATAGTCAAAGTGGTCCAATCTGATTCATTCAATCCTTAATCTGATTCATCCCTTCTACAGTTTACATAAGTAAAGAACTCTTTTCTGTTTTTCTCTCCATCCTTTACCAAAGTTTTCTCGTAATCTGACTTTGTCTACCTAACCTTCTTTGTGACTCAGACTAGCTTATATCTGCTGTAGGCTTCTGTGTCGTCTGATAATTTATATGCATCCCATGCATTTTTCTTCTCTGCTATGAGCCTCATTAATTTATCTGACTCCATTTAGGCCTGAACCTTGAACAGTATTTCTTTTGTTGGTATGAAAAGCCTAGTAGCCTCCAAGATTAAATCCCTGAAGGCTTCCAATTTAGAATTCACCATTGGTATCATCATCAGTTGATCCCACTGTATAGAATTTAAAAACTGTCTGAGAGCACTGTAGTCACCTTTATGAAAATAAAAACCCTTCCCTTTACCCTTGATGGTAGTTACATCTTTAAGTAAATCCCACATCATTACACTGTGATCACTGTCTCTAGTGGTTCCTTTATCTGCAAATTCTTAACTCATGAATAATCACTGCTGATAATCAGATCAAGAGTATTACTCCCTCTGGTTGCCCCTTGAACATGTTGCTGTAGAAAACATCCTCCAATAAATCCACAAAAGTCTTACTAGCATGGGAGTGACCAACCCACAAGTTCCAGTTAATAACTGGAAAGTTACCTCCAGGGGCTCACATCTGGTGAGTATGGGCTTGGCACACCCAGGGTCCTGAGCTGGATATCATCATTTTTCTCTTTCTTGGTGATTTCCTTCTACTTTTATCTCTCTCTCTCTCTCTCGGGGTAACTCGGGAATTGGCTGGTGCAGCATAAGCCTCAGGCTTCCTTGCATCATTTAGCTAATAATAACAATAATAACAATAACAGTTAAAATCCCATTACAAGACATTCTGATTTACTGGCTCACTGTTTATTTCTTCGCACATCTGTTCATTGTACTCATCAGAGTCATTAGTCCTATAATACATTCCTACTCTCATTTTTCCTTTCCCAGCATTTATGTCACACCAAACAGACTCAGTATTGCATTGTCTACCCATGTCAACTAGATGCATTTCCTTAGATTTTGTGTTTCTTAACTAACAGCATTAACCCCTCTTCCCTTCCTACCCTGTCTATCCTTTCTGTACACATTGTACTGCCCAAATTCCAATTCTGCACTGCTTATATCTGTGTGTATACATCATATCATCGTATCACATTCGCATTAATAGCCTTGTTAATAGCCGGGTGTGCATTCACAAATATAGACATCTTTGAGCCATCTAAACAAATTTACAAATGGCGCAGCAGTCAAATTCGTAGCCTTCCAGTGGTTTTAAACCATCCAGAAGGCATGGCAGGGTGTGTGCTGAGGCAACAGCACCCAAAAGTAGTGGTTGCGAGTGTTATGAGTTTTTGTTTTCTGAGTTTCGTCTGTTTTGCGTGCGTAAAGTGTGAACCGACGTGTTTATGACACCGATTTACACAATTTTTTTTAATATACATTTATATTTATAATTTTTGTAGATATAATTTATAGCTTTTTTTGCCCATATTTACAATGGGAAACAGTGTTGACAACATACTAAATGTCCCGTTTTCTGCCAGAGATTTTGCGAATTTTATGAACATAGTGGAAGAAAGTAAGTCTTGTCCTCCTCTTCCAAATTTACTGTGCAAGCTGAAAGATGCAAAAACTGAATACATGAGACATTTCTCTGTTTCCCAATACTATACAGTAGAATGGTTAATTGGATGTTGAAGTGCAGTCAAGGCTTATTTTTTGTAGGCCTTGTTTATTATTCTCCAAAGAGAAAGGTGTTTGTAATAAGTATGGGTATTGTGATATCAATCGTTTAGCTGCAGCAGTGCAAAAACATGAGTGCTCCCAACCACACGTTCAGTCATTTTTAAATCTTAGCATGTTTGAAAAACAAAGAATTGACATGTTTGTTGACAGTCAAAGAAAAATTGAAATTAGCAGTCGTAATGAACAAGTAAAGATAAATAGACACATTTTAAAAAGATTAATCAGCATTAGCATTAGTAGAGGCATATGATGCAAGAAAGCAAGCTTACAGCATCAGCCTAAAAAAAAAAAAAAAATACACTTCCACTTCACCCCTCCATTCGTTCGAAATACCTGTCCAGCTGAGCCTTAAATTTATTTAGACCAACTACCAACTACCCTCTGGCTAATGGCAAATTTCTGCACATCTATCCTACATCTGTCTTTCCTCAATTTGAATTTATGCCCTCTCAGGTGATTATTCTGAGTAAGAGGAAGAATCCCATCAGCATTGAGCATGCTCAAACCATTCAAGGCTTTATACACCTCTATCAGATCATCTCGCTGGTGCCTAGTCTCCAGACACTGTAATTTTCAAAACTTAAGCCTTTCTTCGTAAGAGTACCCCTTTGTTCCATTCACTAATCTTGTTGCCCTTCTCCGTACTCATTCCAGCGTAATTGATGCTGTATGTTATTTGTCCAAGCAAGAGCTTCCTTTGAGAGGTCATGATGCGTCTGAAGATTCAGCTAATCGAGAGAATTATATAGAATTTTGAAATGTGGTCTGTGAGTATGATCCTCTTTTAGACAATCATTTAAAGGCATCGACTGTATTTCGAGGAACTTCTTCCACAGTACAAAATGATATCATTAATGCTGTATCTGATGTGGTTAAAGATGCTGTAAAGAAAGAAATTTCTTCCTCTACATTTGTGAAATTTCTTCCTCTACATTCTTCTGGATAAAACTTCTGATGTCATGTCAAAATTGCAGCTATCAACTGTTTTCCGTTTTGTCCATAATGGGCAAATACACAAAAGTTTCATTGGATTTACAGACGTAAGTGATCATAGAACGTCTAGTGGTCCTTTTAAACATGTTGTAAACAGAGTTTAGGAATTTAATATTAAGGACAAGTTGGTCTGCCAAACTTATGATGGTGCCTGTGTCATGAGTGGGCATATTAATGTGTTGCAGAGTAAAGTTAATGTGGCCTATCCTTTAGCAATATTTACACATTGCTACTCCCACATTTTGAACTTAGTTCTGAAGCAAAGCCTCTTGAATATCAAGGAATATAGATTGTTTTTCCAAACTATCAGTGGATTGGCAGCATATTTTTCTAAATCATCAGAAAAAAAAAATTTTTTTTTTTTTGGCTGATGCTGCATTAAGCTTGCTTTCTTGCATCATATATGCCTCTACTAATGCTAATGCTAAAAGAGTACATTATTTGCAAGATTTTGATGCTAAAAACTTACCCTCCGTCGCACTAACCAGATGAAACTTTACTTCCTGTTTAACAAACAGTAAAATGTCAGAGAATTCAACTTACTGAATTTTTTGAACACATTGTGGAGAATTCTGGGGAATGGGACGTGGATGCTGTAATCAAATTTGTATTTTTTGCAAGATTTTCAAACAATTTTGTTGCTACAAATTTTTTCTGTTCTCTTTGGCTATACTGATGTCTTGAATAATATACTGCAAACTTCATCCTGTGATATATTGTGCTGTTGTGAAAAGGTGCATGATACTATGAAATAGCTTAGGAATAACAAGGAACGTGGATTTGATATTTGGGTTTCTGCAAAGGAAAAGCATACGGTTGAGGAGCCAAAGCCTAAAAGACAAAAAGGATCTGAAGAAGAGGAGAAGAGCATGTAAATAGTCAACTGCATGTGCCTGGAGATGGAAGAAGGATACTCTTTACTTTCAAAACTTGAATTTTTTCAACTCCTTTGTAGCTAACGATATGATCAGTATGCGAAAACTTTTCCTGACGGTATTCTAGAAAAATTAAAGGATCTCTATGGATCAGTTTTTGACTACATTCGCTTGAAAAATGAACTAAAAGTACTCTTTTCTTTTGGTGAATTTGCGAGGAAACCAGTGCATCACTTATTAAAATTCATACAAGAAAATCAGCTTTAGGTTTCATTCAAGGAAATTTATAAATTAGCAGAACTTATCATGATGATTCAGAGTTCTACTGCTAAATTCGAGCATTCTTTTTCGGCTATGAAGAGAATACATACGTGTTATAGAGGATCACAAATGCAGGAAAGGTTATGTGGCCTAAGTTTACTCTCCATTGAAAAGACATTGCTGGTGGAACTGAAGAAAAGACCTTCATTTTATGTTGTGCACTAACACAATTCTGAAGGCAAAACAGGAGATTGGAACTGGTGTATAAATAAGTAAAATGTCACACGTCTTTAAAATTGCAATCATAAGTTCAAATCAACATGAATTTTGTAGCACAGGTTGCATAAAACTCTCCCCCCCCCCCATTAAACCACACCCAACCTAAATGGGCACGTGATGCCCCTGATATATGTGTATATAATATATATATATATATATATATATAACAAATAATTCATATAACAATAATAAATAAGCCAGTAGCATGGCAAAATGTAGAGCGAAAGTTAACATAAAATTAACATAAATTAAATCAACAGGGAGGGGAAAAGTAAAGGTAACAAGACAGAAACCATAGCTGCAGGCACCCAAATAATTTAGAGTTTAATTAAATCCAATTAATAATAATGAATCCATTTAAATTTAAAATAATGCCAATTATATAATAATTTAGCGGTACCCCCCCCCTTAAGGTACTAGTTCCTAGAGATGTGAAATATCACCAAAAAGGGACTAAAGCGAACTACTAAAAGAAAACAAAGTAATAGACTGATCTTTATGCCCCATATCGACAGAGGACCAAGAAGCCAATAATGGTCATGGAATCGCTGCATTTCAATCGCTAGACAAATCATCGCAAAGGTGAATAGATCGAAGGACCAAATCACCCCTTCCTCCTCCGATCGATCCATAAATGCAGAGGATTTGCATAGCGGTAGTCCTTATGCAGCGAGAAATAAACTATAGAACAGACAGCACTCTACACGGACATAAGGTAAGCTTAGCCAGCTTATATAGACAGAAAAAGAAATATAGATGGCGGCACAGGCGCTGCTTTTTGCATATAAACCAACTACTACCACCTGAGTTATATTTGAATAATGGTTTAAAAATTTTATAATACAATAACATAGAATAAGAAAATGATGATAGCTTAATATTTATTTATTTTCTTATTTTATGTTATTGTATTATGAAAATTTTAAGCCATTATTCAAATATAACTCAGGTGGTAGTAGTGGGTTGGCACCTCCGTAGCCAGGTGGGAAGGAGCAGCAGTGCGTAGCACACGCTTCTTGATTAGACCGGGGTTCGAGCCCGTCACCACCAAATACGGAGGATGCGGAAAGGTCAGGGAATGACCACCGCATATCCCGGAGCAATATGGCCTTAGTTGCTAATGCTCCTAAAAATCAAATAACAAACAAACAAAAACAGTAGTGAGTTGATATGCAAAAAGCAGCGCCTGTGCCGCCATTTGTATTTCTTTTTCTGTCTATATAAGTTGGCTAAGCTTACATTATGTCTGTGGTGTGGCTCTGCTCTAGAGTGCTGTCTGTTCTATAGTTGTATTTCTCGCTGCATAAGGACCACTGTTATGCAAATCCTCTGCATTTGTGGATCGATCGGAGGAGGAAGGGGTGGTTTGGTCCTTTGATCTATTTACCTTCGTGATGATTTGTCTAGCAATTGAAATGCAGCGATTCCATGACCATTATTGGCCTCGTGGTCCTCTGTCAATATGGGGCATAATGATCAGCCTATTACTTTGTTTTCTTTTAGTAGTTTGCTTTAGTCCCTTTTTGGTGATATTTCACATCTCTAGGAACTGGTACCTTACAAGGGGGGGGGGGGTACCGCTAAATTATTATATAATTGGCATTACAGTAAACCCCCACTATTTGCGGGGGTTACGTTCCTGAGAAATGCCGCGAATACCGAAAACGCAAATACTGAGTTATGGCTCTCATAGTAATAAAGGGGTTGCATTCCAAAGTATGAAATATATAAGAAAAACTAGTCTAAAATTTTGTCTATGTATGTATTATATGTACCTTCATAATATGACTATGTACATAGACAGTACATAGTGAAATGCAAGCATATGGCATTGAAATGAAAATAAGAAACAATTTAATATTAAATGTAATATTTATTAGAAATTTCAAACAAATCTTTCAAACCAGCACCTTTGCTAGCAAAAAAAACTTATCCCGCCAGTGCTATCACCAGTTTCGCTAAGGTATTGATAAAGGAGTTTTGCTTTTTCATGAACGATGAGTGAACTTAACGGAATTTTATTTTGAGTTTGGTCTTCTATCCACAGATTTAAAGCTTTTTCCATTTTTTCTAATTTAACATCACGAGTTACAGACAAATTTTTGAAGCAATTAGCGTGTTTTCACGTACACTACGGCGGATTTTTTCTTCCGATTTTTTGATTGATCATACCATTGACTCATTGATTTTATAATGTTTTGCCACCGAGAAGACACTTTCACCATTAGAAATTTTATCTAATAACTCAATTTTATTCGCTAATGTCATCACCTTCTTCGATCTTTTCACATTTCCCTTGTTATTCGTAGCCATATTTTTGTACGGGTTAGAAAGAACTTGTCCACAATAAAGTCACTTTCTTCCATTAACACACTCAAAAAAGTCTGTTTTACACTGCAAAACGGTAGATTTATCACTTTTGTAAGCATATCAATTTATAAATTGATAAATTTATTCAATTTATAAGCGTATAAATTAAAAGCAAACGACGAAACCTTCCATGACAAGTGCATAACACATACTGAACAAGGATTAGCGAGAAACATCCACGCTTGCGATTTTGCCACCCCTCTCCCCCCCACCCACTAAGTGCTGTTTTGACCGGGAAAGATAATTTTAGCCACGCCCATGTTTTTTATGGCGGAAAATGTTCACGGTGCTTTAAAATTCACATTTTTTAGTTTAATTTTATATTAAATCATCAACCGCGAATAGTGGGGGTTTACTGTATTTTAAATTTAAATGGATTCATTATTATTAATTGGATTTAATTAAACTCTAAATTATTTGGGGATCTGCAGCTACGGTTTCTGTATTGTTACCTTTACTTTTCCCCTCCCTGTTGATTTAATTTATGTTAATTTTTATGTTAACTTTCGCTCTACAGTTTTGCCATGCTACTGGCTTATGAATTATCTGTATGTACTGGACATCATGTGGAGGATTTGCATTTTGCTGCCTCTAATGATAGCTTAATATTTATTTATTTTTTTTTTTATTTTATGTTATTGTATTATAAAATTTTTAAGCCATTATTCAAATATATATATATATATATTATTTGTGAGATTTTTGTATAAGTAATTTGCATTAAACTGCTTGCCTATCTTGTGACTGAATTCATGGATAGAGCTAGTAAGTATGTATCTATTTTTATTTTTATGTAAATGTTGTATAATATAGTTAAAAGTCATTGTCTGCTGTTTAGCTAATGGGAGGTGAAATTAGGAAAGTAATTAGAAGAGAAATAGACACTCCTGCCCTCGTATTACACTAGTAGCTCAGAGTGTGGAAGAATTTTAGTTGTAGAAAAGTAAACAGTATATGATTGAAGCATATAAAGCTGGTGCTTAGGTTATCTGGGAGTGCAATTTCCCATCCGTGTTAGTATGTCCAGGGCCATTGATTTGTCTACTAACACAGACAAAAAATTGCATTCCCAGATAACCTGAGCACCAGCTTTATATTCGTCAATCATATGCTGTATAACTAAAATTCTTCCACACACTGAGCTATTAGTGTAATACAATGGCAAGAGTGTATATTTCTACCTTAATTACCTTCCATTTTCACCTCCCATTAGCTAAATAGCCAGACAATAACTTTTAATTATATTACACATTTACATAAAAAAAAATAATAAATAAATAAATAAAAAAATATATATGTATATACATGCAGGAAAATCTAAATGCCTTAGAACATATGCAAAAAATCTAGAAACCAGAGGGCACATGGTTCTCTTTACTTCATCAATCAGTTTAAAAAAAAATAAAAAAAAGGCAACAAATAGTTTAAAATTTGATTCTTAATTCTGACAGTATATTATATAACGAGATCAACTACAGAACTGCAATGTATATACACAATATTTTGTTTGAAGTACTGAACTACAACAGTAGTGTAAAAGGCATCAATTTAATCGTATCTCATATTGTGACTACCTTCACAATGAGTTACAATGATTGCAAGGCGCCTCTGTAGCCAGGTGGGCAGGAGCAGCAGTGTGTAGCACACGCTTCTTGATTAGACCAGGGTTCGAGCCCGTCACCACCAAATACGGACGATGCGGAAAGGTCAGGGAATGACCACTGCGTATCCCGGAGCAATATGGCCTTAGTTGCTAATGCTCCTAAAAATCAAATAACAAACCATGATTGCACTTCCTCAAATAAGTAATGCTTCACCATTGGAGAAGACTATTGTTACTTATTCTTGGAGGATACTACCATCACCCAGATGGCACTGTTTCAAGGCTTATTGGCTTGTCCTTGGTGGGTAGGTAGGTACCCCCGGTGTGGCAATCATGTCAACCCAGTTGTGAAGTATAATTACACAATATAAGAGATGCTAAATGATGTACATATTAATAGTACTAGAAAAATAAATGCACACGGCATAATAAACTATGAATTTAGAATTCACTACAGAACTGCCAATGTATATACATAGTATTTTGTTCGTAGCAGTGAACTACAACAGTAGTATAAAAGGCTACTATAGCTTATTACTTATAGTTTATATAGTTTATTTTTTAAATATGATATTGCACTGCATGATAGTCTCTCTCTCTCTCTCTCTTTTATTGCAATATTTTTTATTTCCTATAGTATATAAATTCCATTTAAATTACTAGAGGGATGAAGAGGTTGACCTTGGCTGCTTCCTATATACACAAATTTGTCACATTGTCTCCCTTTCCTTTTTAAAAAAAAAAAAATTCCTTTTGATGCTGAATATGTTGTGAATTGTCTGCGTTGTTCAGTGTATTAGGGTGTTCCAGTTTATGCTCCAGAAAGGTAGGTTTTTTTTTTTTTTTTTTTGGTGGAATCCCAAATGCAAAAAGTATTAGCACCGATAATACTTAATATGTAAGGATTAAAGATTGAGAAGACAGAAGATACATGTTGACAGCCAACCGGGCTAGCCAGGTGGGTAAAGTGCCTGCCTGGCAACTCAAAGGTCGCGGGTTCAAATCCTGCCCCGGGCTTGCATCAGAGTAAAAATGCAAAAACCTTGGGAGGTGTATTATGGCCTCAGAAGCCGATGTGCCAACTAACAAAAAAAAAAAAAAAAAAAAACATGCTGACATTAGACTTAAATTTCTATAGATTGTAATTTTTAAGAGATACATTTGAAGGAAGGTTGTTCCAGAAAATGTCAGATCAAGTGGAAGGGATAAATGAGGAGGAAGAAGAATAAAACTTGTTTCTCTGAGTTACAAGTTCAACAGTAAATGTATGCTGACTGGTTGCAGCATGTATTCAGACTGATTTGGAAAGGAAAGGGGGAATTATAGAAAATAATTCAGAAGAAAAGTGCCCATGGAAGTACAGAAAAGGTATGCAGCAGAAACAGAAGATCGATGAAACAGAGAATGGATAGACTTTGTTAGATAATTAAACATTAATAATTTGTCATTAATTAACCTGACTGCCCTCTTTTGAATGGAGTCTAAAAGCCTCAGAGAGGTTTTTGGGGCACCAGCTCCCCCAGAAGTGTGAGCAATATTCTATTGTAGGGCAGATTTGTGATTCGTGCAGAGTGAATAGTAGTTGTAGTAGCTGTTTAGGAGAAAAGAAATACCAAGAATGAAAGATAAAACCCAGATTTTTAGTTCTAGAGGAAGCAAAGCTTGTGATGTGTTTATGCCAAGAGAGATTAGAAGTCAGGGTAATCCCTTATAGAGATATGATCTTGTTTAGAAATCTGAGTGTCATCAAGGATAAGTGAAGGAGCAGTAGACTGCCATCTTTGTCCAAATGGAGAATTACCTTGTGATCAGCATTTAAAGAATTGGTGGTGTATATTCAAGAAGTTGAAGAATGTGATATGCTATCATCAGGAAAACAAAACTATAGATAGCATTCCAGTCAGTGGAAAAATTTCATTAATAAATAAAAGGAAAAGAGTGAGAGAAAGAATCGAAGATTGGGGAACATCAGCATTAGTAGAGAAATTAGAATACAGAGCTATCTACCATCACCCACAGCAAGACGGTAGAGAGAAAACTGTATACACAATGCTTTTTTTTTTTTTTTTTTGTAGTTGTTGGTGCATCGGTTTCAGTGGCCATAATACACCTCCCAAGGTTTTTGCAGTACTTTGATCCAAGCCCAAGGCAGGATTCGAACCTGCGACCTTTGGGTTGCCAGGCAGGCACTTTACCCACCCGGCTAGCCCGGTCGGCGTATACACAATGCAAAAAACAGTCAACTAAATAAGCTTCCATGAGATGGAAGCTTATTTAGATCTTTATGCCAAACCCAGTCAAAAGTCTTAGAAATGTCAAGAGCAAATACTTGAGTTTCATCAAATTTTCCTTTGAATTTGTCCATAGATGGTTAACATAAGCCACTTTACCACCAGTGGATCAACACAGACAGAGTCCATATTGGTGATCATTAACGGATGGAAAGTTTTGAGGTGGTTTAGGAGTAGGTAGATTTGTCCATTACTTTGGGAAAGAGTAGGGGTAAGTGCAATGGGATGATAATTCGATAAATATTCTCTTGCCACCTAAAAAGGGTGGCAAGAGAATTTGTCACCCTTTTTTAGGAACTGGCTGGATATGAGCAAATTTCCAAGCAGAAGGAAAAGCACCAGTGGAATAAGAAGGTGTAAACAGGTGACAAAGATTTTGAGAACAAGTCGTGAAATATTGTCAAGACCTTAGAGCTTTATTGGGATTAGGATTGTTCATAATTTTTCTGATGTCCTTCTGACGTGATACCTTTTGACGATCCTGGTACACATTGAATGGAGTGTACTAAGAATGGTAGGGAGCAGTTTATACCAAGATCATCAGTACAAGAGTTAGAAGAAAAGTAGGATGCTAGTAAGTCAGCTTTAACTTTAGTTGAGTAGGCAATTGAACCATCAGTTATTAACAGAGGTGGAAGTATGAATGGGCAAAAATTGCAGCCAGTAGTTTTGTCAAGAGACCAGAATGCTCAGCTACCATTTGGAAAAGAGGCAAGTTTTCTACTCTTAGCCTGTTCAAAATTTAGTTTGGTCTGATTGATAGCTGCTTTACAATTGTTGTAAGTTTTATTGTTGGCAGAAAATTAACCTAAAGATGCAAAGACTTGAGAAGAATGTTGCTTTTTGCTTGCAACATTGCATATAGTAGTAGTAGTAGTAATGCCATGTGATGCAAGAAAGCAAGTGTATGAGCTTATGCAGCATCAGCCAAAAAAAAAAAAAAAAAAATCACTGCTTTCCCTCCAAATCCCTGTCCAGTTCCTCCTTAAATTTATTTAACCTATCAACTTCCACAATGACAGATGGAAGTTTGTTCCAGCAATTAACCACCCGCTGGCTAAAGGCAAATTTCCGCACATCTAATCTACATCTGTCTTTTCTTAATTTGAATTTATGCCCCCTTAGGTTCGTAATCTGAACAAGTGGAAGGATCCCATCAGAATTCAGCGTGCTCAACCCATTCAAGGCCTTGTATACCTCAATCAGATCACCGCACAGGTGCCTAGTCTCCAGCCACAGCAATTTGCAGAACTTAAGCCTCTCTTGGTAAGAGGATCCCTTCATTCCCCTCACCAGTCTTGTTGCCCTTCTCTATACACGCTCAAGTAAATCTACATCCTTCCTAAAATGAGGCCTCCAGACCTGTACGCAGTACTCAAGGCATGGCCTGACCACTGCCTTATACAGAGGGACAATCACCTCCTTTTCCCTTCTACAAAAATTCCTATATATCATTGACAAAACTCCATGACCTGCCCTGGCAGCCTATCTGCATTGCTCAGAAAACTTCATATTTGACTGCACAATTACTCCCAGGTCTTTTTCATTTTCTACCACCTTAAGTGTAGTACCACACAGTTGGTACGTTTCTCTGGGGTTACTTCTACCCATATGCAGTACTTTGCATTTGTCAAGGTTAAACTTCAGTTGCCACTTCTTAGCCCATCTGCCCAATTTATCTAGATCCTGTTGCAGTAGCACACTGCTATTACTGTCATTAACAACCCTGCCAACCTTTGTATCATCTGCAAACCTCGACACTAAGCCTAATATACCTTCAGTATCATTGATAAATATACAGAACAACGGAGGACACAACACCGAACCCTGTGGGACTCCACTAATAACATTTGTTCACGAAGAGCAGCACCCGTGAATTACCGGCATCTCCATAGCCAGGTGGGAAGGATCAGCATTGCGTAGCACATGCCTCTTGATTAGACCGGGGTTCGAGCCCGTCACCACCAAATATGGAGGATGCGGAAAGTTCAGAGAATGACCACCGCATATCCCGGAGCAAGGCCTTAATTGCTAATGCTCCTAAAAACCAAATAACAAACAAACAAACCCATTAATTACCACGTTCTGTCTTCTCCCACTCAACTATCCGCGCATTATAGCCTGAGTAGCTAATGCGCCAATAAAACCAAAACCCAAAACCCAACTCAACTATCCTTTTATCCATTGTAGCAATTTACTCTTAATACCATTCTGCTCCAATTTGTACAATAGTATTCCATGTGCAACAGTGTCAAAATCTTTCCTGAAATCCAAATGCATGATATCAAAATTATTTTTTGCATCCAGTTCCTTTGTAACCACATCATAATATCCTATCAAATTTGTCAAGCAAGACTTTCCCTTAAACCCATGCTGTGTCTGAATTATTGCTGCAGTCTTGTCTAGATGATCCTGCAATGCATCTTTAACCAGTGACTCCATTATTTTACCCGGAGTAGAAGTTAAACTAACTGGTCTGTAATTAAACGTGTCACCCTTCGATTCCCCTTTGTGAATTGGGGATACATTTGCACCTCTCCACTCAGTGGGAACCTCCCCTGAGTCCAAGGATGCTTTCATAATTATGACTAAGGGTTTGCTTAGTTGCTTTGCAGCCTCCTTTAATATAACTGAATAGATCCCATCCACCCCAGGTGCCTTTCTTATGTTTAACTTCAACAATTTCTCCTCCACTTTGCTCTTAGTTATTACAAAATCATTAAGCACCCTGCTACAATTTGATAACCTTCTGCCACTTTCAATCCTCATGTGTGAATGTAGATGCAAAATACTCATTCAGTTTGTTTGCTATCTGAGCAGGATCATCAACAGTCGAACCATCGATATCAAATGGACCAATCAGATTCATCCCCTTCCTTTTAGAGTTTATATAAGTAAAGAAATCCTTGCTGTTTTTCTTAGCATCTTTTGCCAAAGATTTCTCGTAATCTGCCTTCGCCTGCCTAACCTCCTTTGTGACCTGATTACAGACTAGCTTATATCTGCCATAGGCTTCTGAGTCGCTTGATTATTTATATGCATCGCATGCATTTTTCTTCTCTGTCACGATTCTCATTAGTTCATTTGATAACCATTTAGGCCTAAACCTTGAACAATATTTCTTAATAGGTATGAAACTTTTAGTAGCTTCCACAATTAATTCCTTGAATGCTTCCCACTTAGAATTTACTGTTGGTAACATCGTCAGTTGATCCCACTGTACAGAATGTAAAAACTGTCTGAGACCACTGTACTCACCTTTACGGAAGCAAAAACTCTTTTCTTTACCCCTGATTGTAATTATATCTTTAAGTAAATCCCACATCAGTACACTGTGATCACTGCCACCTAGTGGTTCCTTTATCGGCAAATTCTTAATACACGAATGATCACTGCTGATAACAAGATCAAGTGTATTACCCTCTCCGGTTGCCTCTCGAACATGCTGCTGCAAAAAACAATCATCCAATAAATCCACAAAAGTGTTACTAGTATGTGAGTGACCAACCCACAAGTTCCAGTCACTATCTGGGAAGTTAAAATCCCCCATTATAAGACATTCTGATTTACTAGCCCACTCTGTTTCTCTGTACTTTTCATTTGAGTCATTAGGCCTATAACACACTCCTACTCTTATTTTTGCTTTCACAGTGCTTATGTCAAACCAAAGTGACTCAACAGTGCACTGTTCATCTATATCAACTGGATGCACTTCTTTTAATTTTATATTTTTCTTAATTAACAGCATAACACCTCCTCAATTCCTATCCTGTCTATCCTTTCTGTACACATTGTACTCCCCAAATTCCAGTTCTGCATTCCTTATATCTGTGTGACACCACATCTCTGCTATCCCAACAATATCCGCCTTTGATGTCTTGACCAACACTTCAAATTCATCAAATTTATTTACTATACTTCTAGCATTGGTATACATGCAAGTATACATGTACCTATCCTTATTAGTAGTTACTCTAACACATCCCATATACTGACCTGTGTCATGATGACTGCCATCACTCACTGAAATCCCCAGCACCCCTCGTTCCAGGTCACTACCTATTCTAATAGAAGTAGTGCAAGAATCACCTTCACCACTGCCTGCGGCTACTTTTAACCTTTTAGTCTGTGAATCGTCCCAAGCTAGCAGTTTTCCGAACCACCTAACACTGCCTTGATAGCATTAGCAATAATTCTTGCACCCTTTCTATTTAAGTGTATCCCATCCCTGTAGAAGCACTCTCTCCTGTTAACATGCACAGACCACACTGAAAAAAATTCTACTCCTTGAACCTGGCACATTCACTCAAGGGCCAAATTGATTGACAAAGCTCTTATCATGTTTTCCCTCCTATCGTGTCTGGGCAGAATTGGAGACACTTTCAAATTTAACTGTGACTCTCGACTTTTTTGCAACATTGACTTGTACTTGTTAAGTAAATCTGTAGATATCCTACTCTTAATGTCATTGGTCCCAACGTGTACAACAATATCACCTTTTCTGCCCTTAAAAGATGATATATGCTTTACAACGTTATCAACTTTTGCCCCTGGCAGACATACCCTGGTCCTGTTACATCTATCCTTTATACACAATATATTCCCCGTCTCCCTGACAATAGAGTCACCAACAATAACTAGTTAATTTGGGACCAGCGCATTCTGCCTTGGAGATTGCTGCTGTGTTGCCTGATGCCCAGGAGTGAGCTCTGGCATTGAGCTGGACAGCTGAGAGCTTGACGTGCCCTTCATATTAATTTCTTCAAGGGCATCTACCCTACACCTCAAGCTCTCATACATGCCCAGTAGAACTCTGAGTTGATGCCTAATTTCTAGACACTCCCTGCACCTGGCACACACACAAAGACATCCTCCTTGGCTAGATCATGTTCTGTTCCAGAGAGTTCGGAAAACATTTCACAAGTTGCACATTTTTTTAGGCTGTGATGTGTTGGAGAATTGCCCCTCTCACAGTTCTCCCTCGAGTCACAGCACTGCTGCCACTTTGTGCCCCGTTGCTTTGCTGCTCTAGTCTGGGGCATGATATTTTAAATTAATAAGAAGATTAATAAATTTAATTAATTAATTGTTACTACTACGCTATCAACGGCCTCCGTAGCTGAGTGGGCAGGAGCGAGAGTGCAGTAGCACACGCTCTCTGAGTAGACCGGGGTTCAAGCCCCTGACTGCTGAATACGGTTGATCTGCCAACCCGCACTGGACTAGCGTGGCAGATTATGGTCCATTTCCCTCAACATGAATTGTTGCGGAGGCTTCCATCCTGCAGTGGGTTGATAATGGCTGCACTTTACTTTTTTTATTATGCTATCTAATAGAATCCTAAATGCAGTGATGCGTATTACGCTATATAATTATACGTTAGAGCTGCCTAGTTACCACAATTAAAAATTTGAATTCCCTGCTACTCTATACAAAAACAATGGCTGCAAGATTCGAACGAAATAACGGTTTTACGTATATTAAGTAGTAATCTACAAAATCTCTTTATCTAAATTAAAAATAAAAATAACCATCCTAACAATTACTATAAGACTACGTATAAAGTACAATATTAAATAACAATTAGGTAAATAAAAAGGCAAACACTTATCGCTTTTTCGGAGCTTATCTTTAACAGCCTTAACACGCTTATCAGAAAACCAAGGTTTAGTTAAAGGATGAGATTTTAAGGTGAAGTATGGAATAAAGGATTTCAGCTCTACAAGAATAGTTTCACTGACGCAATCTGAGAAAACATCAAAATCGAAAGATTTAAACCATAACCCAACCAAGGAATACAAGAATAGGAATCTTGCAGATCATCCCACTTTGCATTCTTCTCTTACAGTTACAATGTGTGTCACTGTCTATGTGTGCCATTAGCAGTTTGTGCACAAATAATTAGTCAAACAGGATCCTTTCATGTTGTATCTCTCTACTGTAGGCCAGGAGAGGATATAAATCCCAGCATTCATTATCTACAAAATGTACTGACAATTCTTCCACATTCCAAGATAATAGTCTCCATGGATGCCAACGACGAGCTGCAAGAGTAGCTCATGGTGTCTTGTCAATGATATACAGGAATTTTTCTAGCAGGGATAAGGAGGTGATTATTCCCTTGTATAAGGCAATGGTTAGGCCACATCTTGAGTGCTGTATACAGGTCTGGAGGCCTCATTTCAAGAAGGATGTAGAGCTGCTGGAACGGGTACAGAGAAGGGCAACAAGATTAGTGAATGGAACAAAGGGTTGCTCTTACGAAGAAAGGCTTAAGTTTTGCAAATTACAGTCTGGAAACTAGGCACCGGCGAGGTGATCTGATAGAGGTGTATAAGGCTTTGAATGGTTTGAGCATGCTCAATGCCAATGGGATTCTTCATCTTGCTCAGAATAATCACCTCAGAGGGCATAAATTCAAATTGAGGAAGGACGGATGTCGGATAGATGTGCGGAAATTTGCCTTTGGCCAGCGGGTGGTTGGTTGGTGGAACCGACTTCCATCACTTGTTGTTGAAGTTGATAGCCTAAACAAATTTAAAGCTCAACTGGACAGGTATTTCGAACAAACGGAGGGGTGAAATGGGAGTGGTGTTTTTTTTTTTTTTTTTTTTTTTTTGGCTGATGCTGAATAAGCTTGCTTTCTTGCATCATATGCCTCTACTAATGCTAATGCTAATTCTAACTGTTGGTCAAGCCTTTGGCACAGCCGTATAGTTGACAGACCAGAAACACATAATGGCCAACTACTAACAGACTACCTAGCTACTTCTACCCTACAGTTAATAAATAGACCCCACAACCTACCTACCTACAGTAGTACACTGTGGGAAAGTGATATAGCTATAACTTTGGCCACTACTTCCATATCTACCAAAATTACAGATTGGATGGTCCAAGAAGCTTGGACCACCTCAGACCATAAGGCTATAACTTTTACCTTAAAGACACAAATAGACAGCCAGATACAGCCGTCTCAAGATATAATCAGATACAAAAAGAAAGCCAACTGGCAGACCTTCACAGTTGCTGGACATTATGTCCGTAAATGACATAATGGCCAGCAACAAAAATTATAGCAATATATCAATAGATGAAATCCAAAACCAAATAGAACAGCAGCAGACTCAGATACATAACAACTATAGCCCAGATGAACACAACGTAAATGTCACAATTATGCTTCAAAAAGCATCCAATCTAGCAATACTCAAAAGAAAACTGAAGAAATGCTGATTCCTGGTGGTGTCCTGAACTTGATATACTCTGGCAAAGGGTGCACCAGGCCAGAAAATACTTCCAGAGAGCAAGGGCAACTTAGTCCCAGAATGAGGTTGATGCTCTGAGATATTCCTATAGGAATCTCAGAAACTTATATACTGCTCTAATAAGGACAAAAAAGAAGGAATGTTGGCGGGCCTTGGTGGGGACATCCAGTAACGCCAACCCTTGGGGTGTTGTCTACAGGATTGTCACCAACAAACTGCCAAGAGGTGATGTGGTGAGCTCTACAACTAAGGCAGATGGAACTGCAACTCACACTTGGATGGACTCCGTAAATAACATATTAGATCATTTATTCCAGTCTGAGAACCAGGGGTTAACCCAGGCTCAGAGTGGCATAATGGCCAGCAACAAAAATTATAGCAATATATCACTAGAACCACCCTTCACAATGGAAGAACTTCAAGCAGCACTCTTAAAAACCAAAAACAATAAGAGCCCTGGACCTGACTTAATTGAAATAGAAACCATTAAAAAGTTGGCAAAAATTTCTCCTGATACTCTACTGAACTTATTTAATCACTTGGCTGAGGGTTTGTTCACAAGCATGGAAACTGGCTATAATTAGATTAATCCTAAAGAATCCGGGGAAAAAATTCTGCTGAACCTAAATCATACAGACCTATAACTTTATTGCCTGTTCTAGGAAAAATAATGGAACGCCTACTCCTCTATAGACTTAATTTATATTATACTGAAGCCAACCTAAAATCTGAACAGTAATTTGTTTTCAAGCAAGGATCCTCAACTGTGAGGATCCTTGCACTATATCCTAACAATAGTAAATAATGGTGATCAAAAGTACATGCTGGCAATATCTATTGACTTCACTGGTGCACTTGATACCCTCTGGTGGCCAAGTATCCTCAGAAGACTCCTAGACAAATGTACCAAAAAATCTATATCAATGTATAAACACGTATCTTGGTAATAGACGTGTAGTAGTTTGCACACAGTTCCAAGTAATAAAACTCCCAGTTACAAAAGGTTGCCCACAGGGTTCAGTACTAGATCCATTCTTTTGGACCTGTGTGCTTAATGAATTCCTTACAAAAGATTTAGGTCCTACAGACAGGGTCACCTTTGCTGACGACCTTGTCTTATTTGTAAAAGGTAACACCAGAAGGGTGGTGGAAGAAAGAGCAAACACGGCACTCAAACAACTACAGGAATGGGCGCTAACCCACATGCCCAAAATCTCAGCAGAAAAAAACTAAGTGTATCCTACTGAAAGGAAATCTAAATATAAGACGACCACCAGTGATAAAAATAGGTAATACCTCAATTCACATGGTCCAAGAATTGAAACACTTAGGCATAATTCTAGACTCTACATTAACTTTCTATCCACACCTGTCATACTTGGCTAAAAAAGTCCAAAACTATGCCAGAATGATTGCCAGAATCAGCCGAGCCGATTGGAGTCTCAAGCACAGAACCCTGCCACTCATTTACAAAGCAGTGTTTTTACCTGTAATCTCCTATGGTGCTGGCATATGGTTCCGTTGCACAGCTATATTAACAATCTTATTAACAATAACTAGAGCATGCTGTACAGTTAGTATCCTACCACTGCACCTTGAAATTGCGAAAAAAGGGCTATATTATGGACTTAAAAAAGGAATCTCATGGGTTTCCTAGGCATAATCCCAAACCTTGACAATGACATTAAGGCAGAGAAATGACAAATTGCCACACGACTACATCAGATATGGCAAATTGAATGGGAGCAAGAGACCAAAGGTGCTACTACCAAAAGGTTTTTTCCACAGGTGGCTATGGTTAGCCCAAAACCACCTAAGTGGTATGCTCCATGACTTTATACCACATTTCTATTGACAGGTCATGGATCCCTTAAAGCTAAATTGCACTCTTTGGGACTAGCCAATGACCCCCCCCCCGTACCTGTGGCAAAAGTGAGGATTGGGCACACGTTCTATATGACTGTGTAATCTATGAAAATCAACGTAGACAGTTAATCACAAAAATTTGGACCCCTTCCTAGGGGCCAAGAACACCACTTCATCATGGAGGAAGTCTTTTACAAGGCCTTCATCAAGTATGCTCAAACCATTTTTGAAATCTGCCAAACCTTGCAGAGATAGGCTCTTCAATTAGTCCCTGTAGAAAATCAATAGACCAAATATATAACCAGCCCATTTCCCTCCCCATGCCCAGTGAATGACAAAATCTCTACATGACTGAACATACCCGAATTGAATCAGAAATTACCGGGACTTTACCAGAGTTGACGCCCTGCCCCTGGGGACTCCTATGGCTCATTGCCAGTGGACCATAGAGGTAGGAAAATAACCAAACGTGACTGATGGGAATAAAGGCAGGCTGGTATTGCCCTCATCATAGCATACGTCCAACCAAAACAGACTGAGTTCCCAAACATGACAACACTCGCAGAAAGGACTTTAAAGAGACTGATATAGACATGCAGCCAGGATTACCTGTCAGCTGGAAAAAACTAATAAGCTGCAGGTTTCTGAAGTATGCTAGTATGAATGAGGATTGAATGAATGAGAATTGGAGTGAATGTAAAGGCGAGAGTATGAATAGAAATGCTAGGAACGGTGAGTGAATGATAATTTATACCTCTGGGGGTGTGTGAGGGATGAATGTGTGAGGAGTGAGTGTTGAAAGAGTAAATGTGGAAATTGAGTAAAATTAGCAAATGACTGTGGAGTCTGAGTGAAATGGGCTGTGTGAATGTAAGGATGTAAAAGTGTGTGCCTGGATGAGTGAATGAATGCGAGAAATAGTGTGTTGAATGTATAAATGTCGAAAGCAGAATGTAAAAGTGTGACAGGAAGTTTGTTTAAAAAAGAAAAAAAAAAAAAAAAAGGAAAAATTTAGCATTAGTGTAATTGTTATATAAATGTGTGTTCTTTTTTTTTATTATTATTTGTATGTCATTTAAATTGTGTGAGCTTTCTTTAAATTATTGCTTGTTTAAATTGTTGCTTTGTCTTTAAACAAGTATTAAATTATTTTAAAAGCAATAATTGGGCAGGCGAGATTGACAGCTTGGTATCAGTTTTGCTTGTTTAATAAGTCACCCATCCTTGGTGTGAATGAGAATGATGGATGAATGAAAAAATATATATATAAAAAGTTGTAAAATTTAAAAACTATAAAATGTTGCCTAGAAATGTAGGGGAAAAAAAAAATATATATATATAAAATGCAAAGAAAAAAAAGATCTATCAAATGCAAAAAAAAAAAATTTTGTGTGTGAGCGAATAATATAAATTGCATGTTCTGTTCCAGCTTCTCCACCAGATGGATGGCCATGGGAATGTTATGGACCACAAGGTCATCCATGCTGTTGGTTGTTCCTAGCTGGCATGCTGTCCCAGGTGGGATACAACCACCAGCACAGCTCAGTTGCTGCCATTAGGCGTTCCTAGCCACGCTCCCTTGCGTAGTCCTTTACCTCCGGTATCCTCCCCCCCTTCCGCCCCTCTTTCCTCTCTGGTGGGGTAGGCCTGCTCCACTGATTTGGGGGTCATCTTCTCTATGTATCCCATATCTCTGTCTCCCCCCCCTCTAACTTACAACTACTAGCATTTGAATCATTGTTAAATTGCTTGAGCCTTACACCCAAAAACTTAATGACATCAAATCGCATAACTAGTACTTCTTGTGGCTGACCCCTATCTATAGCGGTTTTTTTTTTTAAAGGTCCTAACCACTGAAATCTCAGGAAATTAGGTGGCAGGACCTGCCAGAGTAAATAACTATAATACTCGTGTACCTGGTCTGCCTCCACGGGGCAGAGTGTGGGCACCGTTGAGTCCCATTAGGGGCCCAGTGGCCAAATGACCAGAGGAACAATGGTACACAATGCTACACATATACAAGATCCATACACTTTTAAACCTCTGGCATTGACAGTGTTCTGTTTCACACCTACAATGTATACTACGTGGAGATGGGGGGGAAACCCCTGGTGCTGTTTGACACTAAACACACACACTCTGCACTCTTTGCATTCTTGATCATGAGGCTGAAATTAACCAAAAGAGAGACTCCATTGGTGAAGACTATCACAAAGTTGTGATCTGAGGTGCCTAGAGAGCCACTCACCTCGACTGTTTACTTTGAAGAGTTGTGCCACCCTTTGGCAAATTCCTCTCAACTTAACCACACTGTATATTTATGAAGAAGGAACTGGCTGGATATGAGAAAATTTCCAAGGAAAAGCACCAGTGGAATAAGAAGGTGTTTTTTTGGTAGTTGTTGGCGCATCGACTTCTGTGGCCATAATGCACCTCCCAAGGTTTTTGCAGTACTTTGATCCAAGCCTGAGGCGGGATTCGAACCCGCGACCTTTGGGTTGCCCACCTGGCTAGCCCATTTGGCAATAAGAAGGTGTAATCAGATGACATAGAATAGGGGTAAGCGCAGGAGCACAGTTAGGATGGTCTTGATATTCTGGTAAGTAAATAAACAATCTGGTCATTAGTAATTGCAAAAGTCTCAGCATCCTAACCATCGTGGTCTATGTGACTAGAAAATTGAAGCCAAGTGGAGTTATGAATGTTAAAATTGCCAGAGAAAATTACCTCACTGTTAGAGAAGTTTTACTGGAGAAACTTTATTCTCAAAGAAACGAAGTCAAAGAGTTTGTAGAATGATAGAGGCAACAGATAAATTTGACAGAAGGGGATAGAGAGATTTTAATTCAAAGAAGATCTTTGAAAAGAGGAGATTTCAAATTGCTTAAGTCTCTGACAGTGAATATCAGCACAGATATATGCAGAAGTATGACCTTTTAAGTAAAAGGAATTGTACAGCAAATAATTAGGACAATTGAGATGAGCAGTTCTTGAGGCAACCAGTAATTGGAATTCTTTCAGAAAAAGTAAGTGAGGCTTGGCAGACTGTAAGTGGAAATGGACATCATTGAGTTGGAACTGAGACCACATATATATGTGAAATTAATGGGGGTGTTTGGGAAGTTTAAATCTTTTCCACATAAGTTTGTTACAGTAGTTTGACTATTCATAATGTATTCAGTAGTAAAGTAAAAGTTGAGGGGATGTATATGTATGAAATGATGAGAATTTTGGTTATGGTGTATATGCAGCAAGAATATACCCAACTCTTTGACATAATGTGAAGTTTTCTGTGTACATTGGCAATGCCTCCCCCACATACACACTGCTCAAGACTCCTTTCAGTCACTGCTGGTAGAATAAAGGCAATAAGATTGTATATACTAGCTGATATGGATGCCTTCTAGAGAGTTACCAATAGGTTCAGTCCAATGGACTATCTAGCAGCTAGCCTGCAAATACTGTTTTAGATCTAGCAGTTGGCCCGCAAATACTGTTTTAGAACTTGAAATGTTAGGCAGATTGAATCTCAAAATTTTAGAAACAGACTGCTAATAAATAGTTCGGGTTCCTCTGTTTTGTGTTTTATTACAGTCTAGTTCTCTTTTTCTATTTTTATATTTTACAAGAAATGTGATTTGTTTTTTGAAATTAAAGCAAAATTATTTGTTTTAGGATAATGCATATACTGAACAAGCAGATGCATCTGATGAAGATAATACATATAACGAAGTGTTTCAAAAAGTAAGTGGAATGTATTTTTTATGCCTATGTAAGTTTTTCTAAAATAAACTTTTTACTAAGTACAATTTAAAATAGTTTGAAATCTGATTTAATGCTCATTAGCAAGTTTGCTGCTACCTGAAAGGATGTAGATTTGCTTGAGCGTGTACAGAGAAGGGCAACAAGATTGGTGAGGGGAATGAAGGGATCCTCTTACCAAGAGAGGCTTAAGTTCTGCAAATTGCAGTGCCTGGAGACTAGGCACCTGTGCAGTGATCTAATTGAGGTGTATAAGGCCTTGAATGGGTTGAGCCTGCTGAATTCTGATGGGAGCCTTCCACTTGTTCAGATTACGAACCTAAGGGGGCATAAATTCAAATTAAGAAAAGACAGATGTAGAATAGATGTGCAGAAATTTGTCTTTAGCCAGCGGGTGGTTAATTGCTGGAACAAACTTCCATCTGTCATTGTGGAAGTTGATAGGTTAAATAAATTTAAGGAGGAACTGGACAGGCATTTGGAGGGAATGGTGTGATTTGATTTTTTTTTTTTTTTTTGGCTGATGCTGCATAAGCTCATATGCACTTGCTTTCTTGCATCACATGCCACTACTACTACCTATATTTGAGAGAGTTAACCCAATGTGCTGTAGTTTTGGAATGTTGTTTCTCAACAACATTCAGAAATTTTAAATGTTCCAAAAATTTATAAGTAATGGTTGAAAAGTAAAAGTTTGGAATTCATAGCTAAATGTGAACATTTACTTTTACATTGAGCTGTAATTCAAAATTATTTTCAAAATTTTTTCAAACTTTATTCTGTGTACATAAAGTAACTTCAATACAAGCATTAATTTTAACACATATGTTAAATTTGACACTAATCATATAACAAGACTTAATAAAATTAGGCGGATGGAATTAGAAAGGGGCAGTTGACTTTACCTTGATAAATGCAAGGTACTGTATGGGCACCAGTAATTAATTAACTTACCAACTGTGTAGTGGAAAATGAAAAAGACCTAGTGGTAATTGTGCAGTCAGGTATAAAATTCTCTGACAGTGCATACAGGCTGCCAGGACAGCTCATGGAGTTTTGTCAGTGATATACAGGAACTGCTAGCAAAGGTTAAACAGAATTTTGTAGTTTGTGCAAAGCAGTGGTTAGGCCAAATTTTGAGTGCTGCATGCAAGTCTGGAAGCCTCATTTTAGGAAAGATGTAGATCTACTGGAATGGGTACAGAGAAGGGAAATTAAGTTTTTGAAGGGAGCAAAAGGGTGGTCTTACCAAGAAGGCTTCATTTGTACAAATTGCAGTGTCTAGAGATTAAAGATTCTGTTTGAAGTGTTTAAGGCTTTTAAACGATTGAGCAAGCTCAATGCTGGCGGAATTCTTGCTATTGCTCAGACTACACAATGAGAGGCATAAATTCCAATTGAAGATGGATTGTTTCAGAATAAATGTGTCAACCATCTGCTGGCCTTCAGCCAGCAGATGGTTGATTGTTGGAACAATCTTCCATCTGTTGTTGTGAAAGTGGGTAGTTTGAATAAATTTAAGCAGGAACTAGACAAATTATTGGAGAGGATGGACATATGATGTGGCAGTGTTGAATCCAGAGTGTTTGCACCAGGGAGGAGAATGTGAACTTCAGGGGTACATGCACTTGAGGGGAAGAATGTAAACTTCGGGAGAATGTATGTAGTATATGTGTATATTTTTTATTTTATTTAATGTTTACAACATATTAGCATTAGCATTAGTAGAGGCATTTGATGCAAGAAAGCAAGCTTATGCAGCATCAGCCAAAAAAAAAAAAAAAGAACCCACTTCCACTTCACCCCTCTGTTCATTCAAAATACCTGTCCAGCTGAGCCTTAAACTTATTTAGGCTATCAACCTCCACTACTAGGGATGGAAGTCTGTTCCACCAACCAACCACCCGCTGGCTAAAGGCAAATTTCCGTACGTCTATCCTACATCTGTCTTTCCTCAATTTGAATTTATGCCCTCTCAGGTGATTATTCTCAGCTAGAGGAAGAATCCCATCAGCATTGAGCATGCTCAAACCATTCAAGGCTTTATACACCTCTATCAGATCACCTCGCTGGTGCCTAGTCTCCAGACAACATATGTATATTTTACAAACAGATCTGTGTATTTATGAATGCTATAATAAGAGAATATGAGAAAACAAAATAGGAAACAAAAGAAAATATATATTATTTAACATCTAAATACTAATAATCAGTTCACAAAAACCACATTTACTGACAATAATCACAGTTTAATAATATGAAAATCACCGATTAAAATTCACAAAAAAATCATACAAGTTATAATTAAACATGCAAGTATTATAATAATCTTATTCTTCTTTGCTTTTATTAATTTTTCTGATAACTCATTTGGTCCTTCTGAGCATATCTTAATGCTATTTTGCTATATTACAGTACAGATATATATATATAATAAAAAGATCATAAAATGTATTGCTTATAGGCAGCAACCAAACCATCTTGTTTGCCAGTACAAGGAAGAATTAGCCACAAGTAGATTCTTGCTGTGAAAAAAACAAATAAAGGGAATGTAAAAACCATAAAGTGAAACTGCTAAAGATTGAAATAGTGGCTGCTGTAGACACCTCTCTCTGCCTAGACATTGTTTAGCCCTTCCCCTCAAAGCCGTGGGACACTCTCTAATTACAATATTCCGAGGAGCCAATTAAGACGAACCTATTCACAGCCTGTGATCCAGTTGTTTTGTTTACGATATGCAAACAAAGAATTAGTCGCAAGCAGACCATTTGTGTGAAACACTATCAAGAGATGGTTTGTGTGAAAATAAAGCGAACCTGAAAACCATAAAATGAAAATATTGACATTTGAAATAGTGGCTTTTAGTTACAATTTGTGCAGCCAGAAATATTTTCCATTTAATTATTTTGAAAATTTTGTGTCTTTTGAATTTTAGTGATTTATTTTTGCTGTGTGTTCCCCCTAACGAGTACCGAACTTAGTTGATGTGAATTTTTGTGTTGAGTTTATATGACAAATTTATTGAATTTGTGTTCTAATTACTACATTGTGTAAACTTATAATATGGCCCCTAAATTTGCATCTATGGAGTTATTCAAAGAGGAGAATGTCAAAAGTTTATCAAACTTAGACACGGAGCTAAGTGATTTTCTAATAACTGAGAGCAAAGTGGAGGAGAAATTGTTGAAGTTAAACATAAGGAAGGCACCTGGGGTGGATGGGATCTATCCAGTTATATTAAAGGAGGCAGCAAAGGAAGTAAGCAAACCCTTAGCCATAATTATGAGAGCTTCCTTGGAGTCAGGGGAGGTCCCCATGGACTGGAAGTGTGCAAATGTATCACCAATTCACAAAGGTTGTTCAAAAGGTGACACAAGTAACTATAGACCTGTTATTTTAACTTGTGTTCCGGGGAAAATAATAGAGTCACTGGTTAAAGAAGCACTGCAAGATCATCTAGACAAGACTGCAGTAATAGTTAAGACACAGCATGGGTTTGTTAAAGGGAGGTCTTGTCTGACCAATTTGATTGGATACTATGATGTGGTCACAAAGGAACTGGATGCCGGGAATAATTTTGATATCATATATTTGGATCTTAGAAAGGCTTTTGATACTGTTGCACCTGGAAGACTGCTGCACAAATTGGAGCAGTGTGGCATTGGAGGCAAATTGCTGCTATGGATAAAGGGATGGTTGAGGGGGAGAAGACAGAGAGTGGTAATCAATGGACACTGCTCATCGTGGACTAATGTTATTAGTGAAGTCCCTCAGGGTTCAGTGTTGGGTCCATTGTTGTTTTCTATCTGCTGAGGGCAGACAATCGTCCTATGTGTAGAAATTGTGACATCATTTAACACTCCAATAATTAAAGACAAGCACCAGCCAAGGAATAAAAAATTTTTACTATAAAAATAATGTGATACACTATTGGAAGACTAAAATATTACATTAAATTACGATAAAAAATCGTAGTTTATAAAAAAAAAAAAAAAAAAAAATTATCGTAGTTTATTATATCGTAATTTATTCTAATATTTTAGTCTTCCGATAGTGTATCACATTATTTTTATAGTAAAAATTTTTTATTCCTTGGCTGGTGTTTGTCTTTAATTATTGCAGTATGGAATTTCTCAGCCCCATAGGCCTGTTTGAAGATATAGTGAATCATTTTAACAGTCCGTCATATTTTAATTGAATGTCCATCTTTTTATAATGACCATCGTTTATGTTTCAGCCATCTGTCTGAAATTTATACACTCAGACAGATTTTATCGGACAATCACAACGTGTCAGCTATTTTTAAGTTTTTACAACTTATTAATCTAAATAACTCTATCTATAATGTTTTTATTGTTTTATGCTTTATGAATGTTTTATATCGTATACTCTTTTACAATAATATACAAACATTTGTAATATTATAGTTTTATATTTTACATCTTTTTGACTTTGTGCATTAGATGCTAATGCGCCATAAAATCCTAAAACAAACAAACAAACAAATTGTTGTTTTCTGTATTTATAAATGATATTGATGATGGTATATCAGGCTTAATATCCAAGTTTGCAGACGATACGAAGGTTGGCAGGGTTGTTAAGAACACTAATGACAGTACTCTGCTGCAACAGGATCTAGAAAAGTTGAACAGATGGGCTGAGAGATGGCAAATGAAGTTTAACATTGATAAATGTAAAGTACTACATATGGGAAGCAGTAACCCCAGAGTAACGTATCAACTATGTGGTACTACACTGACAGCGGTAGAGAATGAAAAGGACCTGGGGGTAATTGTGCAGGCAGATATGAAGTTTTCTGAGCAGTGCAGATGGTCCGCAACAGTACCTCATGGTGTCTTGTCAATGATATACAGGAATTTTTCTAGTAGGGATAAGGAGGTGATTATCCCCTTGTATAAGGCGATGGTCAGGCCACACCTTGAGTACTGTAACAGGTCTGGAGGCCTTATATTAAGATGGATGTAGAGCTGTTGGAACGAGTACAGAAAGGGGACAAGATTAGTGAATGGAACGAAGGGTTGCTCTTTCGAAGAAAGGCTTAAGTTTCTCAGATTACGGTGTCTGGAGACTAGGCACCTGCGAGGTGATCTGATTGAGGTGTATAAAACCTTGAATAATTTGAGCATGCTAAATGTTGATGGGATTCTTCTTCTTGCTTAGAATAATCACCTGAGAGGTCATAAATTCAAATTGAGGAAAGACAGTTGCAAGATAGATGTGCGGAAGTTTGCCTTTAGCCAGTGGGTAGTTAATTTGTGGAACAGACTACCATCTTTTGTTGTGGAAGTTGATAGCCTTAAATAAATTTAAGGCTGAACTGGACAGGTATTTGGAATGAACGGAGGGGTGAAACGAGAGCTTTTTTAAAATTTTTTTTGGCTGATGCTGCATAAGCTTTCTTGCTTGCATCGTATGCTCTACTAACACTATATATGCACCTGTTCCTATTCTTAGCTACCCTGACACAGCCCATATTTACTTGTTCTGCTATGACTCCCAAGAGTCTGAAATCCCCAGCACCTTTTTTTTCATGCTGCTGCACATTCCAATAGAAGCAGTGCAAGAATCAGTTTCACCTCTGCCATCTGCTACTGTTAATCTATTAGCTGCTGTATCCCTCCCAGCTATCAGTTTTCTGACTTACCTAACACTGCCTTGATAGCATCAGCAAATATTCTTGCTCCCAGGGGTGTTCCTTGGATATGTTGCACCTAGGGGCCAATTTAAATCTGGTGCTCCACTTTAAAATTTTCTTTATATATGTATGTAAGTTTTAGGCATCCCTTGAATGTTGGTGCCCAGATGCAGTGCACCCCTTTCACCCTTGGAATGGCCCACCCCTGCTTGTACCCTTTCTATTTATGTGTATCCCATCCCTGTAGAAGCAGTCTCTCCTGTTAACAGGCACAGATCACGCTGAGAAAAATTCTATTCCATGAGTCTTGCACAATTTTTCTCTAGTGCCAAATTGATTGACAAGGCTCTGATCATATACTTCCTCCTATCATGCCTGCCCAGACATAATCATATACTTCCTCCTATCATGTCTGGGCAGAATTGCAGACACTTTCAAATTTAACCTTAACTGGCAAATTATTTTTCAAAATTGACCTGTATTTCTTTAATTTCCCGTAATGCATTTTGGAAAATAACTTCAGAATAGATGTTAAAAGCATGGGCGAGAGAATACAACCCTGCCTTACCTCTCTTTTTATATTGATCTCGTTAGTTTCACCCTTGTCGACAGTTACAGTTTCTTTCACGAGACTGATGTGCTATTCATCAAGATTTAGGTTTTTAAGTTGCTTCTATAAGCTTTACATGTTGTGCCCAATCGAAAGCCTTTTCAAAGTCTATGAAGCAGATTAATACTGTCTTCTGGTGTTCTCTACATTTTTGTAACAACCAGTTTATACCTAGGAGAGCTTCTTTTTTGCCTAGTCTGCTTCGAAATCTAAATTGGTTGTCAAAGATTACCGATTCACATTTTTTGTATATCCTGTTTTGAGTTATCCGTAGCAGCAACTTCAACGTATGGCTCATCATACTAATAAGACGAAAATCATTGCATGAGGTGATGTTGTTCTTCTTTGGAAGAGGGATGAATGAAGACCTCAACCAATTGTTAGGTAGTGTTCCATTTAGATATATTATTATTATTATTATTAGCTATATGGTGCAAGGAAGCTTGTGGCTTATGCTGCACCAGCCAAAAAAAAAAATTCCCGAGTTACCCAGAGAGAGAGAGAGAGAGAGAGAGAGAGAGAGAGAGTCATAAGTAGAAGGAAATCACCAAGAAAGAGAAGAATGATATTTTATTGAATATTTTGGTGAGATATTTCACTATTTCATTTTGGAGTTGATCTGGGCCAACTGCCTTGCCAGTCTTTGCCCCTTCCAGAGCATATTTTACTTCAGACTAGAATTTCAAGGCCTTCCTCTGTAGGTATTTCAACATTTACATCCTGTCTGGCATTATCAAAAATCATCTTGATGTAAGTTTCCCACATCTTTCTGTCATCACCTCTTAAAACTAATTGATTCTAGGCATTCTTTATTGTGTATGACGGCACCTCTGTAGCCAGGTGGGCAGGAGCAGCACTGCATTGTACACGCTTCTTGATTATACCGGGGTTTGAGCCCGTGACTACCAAATACGGAGGATGCGGGAAGGTCAGGGAATGACCACCACATATTCCCAGAGCAATATGGCCTTAATTGCTAATGCTCCTAAAGATCAAATAACAACAACAATTGTGCATGGCATCCTTCTTTTTTTAATTTTTTATTTTTTTTATGAAAACCCCAAACACGAGAGGTATTAGAGCCTATAGTACTTGGTACCGTGCTTGGGTTGGAAGTTGAGAAGATGAAAGAAAATATTTGTTGACATTATACTTGAACTTCTGTAGACTGTAATTTTCAGGAAATACATATGAAGGAAGGTTGTTCCAGAAAATGGCAGTTGAATGAATAAACGAGGAAGATGAAAAGTTGGTTCTGTGAGATTTAAGTTGGACAGGAAATGGATGTTGGCTGGTGGCTGCACGTGTTCAGACTGTTTTTAAGGAGAGAGCAGGAATTACAGAAGGCCATTCAGAAGAACAGTGCCCATGGAAGTATCTGTAGAAAAAGGCATGCAGCAGAAACAGTACATCTATGAGACAGAGAGTGGAGAGACTCTGTTAGAGAGGAGTCATTAATTAACCTAACTGCCCTCTTCTGAATGGAATCTAGAAGCCTGAGAGATCTTTTGAGTGCACTGCCCCAGATGTGGGAACAGTATTCCATGGTAGGATGGATTTATGATTTGTACAGAGTGAACAGCTGTTTGGAAGAAAAGTAACGCCGAGAGTGAAAGAGAAAACCAAGTTTTTTAGATGCAAAGGAAGCAATATTTGTAATGTGCTTGTGCCAAGAGAGATTAGAAGTCAGGATAATCCCCAAAAGAGTTATATCATTTGGCCTAGAAATCGGAGTGTCACCAAAGACAAGCATAGGAGCAGAAGAAACCTTTTCGCGAGATATAAGAAAAGACTAAGTTTTAGAAGGATTGAAATCAACTATGTTGTCTTTGCCCTACTGGAGATCGGCATTTAAGGAATTGGTAGCAGATATTCGAGAAGTTGAAGCTGATTAAGCAGGGCAAAGTTTCTTAAAATGGAAAGTAGAATGCAATGTGTTATCATCAGCAAAACTATGAATAGGATTTCCAGTCAGTGGAAGAAGGTCATTAATATACAAGAGGAAAAGAGTGGGGGAAAGAACCGAACCTTTGGCACACCAGCATTAGCGGAGAAGTTAGAAGACAAAGAGCCATCTGCCATCACTCTCAGTGAACAATCAGAGAGAAAACTGGATAACCAATTACAAAAAGCAGTTGGCAAACCATAAGATGGAAGCTTGTTTAGAAGACTTTTATGCCAAACATGATTGAAAGCCTTGGAGATGTCGAGCAACTGCTTATGTTTCACCGAACCTTTCCATTGAATTTGTCCATAAATGGGTAACATAAGCCAGAAAAAATCACCAGTGGATGGACACTGATGGAATCCATATTGATGATCATTGATCAGAAGGAAGGTTTGTAGGTAGTTTAAGAGTTGGCAGTTAATTTATTTCTCCATTACTTTGGAAAGAGTAGAAGTAATTGCAATGGGGCGATAATTGAATGGGAGGGACTGGTCACCCTTTTTAGGAACTGACTGGATATGAGCAAATTTCCAAGCAGAAGGAAAAACACCTGTGGAATAAGCAAGTGAAAAAAGGTGACAAAGAGCAGGAGTAAGTACAGGAGGACAGGTTTTGAGAACAAGTGGAGAAATACCATCAGGACCTGGAGCTTTCTTAGTATCGAGATTTGTCAAAATCCTTTTGACGGAAGATCACAGGAGGCATTAAATGGAGTGTGTTGGGAATGGTGGGAGGTGTTTTAACAAGATCATTAATACATGATTTGGAAGAAAAATGGGATGCTAGCAGGTCGACTTTATCCTTGGCTGAAGTGACAACAGAACCATCTGGTTTTGACAGATGTGGGAGCAGAGATGGGCAAAAGTTGTGGCCAATAGCTTTGGCAAGAGACCAGAATGCTTGGCTACCATTGGAGCAAGAAGCAAGTTTTCTACTCTTAGCCTGTTCAAACTCTAGTTTGGACTGATTAATGACTGCTTTACAATTGTTGCGAGCTTTGGTGTAGGCAGAAAATGAAACTGAAGAATTGGAAACAAGCCAATTACAATATGCAATGTTCTTCTCTTGAGCAGCCTTAGCACATTTATTGGAAAACCAAGGTTTAGATAAAGGACGAGATTTTAAAGTTGAGTGTGGAATAAAGGATTCCATTCCTACAAGAATAATTTCACTGACACAATCTGAGCGAATGTTGATATCAGAAATTTTTAAACAGTAATCCTATCAAGAAAAAGAAGAAAAGAAATCTCGCAGGTCATCCCATTTTGCATTTTTGTAATGCCAAACAATACAAGGTTGGGAATAGCCATGAGATAAAGGCTCCATTGGAGAAGAGACAATCACCAAGTTGTGATCTGAGGTACCTAAAAGACCACTCACTTCGACCGTGTACTTAGAATGGTTGTTTGTGAGAAAATGATCAAGTGTGTTGGCTGTAAGGTTAGAATTGTCTGGTATTCTTGTAGGTAAATGAACAATCTGTGCAAGTTCATTAGAAATTGCGAAAGCCTCAGCATCTCGACCAGCTGGGTCAGTGCGAGTAGAAAATGGAAACCAGCTGGAGTTGTGAACATTAAAATCACCAAAGAAAATTACGTCACGGTTAGGAAAGTTGCACTGGAGAAAGTCAAGTTGCAAAAAGAGGAAGTCAAAGAGCTCCAAGTGATTAGTGGAGTTGGGAGAATGGTAGAGACAACAGATCAATTTGACACAGTGAAGTAGAGAGATTTTAAGAAGATCGAAGAGAGGCGATTCCAAATTATCAATTCTCTGACAGGGAATATTGGAACGGACATATGCACAAGTACCACCTTTGAGGCAAAAGGAATTATACAGTGAATAATTTAGCAACTGAGATTAGCAGTAGTTGAATTAACCGATAAATGTCATTCTGTCAGAAAAAGTACATGAGGTTTGGCAGACTACAAGTGGAAATGGACATCCTTGAGATTAGAATTGAGACCACGTATATTTGTGAAATGAACTAGGAAGTGTTTGGGAGGTTTAGATCTTTTCGCAGATAAGCTTATTCTGTTAGTTTGAGAATTCGTGGTGTATTCATTAGTAAAAAAATTTGGGTGGGCACATGCTGTATGAAGTAATGAAATTTTTGGATATGGCGTACACATGGGAAGAACATACCCAGATCCTTGACATAATGTGGCCTTGACAATGCTCCCCGCATACACACTACTCAGACTCCCTCCAGTCACCAACTGACAGAGTAGAGGTAGCAAGATTATACACTAGCTGATCCGGAAGCCTTCTAAAGAGTTACTAGTAGATTCGGTCCAGTGTACTAACTAACAGCTGGCCTGTGAACACGATTTTAGTGCCGTAACCTGGAAATGTAAGGAAGATTGGATCTCGCCATGACGTTCATCATAACCTTAGAATTCATCAGTCATACTGCATGATGGAAGAGATGGGGAAGGGTTGACCGGAACTTAGCTCTGGAGACTAAACATGGTTCTGTTTGTATTTCCTGTTAATTCTTTTAGCTTCTTATGTAAATGGAAATTACCATGCCTTTGTTCTAATTCTGCTATATCTGTTGAATTTTCTAGCATGCACTCTTCTTTTGCTTCCTTAATTTTCCTCTTTATCATTTTTTGATCTGCTGGTATTTAGTTGGAGCACCATTTTTGAGCTTCCTTCTTTCATCCATTAGGTTTAGGATCTTCTTTGTCATCCACTCCTTGTTTGCAGGTTGTTTTTCATCACTTAGAATTTCTTTTCCAATACTGCTAAAGATCTTAGCAGACTTCATCTTTTCATCATTTACATCTTCAGCTCTTACTCTGTTGTTTAATTTTATGTTCGGCTCTTTACTCAGTTTTTCTTTCACAGTAAGACCTTGAGTTTTTTGCAATTTAATCTGCTTTTTTTATTTTCTTTCCTAAAGGATCTCAACTTGTTTTGATAGTAGCTGTTAATAATCATGATCGGAATCTGCATCCACACCAGGTTTTATGTTTTGGCTCCTTTCAGACTTTCTAAAACGTTTATTTATCAGTATGAAGTCAATCTGATTTCTAGTTGTAATCTCTGGATTGTTTTTTTTTGGGGGGGGGGGTGTTTCCAAGTATAGTGCTGTCTGGCGGGGGGTTTAAACCATGAGTTTGCTATTATCATGCTCTCCCCCTTGACAGTTTATGAGCCGATCTTATCGCTCATTTCATAAACCCCATCCAAAATCACCCACAATGTCGAGTACCTTTCCTTTGCCAATTATGGTATTAAAGTCCCCCGTAATGATATTTACTTCATGTTTTTTGATGTTACTTGTGATGTCTTTCAATTGCCTGTAGAATTCTTCAATAACATCATCACTCTTATCTGCTGTAGGTGCATATATTTGTATCACTGTAGGGTAACCCAGTATACATTAACTGGGTTACCCTGCAGTTGTAGCATAATGATGCGATCCGAGTATGGAATAAATTTAGCTACTGATTTTTTCAGTGAATTGTGTATCATAATTCCCACACCATTTTTATGGGTATTGTCATCTGTCCTAGAGTAGTATAAGATCAACCATCAGAATGGCAGATTTCTGAGTTAGTCCATCTGGTCACACTTAAACCAAGAATTTCTGCTTCACAGTGTTTCATTTCCCTAGCCACATTTGCCAGTTTCCCAGCTTCATATAAGGTTCTCGCATTCCATGTTCCTATTTTTCCTAATGAAAGTTTTTGCCACCCTGGGATTCTTAGCACCCCTGTCCCATTTAAGGGATGCCAGAGACTCTGAGCCATCTCTCTCTCTCGTTGTATTAGCCGTGGTGATTATTCTTAGGAAGCATAGTGCAGTAGTTTCCCCCTGCTTTCTACACTGTAGTACTTCAGCTGTATCTGTTGGTTCGACTACGCCTGAAGTAATCTGAAAATGAGCCGGAATGAAGTCCACTTCTCCACCCGCGTCATGGTACTGGTAGTTACTGCTGTCCTCTACAAGGTAATTTTATTTTGGAGTTTTCTTCTCCCAGTAGGACTTATGGTGGTCCTAACTTGCCTTGTCATGGTGTCATTTTAAGACATGAACTTTTTATTCGCATCCTGATAGCAGCATCGCTCTTGGTCCGTGACTTGAACAGCGGTTGTTCCCTGCTTGGTTTGATTTAATTTAGGTTTAATTTTGACTTTTTTCGCTCTTGTCTTGCCATACTGCTGGCATTATTTTATTTTTATTTTAATGCTTATTCTAATTTATTTGTATGGTAATATTTCAAGCATCACATAGAGGAATATGTTTTTTGCTGCCTCTGATGTATGCTGTACCCCTTTTTTTTTATAAAATGTTCCGCTTCCAACTATTTTAAACGTTATTCAAATATATGTATAATTATATCACATGATAGTAGTGGGCGAATTGCTAAGGCTGTGCCTGTGCTTCCATCCATAGTACATTATTCATCTATATAAACTGGTCAAGATTACTTTTGTCAGTAGTGTGGCTTTGCACTGGAGTGCTCGTATCTGTTCTATTTTTATTTTCGCTGCATCAGGACCACCACTGTTCAATTCTTTTGCATTGGCGGTTCGATCTGGGGATCGGGTGGCGGACTGATCTTTCGATCAATTCTCCTTTGCAGCGATTTGTTTAGTGTTCAAAATGCAGCGATTCCCTGACCATTATTGGCATTGTGGTCCTATGCCGAGATGGGGCGTAATGGTCAGTCTATTTTTTGGTTTATTTTTGTTTTGTTTTATTGTAGTGGTTTACATCTCTGCCGGTGATATTTCACATAAATTTGGACCTGATGCCCATCAGAGGGGGCACTGTAAAATTTCTATTTAATTGGCTTTTAAAATTCAATGAATTATTATTTGTACATTTAGATTTTCTAAATTATTTTAGAGAGTTTTTGCTGCAATATTTTTACTCTTGTTACCCCTCTCTTCCTTCCCTGCTTGGTTTGATTTAATTTAGGTTTAATTTTGACTTTTTTCGCTCTTGTCTTGCCATACTGCTGGCATTATTTTATTTTTATTTTAATGCTTATTCTAATTTATTTGTATGATAATATTATATATATATATATATATATATATATATATATATTTCAGTATTGAGTTTTATCTCCTGCCAAGTTACATTATATAAATTTCTTAAATCCCATCAAGTTTAAGTTATATGTATATTAAGTTAGAACGTTACATTTGTAAAATCTAAGTAGTTATAATACATAATGAATTTAAGTATCTATTGCCACTCACGTGGTTTGAACTTTCATGCTAGCTATCTATGCCAAATCAGATTCTAAAAGCTCTACGAATATTACTGTCGTATGTTACATTAGTATTAGTATTAGTAACGGCCGCATGGTGCAGCATAAGCCTATGGCTTATGCTGCACCAGCCAAAAAAAAAAAAAAAAATCCGAACAAAACGATTAAAAAAAAAAAAAAGGAAATTAAACCTATCATCCTATGTGCTTCCCTTACCCGAAAGTACTATCCAGATGACCTTTGAATTTCCCCAAACTGTCGGCCTCTACCACCCATGAAGGCAACTTATTCCAGTAATTTATAACTCGCTGGCTAAAATAAAACTTCCTGCAGTCCAATCTAAACATTTTCCCCCCCGTAACTTGAATTTATGTCTCCTAGTTCTAGCATCATTTATAATCTTGAAAATTTTGTCCTCATTCATTTTACTGATGCCTCTCAGAGCCTTAAACACTTCAATGAAATCTCCTCTAAGGTGTCTAGTTTCCAAACTCTGCAACCCACATATTCGAAGTCTTTCTTCATAAGGACGCCCTTTAGACGATCTCACCAGGCGAGTTACCCTTCTCTGCACCCTTTCAAGAAGCTCGATGTCTTTCTTTAGTTGCGGTCTCCATACTTGAACACAGTATTCCAAGTGTGGTCTAATATAAGCCATGTATAATGGGATTATCACGTCCCTATCTCTACTTGCAAAAGTTCGATAGATCATCGATAGGACACCTTCCTTGCAACCTGTTTACAATGCTCAGAGAATTTCATATCTGACCGTATTGTAACACCCAAGTCCCTTTCCTCCAGTACTGGGTTTAGTTGAACTCCACCAAGTGAATAAGTTATTTTGGGATTACTGTTTCCCGGGTGTAATACTTTACACTTTCTTGGATTAAAGCATAGCTGCCATTTTTCTGACCATTCCAGAAGTCTATTTAGGTCTCTCTGAAGAAGCTCAGCTTGACAGTGATCATTAACTACTCTACCAATTTTAACATCATCTGCAAATTTAGACATCACGCCCTCTATCCCTTCATCAATGTTGTTTATGAAAATTAAAAACAACAGTGGTCCTAATACTGATCCTTTGGGGAACCCCACTTCTTACATCAACCCAATCTGAGGAATAGCCATTTATCACAACCCTCTGCCTCCTGACCTGAAGCCATCCTTCTATCCATCTAAGGATTTTCCCAGTGATTCCAACCTGTTCCAGCTTATAAAGCAACCGCTCATGTGGGACTGAGTCAAAAGCTTTGCTGAAATCTAAATAAACAATGTCGAAATTATTCCCTAAATCCAGCTCGTGAGTGACCCTTTCGAAAAAGCGAACCAGATTTGTTAAACATGATTTTCCCTTTACAAAACCATGCTGAGTATCCTTGAGAATTTCAATTCGATCCAAATGATCCTGAATTCCACCCTTGATCATTGGCTCCATGATTTTCCCTACTACTGAAGTCAGACTGACAGGTCGATAATTTCCAACTTCACTTTTAGAGCCACCCTTATGTATGGGAGATACATTTGCACTTTTCCAATCCAAGGGAATCTCCCCAGAGTCTAGTGATGCTCACATAATTAGCCTCAATGGTTCAATGCACTCGCTTGCTGCCTCTCTTAAGATTATAGGGTATATTCCATGAACTCCAGGAGCCTTACTGGTCTGTAGGCTCGAACGTTTTTCCATTAAATAATCTTGCGAAACTTCAATATCATTAATTACATATTTTTTCACTTCTCTCCCACAATTTCCCATTGCCACAAAAGGCTTTTCATTTGTAAATATCAATGTAAAATAACTGTTGAGTTCATCTGCAACGGCAGCTGGTGTATTTATTACTATCCCCTTTCCCTTACGTAAAGGTCCGATCTGGTTTGTCCTGCTCTTCTTGGCATTTATATATGTGAAGAATTCTTTATCCCCCCTCTTTGCTCTGTTTGCTAGTGATTTCTCATAAACTGCCTTTGCCTGTCGAACCTTTTCTGTGGCTCTATTACACATCACCTTGTAGCTTTTACAGGCTTCAGTACTTTTTATTGCTCTGTAACCTTTCCATGCCACATTTTTTTGCTCAAGTAATGTGGCAACTTCACTATTCATCCAACTTGGAACCCTTCTCGTGGAGTATTTTTTTAATGGTATATACACATTCAAGGCATCTGTGATTAATGTTTTAAAAGCGTACCACAGTTCAAATGTATTCATTCTCTGCGCGATATCCACCCAGTTAATAGAGGCCATGTAGTACCTTACGGCATTGTAATTTCCTTTTCTGAAATTAAAACCCATTCTTTTGCCTTTTACTTCTGCTACCTCTCTCGTCATCAATCACTGTAGAACTCCGTGATCACTTCCTGCTACTGGTTCCTCTACTGTCAGCCCTGTTATGTCATCTGATTCATGTGTGATGATGAGGTCTAGGATATTCTTTTCTCTAGTACTTTCCCTGACATGTTGATACAAATAACAGTCATCTAGTTGATTTAAAAATTTTGTTCCCCATGTTTCCTTTCGAGTTTCCTTCCCATTTACTCCAATCAATTAGAGGCAAATTGAAATCACATGATTACTGTCATACAATTTACGTGACAAGTTAAATTATTAAAACATGTAAGTAGTGCTATACTTTATAGTTTATAATCCTCTGCTGATACTGATTATACTGCTACAAGTTACGTAGAAACTTCCAGTATCTGCTATATTGATACAAAAACAATGGCGGCAGGTTCAAATGCTACTGCTCATACAATGTCGGCAGAAGTCGACTGTGGTTTTCTAGGCAATTACTAGGCCGAGTAAAGAATAAATGCACCAAATTAATCAGAAAAATAACAAAAAAATACTATACTACTAAATTAAAATTTATATAAAAACAACAATTTTTAGCATTAGCATTAGCATTAGTAGAGGCATATGATGCAATAAAGCAAGCTTATACAGCATCAGCCAAAAAAAAATAATAAATAAATAACCACTCCCATTTCACCACTCCATTCATTCGAAATACCTGTCCAGTTGAGCCTTAAATTTATTTAGGCTATCAACTTCCACAACAAGGGATGGAAGTCTGTTCCACCAAACAACTACCCGCTGGCTAAAGGCAAATGTCCGCACATCTATCCTACATCTGTCTTTCCTCAATTTAAATTTATGCTCTCTCAGGTAATTATTCTGAGCAAGAGGAAGAATCCAGTCGGCATTGAGCATGCTCAAACCATTCAATGCTTTATACACCTCTATCAGATCACGTTGCCGGTGCATAGTCTCCAGACACTGTAATTTGCAAAACTTAAGGCTTTCTTCTTAAGAGCAACCCTTTGTTCCATTCACTGATCTTGTTGCCCTTCTCTGCACTCATTCCAACAGCTCTACATCCTTCTTGAAATGAGGCCTCCAGATCTGTATACAGTACTCCAGGTGTGGCCTGACCATTGCCTTGTACAAGGGAATAATCACCTCCTTATCCCTTCTAGAAAAATTCCTGTATATCATCGACAAGACACCATGAGCTACTCTTACAGCCCGTCTCACTCTTCAGAGAACTTCATATCTGCCTGCACAATTACACCCAGGTCCTTTTCATTCTCTACCATTATCAATGTAGTACCACAGAGTTGATACGTTGCTCTGGGGTTACTGTTTCCCCTATGTAGTACTTTACATTTGTCAATGTTAAACTTAATTTGCCACCTCTCAGCCCATCTGTTCAACCTTTCCAGATCCTGTTACTGCAGCATAGCATCAGTAGTGTCCTTAACAACCCTGCCAACCTTGGTATCGTCTGCAAACTTGGACATCCAGCTTGATATACCATCATCAATATCATTTATAAATACAGAAAACAACAATGGACCCAACACTGAACCCTGAGGGACTCCACTAATAACATTAGTTCACGATGAGCAGTGTCCATCGATTACCACTCTCTGTCTTCTCCCCCACAACCATCCCTTTATCCATAGCAGCGATTTGTCTCCAATGCCATACTGCTCCAATTTGTACTAGTAGTAGTAGCAGTAGTATGTGATGCAAGAAAGCAAGTGTATGAGCTTATGCAGCATCAGCCAAAAAAAAAAAAAAAAAAAATCACTCCATTCCCACCAAATGCCTGTCCAGTTCCTCCTTAAATTTATTTAACCTATCAACTTCCACAACGACAGATGGAAGTTTGTTCCAGCAATTAACCACCCGCTGGCTAAAGGCAAATTTCCGCACATCTATTCTACATCTGTCTTTTCTTAATTTGAATTTATGCCCCCATAGGTTCGTAATCTGAACAAGTGGAAGGATCCCATCCGAATTCAGCGTGCTCAACCTATTCAAAGCGTTATACAACTCAATCAGATCACCATGCAGGTGCCTAATCTCCAGCCACTGCAATTTGCAGAACTTAAGCCTCTCTTGGTAGGAGGATCCCTTCAATCCCGTCACCAATCTTTTTGCCCTTCTCTGTACACGCTCAAGCAAATCTACATCCATCATAAAATGAGGCCTCCAGACCTGTATGCAGTACTCAAGACCATTGCTTTATACAGAGGGACAATCACCTCCTTTTCCCTGCTAGCAAAATTCCTATATATCATTGACAAAACCCCATGACCTGCCGTGGCAGCCTGTCGGCATTACTCAGAAAACTTCGTATCTGACTGCACAATTACTACCAGGTCTTTTTCATTTTCTACCACCTTAAGTGTAGTACCACACTGTTGGTACTTTTTTCTGGAGTTACTTCTACCCATATGCAGTACTTTGCATTTGTCAATGTTAAATTTCAGTTGCCACTTCTTAACCCAATTGCCCAATTTATCTAGATCCTGTTGCAGTAGCACACTGCCATTACTGTCATTAACAAACTTGCCAACCTTTGTATCATCTGCAAACTTTGACACTAAGCCTCACATACCTTCATTAATATCATATATAAATATACAAAACAACAGAGGACCCAACACCGAACCCTGTGGGACTCCACTAATAACATTAGTCCACGAAGAGCAGCACCCATTGATTACCACCCTCTGTCTTCTCCCACTTAACCATCCTTTCATCCATTGTAGCAACTTACCCTTAATACCATTCTGCTCCAATTTGTACACTAGTCTTCCATGCGCAACAGTGTCAAAAGCTTTCCTGAAATCCAAATATATGATATCAAAATTATGTTTTCATCCAGTTCCTTTGTAACCACATCATAATATCCTATCAAATTTGTTAGACAAGACTTTCCCTTAACAAACCCATGCTGTGTCTGAATTATTGCTGCAGTCTTGTCTAGATGATCCTGCAATGCATCTTTAACCAGTGACTCCATTATTTTACCCGGAACAGAAGTTAATCTAACTGGTCTGTAATTACTCATGTCACCCTTCTATTCCCCTTTGTGAATTGAGGATAGATTTGCACATCTCCAGTCCGTGGGACCTCCCCTGAGTCCAAGGATGCTCTCATAATTATGGCTAAGGGTTTGCTTAGTTGCTTTGCTGCCTCCTTTAATATAACTGGATAGATCCCATCCACCCCAGGTGCCTTTCTTATGTTTAACTTCAACAATTTCTCCTCCAATTTGCTCTCAGTTATTACAAAATCATTAAGCGCCCTGTTACAATTTGATAACCTTCTGCCATTTTCAAACCTTAATAACTCCTCATGTGTGAATGTAGATGCAAAATACTCATTCGGTTTGTTTGCTATCTGAGCAGGATCATGAATAGTCGAACCATCGTTATCGATTGGACCAATCAGATTCATCCCCTCCCTTTTAGCATTTATATAAGTAAAGAAATCCTTGCTGTTTTTCTTAGCATCTTTTGCCAAAGATTTCTCATAATCTGCCTTCGCCTGCCTAACCTCCTTTGTGACCTGATTACAGACTAGCTTATATCTGCCATAGGCTTCTGAGTCGCTTGATAATTTATATGCATCCCATGCATTTTTCGTCTCTGTCACGAGTCTCATTAGTTCATTTGATAACCATTTAGGCCTAAATCTTGAACAATATTTCTTAATAGGTATGAAATTTTTTAGTAGCTTTCATGATTAATTCCTTGAATGCTTCCAACTTTGAATTTGCTGTTGGTAACATCGTCAGTTGATCCCACTGTATAGAATTTAAAAACTGTCTGAGACCACTGTGCTCACCTTTACGGAAGCAAAAACCCTTTCCTTTACCCCTGATGGTAATTATATCTTTAAGTAAATCCCACATCAGTACACTGTGATCACTGCCACCTAGTGGTTCCTTTATCTGAAAATTCTTAATATACAAATGATCACCACTAATAACCAGATCAAAAGTATTACCCTCTCTGGCTGCCTCTCGAACATGCTGCTGCAAAAAAACAATCATCCAATAAATCCACAAAAGTGTTTCTAGTGTGTGACTGACCAACCCACAAGTTCCAGTCAATATCTGGGAAGTTAAAATCTCCCATTATAAGACATTCTGATTTTCTAGCCCACTCTATTTCTCCGTACAATTGTTCATTGTATTTTATGTGTTTCTTAACTAATAGCATAAGTCCTCCTCCCTTCCTATCCTGTCTATCCTTTCTGTACACATTGTACTCCCCAAATACCAGTGCTGCATTCCCTATATCTGTGCGACACCATATCTCTGATATCCCAACAATATCTGCCTTTGATGTTTTGAGCAATACCTCAAATTCATCAAATTTATTTACCAAACTCCTAGCATTGGTGTACACGCAAGTATGCATGCACCTGTTCCTATTCTTTGCTATCCTAACACAACCCATGTGTTTACTTGTACCGCAATGACTCCCAGCAGCCTCTCTGAAATACCCTGCATCATGTTTTCCAGGCTGCTGCTCATTCCAATAGAAACAGTGCAGAGGTGAAAGTGAATCACTTTCACCTCTGCCAGTGGCTACTGTTAATCTATTAGTCCTTGTATCCCCCCCAATCTAGCAGTTTTCCGACCCACCTAACACTGTCTCAATAGCATAAGCAAATATTCTTGCACCCTTTCTATTTAAGTGTATCCCATCCCTGTAGAAGCAGTCTCTCCGACAAGTACAGACCAAGCTGAAAAAAATTCTACCCCTTGAGCCTTGTACAATCTTTCCAGGGTCGAATTGATCGACAAGGCTCTCTTCATATACTGCCTCCTATCGTGTCTGGGCTGAATTGCAGACACTTTCAAATTCAACCCTAATTCACGGCTTTTTTTCAGCAGTGACCTGTATTAAGTAATTCCGCCAGTCTCCTACTCTTAATATAATTAGTGCCAACGTGTACAACTATATCACCTTTCGTGCCCTTAAAAAATGATATCCGCCCTACAATGTCATCAACCTTTGCCCTTGGCAGACATAACCTGGTCCTGTTCCATCTATCCTTTTTATATACCATGTTACCCGTTTCCTTGACAATAGATTCACCAACAACTGCTAATTCCTTTGAGACCAGCGCATTCTGCCTTGAGGGTTGTCGCTGTGTTGCAATTTCAAAATCAATAAATAAAAAAGTCCACTTAGCAGCTTTGAACACGTCTCCCACAAGCCTCGTCAGATAATGTTTTGTTAGGTCAAATAGGTTAGGTTGCTGAATGATCTTGTTATAACTTAGCAGATACTGGAATTAAAATGATTGAAGCTAAATGAAAAAGGCACCCAAGGTGGATGGGATCTATTTAATTACAGTATGGGAGGTAATAAAGGTGGTATGCAAACTGTTAGCCATTATTATGAGAGCATCCTCAGATACCTTAGACAGGGCCGCCTCTGTGCACATCTTGATTACTCTCATTAACTACCCTGTCAACCTTTGTATCATCTGAAACATTGAGATATTAAGTCTTATATGCCTACATCAATGTCATTAATAAATACTGAAAACCCCAGTGCGACTGGCACTGAACTCTGGGGACTCCACTCATAACATTATTCCTTGAACAGTAGTGTACTTTGATAGTCACTCTCTGTCTTCTTTAGCTCAACCATCCCTTTGTCCACAGCGGTAACTTGCCATTAATTTACTGCAGTGCTCCAATTTATACAGCAGTCTTTTATATGCAGCAATATCAAAAACTTTCCTGGAATCCAAGTATATGGTGTTTCTGGTTCCTCTTCCACTTTCTTCTCGGTTATTGCAAGATCATTTAGGTCCTTATTAGATATTGATGAACTTCTGACATTTCCCCTTCCCCCCCCCCCCCCAAAAGAACTACTCATGTGTGAATGTAAATGCAAAAGACCTATTCATTTTGTCAGAAACTGAGCTGGATCTTCAACCGGTGATATCTCATTATGGACTATTAACATTATTCTTGAAGATTAATCTCTACTGATAGCCACTCCCTCTTTCTTCTCCCACCCAACCATCTCTTTATCCACTGCAGTAACTTGCCCTTAATGCTACACTGTTTATATTTGTAGAGCAATCTTTTATGTACACTTGCCTGTACACCAATGCTAGGAGTTTATAAATAAATTTGATGGATTTGAGGTATTGCTCAAAACATCAAAGGCAGATATTGTTGGGATATCAGAGACGTGGTGTCACACTGATATAAGGAATGCAGAACTGGAATTTGGGGAGTACAGCGTCTACAGAAAGGATAGACAGGATAGGAATTGAGGAGGTGTTATGCTGTTAATTAAGAAAAATATAAAATTAAAAGAAGTGCATCCAGTTGATATAGATGAACAGTGTTTTTGAACTTTGTTTCTGATCAATTTCAATATCAAGTGAAATTGATCAGATAAGATTGCCTCTTAACAAATCCATGCTGTGATTGCAGAAAAACTGCAGTTTCAGAAATTTGATGCAGTCAGTATTTCTTGAGTAGATGGTTCTACATTACTTCTTTAACCAGTGACTCTATTATTTTCCTTGGAACAGAAATTAAGCTAACCCCAGGGGCTCACATCTCTTGAGAATGGGCTTGGCAGACCCAGGGTCCTGATCTGGATATCATCATTCTTTCTCTTTCTTGGTGATTCCCTTTTACTTTTGATTCTCTCTCTCTCTCTCTCTCTCTCTCTCTCTCTCTCTCTCTCTCTCTCTCTCTCTCTCAGGGTAACACGGGAATTTTTTTTTGGCTTGTGCAGCATAAGCCTCAGGCTTCCTTGCACCCTATAGCTAATAATAATAAAAGATCTGTAATTATACTACTGCAACAAAATCAAGAAAAATTCGGCAGATGGGCTGAGAAATAGCAGTTGATGTCTAACACTGACAAACGAAAGCTGCTGCACATTGATGACAGAAATCCCAGATTAACTTATCAACTGTGTGATACCAGTTGATAAGTTAATGGAAAATGAAAAAGACTTGGGTTTAATTGTGCAATCACAACAATTAAACCCTTCATATCTGATTGAACCAAATTTGGGTTCAATCAGATATGACGTTCTCTGAGCAGTGCAGATTGGGTTTTGTCAGTGATATACAGGAATTTTGCTGGCAGAGATAAGGAGGTGATTATTCTTTTGCATAAGGAAATGGTTAGCCCACATCTTGAGTATTGCATACAGTTCTGGAGGCCCCCATTTTAGGAAGGATGTGGATCTATTAGACGGGTTCAGAGAAGGGCAACAAGATTTGTTGAACAAAATGAGAACAAAATCTCTTACCAGAATGGCTTCAGTTCTGGAGATTGCATACCAGGAGACTAGACACCTTGAGGAGAAATGATTGAGATATTTAAGATTTTGAATAATTAAATAAGCTATTTGAACATGAGGTGACAAATTCAATTGAAGAAAGATGATAATGAAGGACAGATGTGTGGAAATTTTCTTCAACTAGTAGGTTATTGGAATATATACTTCTATCTGTTGTGTGAAAGTGGATAGTTGAATAATTTCAAGAAAGAACGAGGGTAGCTTTGTGCAGGCGAAGTTTTTACTGCTCCTGGAATAGAGAAGTTTTTTCTGTTTTATTAGCTTAAATTGGCATATTAACTTATTTTCTAGAGTAGCTTTATATTCCTAGCTATGATACTTAGTTTAAAGTTTAACTTAGATAGAGATTTTGTAGGTATTTTGTTTTTAGATAGAGATTTTGTAAGGATATGAAGGCAGATATGAAGTTCTCTGAGCAGTGCAGACGGGCTGCAAGAGTAGCTCATGGTGTCTTGTCAATGATAACAAGAATTTTTCTAGCAGGGATTAGGAGGTGATTATTCCCTTGTATAAGGCAATGGTCAGGCCACACCTTGAGTACTGTATACAGGTCTGGAGGCCTCATTTCAAGAAGGATGTAGAGCTGCTGGAACGTGTACAGAGAAGGGCAACAAGATTAGTGAATGGAACAAAGGGTTGCTCTTACGAAGAAAGGCTTAAGTTTTGCAAATTACAGTGTCTGGCAACTAGGCACTGGCGAGGTGATCTGATTGAGGTGTATAAAGCCTTGAATGGTTTGAGCATGCTCAATGACGATGGAATTCTTCCCTTTACTCAGAATAATCACCTGAGAGGGCATAAATTCAAATTGAGGAAAGACAGATGTAGGATAGATGTGCGGAAATTTGCCTTCAGCCAGCGGGTAGTTGGTTGGTTGGTGGAACAGACTTCCATCCCTTGCTGTGGAAGTTGATAGCTTAAATAAATTTAAGGTCAGCTGGACAGGTATTTCGAACGGAGGGGTGAAGTGGTAGTTTTTTTTTTTTTTTTGCCTGATGCTGCATAAGCTTGCTTTCTTGCATCATATGCCTCTACTAATGCGAATGCTAAAGAACTAGACAACTGTTGAAGTGGATGGACAGGCAATGTTGAAAAATTTTTTTTTTTTTTTTTTGGTTGAAGCTGTATAAGCTTGCTTTCTTTTGTCATTTGCTACTACAGTAGACTTTTAACAGCACCTCTGGGGATTCAAGGAGCCATTATTTTGATTTTTCTGTTATCTAGATAGTTTTATTTTTAATATGTTTAGTGCAGAAATAATGAGGCTAAATAAAAAATAGAAAGATTAAGAATGCAAGTTTATTAACTGCACATAAAAAAACATAAACATGTTGATGTTTCAATGTTATATTCTGCTATTAATACACTCCTACTTACACCCCATTCTATTTTCTTTATTATATCAAGTTTAGTCTATGCGATTAGCACTGTGATATCATCACTGGCCTCCTCACACTGGGTGGAAAAGGCCCAGGTTGGCATCCTGTCAGTGACGCGAGAAACGTGTGGGCTTTTTTTCACTCCATGGCTGAGTTAGCTGGTCTCAGGCACAGATAACAATGTTCCCCCCCCATTAACTTGGGTTTTTCATCCAGAAAAAACAGGCAAATCAACCAGAGAACACACGTAATTTACAGACAAAATACACATGGGTATATGAATTAACTTTCCAGGTGACCCTATTACATTAGGGTCACTTTCCAGGTGACTCTAATGTAATAGTTTGGATTATATCAAGTTTGTCACTAAGCTTTAATGTTGTTCTTCTTTTCTTCTCTGTATGTGGTTTATTAACTTTAGGAGCCTAGGGAGGGGTTTTTAATTTAAAATAAATGTAAAACAGTGATATAATCCATGATATCAGTACAGAATTCACTTTAAAAATGGTGAAAATAAACAAATACAGTAATCACGTGACGTGCCAGTTTATTTTTTCGGCACTGAAAAACATCTGTGCTGTATACAAACATCCGATCTCAATGTGCCATTAGCTCAAATATTCCATTAATTGGGGTACCGTTATTTCGACAGTCTACTGTACTAATAATAATGCTAAACAGTTGTTAAGCATTATTAGTAGTAGTAGCAAATTCACATTCTTTTGTTATTTCAGATTCATGGAATTTGTCTGATATTAAATGTTAATCTATCATGTTCTTTGCTGCTTTATGATTATATTAAAGGAGGCAGCAGGAGAGGCAAGCAATGCCTTAGCCATAATTATTAGAACATCTTTAGATTCAGGGGAAGGTGGACACGAGATCTGCAAATTCACAAAGGGGATGAAAGGGAGACATAATTACACACCTTTTAACTTTAACTTAACTTCTGTTCCATTGAAAATAATGTATTCACTGGTTAAAGAAGTAATGCAGGAGCATCTAAACAGCAATTCAGTTATACTGCAGTCACAGGTGGATTTGTTAAAGGGCGATCTCGATTGACCAGTTTGATTTGTTACTATGATGCAGTAACCAAGGAACTGGATGCAGAAAATTATTTTGATATCATATACTTGGATTTCAGAAAAGCTTTTGATGCTGCTGTGCATAAAAGATTGTTGAACAAATTGGAGCAGTGTGGCATTAAGGAAAGCATTAGCATTAGTAAAGGCATATGATGCAAGAAAGCAAGCTTATTCAGCATCAGCCAAAAAAAAAAAAAAAGAAAAAAAAACCCACTCCCATTTCACCCCTCCGTTCGTTCGAAATACCTGTCCAGTTGAGCTTTAAATTTGTTTAGGCTATCAACTTCAACAACAAGTGATGGAAGTCGGTTCCACCAACCAACCACCCGCTGGCCAAAGGCAAATTTCCGCACATCTATCCGACATCCGTCCTTCCTCAATTTGAATTTATGCCCTCTGAGGTGATTATTCTGAGCAAGATGAAGAATCCCATTGGCATTGAGCATGCTCAAACCATTCAAAGCCTTATACACCTCTATCAGATCACCTCGCCGGTGCCTAGTCTCCAGACTCTGTAATTTGCAAAACTTAAGCCTTTCTTCGTAAGAGCAACCCTTTGTTCCATTTACTAATCTTGTTGCCCTTCTCTGTACCCGTTCCAGCAGCTCTACATCCTTCTTGAAATGAGGCCTCCAGACCTGTATACAGTACTCAAGATGTGGCCTAACCATTGCCTTATACAAGGGAATAATCACCTCCTTATCCCTGCTAGAAAAATTCCTGTATATCATTGACAAGACACCATGAGCTACTCTTGCAGCTCGTCTGCACTGCTCAGAGAACTTCATATCTGCCTGCTCAATTACCCCCAGGTCCTTTTCATTCTCCACCACTGTCAGTGTAGTACCGCAGAGTTGATACGTTGCTCTGGGGTTACTGTATCCCATATATAGTACTTTACATTTGTCAATGTTAAACTTCATTTGCCACCTCTCAGTCCATCTGTTCAACCTTTCCAGATCCTGTTGCAGCAGCATAGCGTCAGTAGTGTCCTTAACGACCCTGCCAACCTTTGTGTCATCTGCAAACTTGGACATTAAACTTGATATCCCATCATCAATATCATTCATAAACACCGAAAACAACAACGGACCCAACACTGAACCTTGAGGAACTCCACTAATAACATTAGTCCACGTTGAGCAGTGTCCATTGATTAGCACTCTCTGTCTTCTGCCACTCAACCATCCCCTTATCCATAGCAGCAATTTGCCTCCAATGCCACACTGCTCCAATTTGTGCAGCAGTCTTCCATGTGCAACAGTATCGAAAGCCTTTCTAAGATCCAAATATATAATATCAAAGTTATTCCCTGCATCCAGTTCTTTTGTGACTACATCATAGTATCCAATCAAATTGGTCAGGCAAGACCTGCCCTTAACAAAACCATGCTGCGTCTGAGCTATAACGGAATTCTTGTCTAGATGATCCTGCAGTGCTTCTTTAACCAGTGCCTCCATTAATTTACCTGGAACAGAAGTTAAACTAACAGGTCTATAATTACTTGTGTCAGCCTTTGATCCTCATTTGTGAATTGGGGTTACATTTGCACATCTCCAGTCTATGGGTACCTCCCCTGAGTCCAAAGAAGCTCTCATAATTATGGCTAGAGGTTTGCATACTTCCTTTGCTGCCTCCTTTAATATAACTGGATAGATCCCATCCACCCCAGGTGCCTTTTTTATGTTTATCCTCAACAATCTCTCCTCCACTTTCCTCTCAGTTATTACAAAATCATCCAGCTCACTGCCAATGTTTACTTTACCTACATCATTCTCCTTCCTGAATAACTCCTCATGCGTGAATGTAGATGCAAAATACTCGTTTAGATTGTTAGCCACCTGAGCAGGATCCTCAACTGTTGAACCATCAATATCCAGTGGACCAATCTGATTCATCCCTTTCCTTCTCAAGTTCAAGTATGTAAAGAACTCTTTTCTGTTTTTCTTTGCATCCTTTGCCAATGATTTTTCGTAGTCTGCCTTTGCCTGCCTAATCTCCTTTGTGACTTGGTTACAGACCAACTTATATCTATCATAGGCTTCCATGTCACCCATTAATTTGTATGTATCCCATGCATTTTTCTTCTCTGCCACATGTCTCATTAGTTCATCTGACAACCATTTAGGCCTAAACCTTGAACAATATTTCTTAGTTGGTATGTAAAGCCTGGCAGCCTCCAAGATTAGTTCCTTGAATGCTTCCCATTTTGAGTTTGCTGTTGGTAACATCATCAGTTGGTCCCACTGCACAGAATTTAAATACTGTCTCAGACCATCATAGTCTCCTTTACGAAAACAAAAACCCTTCCCTTTACCTCTGATGGTAGTTACCTCCTTGAGTAAATCCCACTTCAACACACTGTGATCACTGCTACCTAGTGGTTCATTTATCTGCAGGTTCTTAATGCATGAAGAATCACTACTGATAATCAGATCAAGAGTATTGCTCCCTCTTGTTGCCTCACGAACATGCTGATGTAGAAAACAATCATCCAATAAATCCACAAAAGCCTTGCTAGTGTGCGAGTGACCAACCCACAAATTCCAGTCAATATCTGGGAAATTAAAATCCTCCATTATAAGACTCTCTGATTTACTGGCCCACTCTATTTCCCTGTACAGTTCCTTATTATACTCATCAGAGTCATTAGGCCTATAGCACACTCCTACTCTCAATTTTGATCTCCCAATGCTTATGTCACACCAAACTGACTCAACACTGCCCTGTCCATCGATGTCGACTGGCTTCACTTCCTTGGACTTTATGTGTTTCTTAATTAATAGCATAACCCCTCCTCCCCTCCTGTCCTGTCTATCCTTTCTATACACATTGTATTCCCCAAATTCCAGTTCCGCATTACTTATATCTGTGTGACACCACGTCTCTGATATCCCAACAATATCTGCCTTTGATGTTTTGAGCAATACCTCAAATTCATCAAATTTATTTACCAAACTCCTAGCATTGGTGTACACGCAGGTATACATGCACCTGTTTCTATTCTTAGCTACCCTAACACAACCCATGTGTTTACTTGTACCGCAATGACTACCAGCAGTCTCTGAAATATCCTGCATCTTGTTTTTCAGACTTCTGCTCATTTCAATAGAAGCAGTGCAAGAATCACTTCCACCTCTGCCAGTGGCTACTGTTAATCTATTAGTCCTTGTATCCCTCCCAACTAGCAGTTTTCCGACCCACCTAACACTGCCTCGACAGCATCAGCAAAAATTCTTGCACCCTTTCTATTTAAGTGTATCCCATCCCTGTAGAAGCAGTCTCTCCTGTTAACAAGTACAGTCCAGGCTGAAAAAAATTCTACCCCTTGAGCCTTGCACAATCCCTCCAGGGCCGAATTGATCGACAAGGCTCTCATCATATACTCCCTCCTATCGTGTCTGGGCAGAATTGCAAACACTTTCAAGTTCAATCCTAATTCACGGCTTTTTTTCAACAGTGATCTGTACTTGCTAAGTAATTCCGCCGGTCTCCTACTCTTAATATCATTGGTGCCAACGTGCACAACTATATCACCTTTTGTGCCCTTAAAAGATGATATCCGCTCTACAACGTCATCAACCTTTGCCCCTGGCAGACATATCCTGGTCCTATTCCACCTATCCTTTTTACAAAGCATGTTCCCCGTTTCCCTGACAATAGAGTCACCAACAACTACTAGTTCCTGTGGGACCAGCGCATTCTGCCTAGGGGGCTGCTTCTGTGTTGCCTGATGACCAAGTGCAAGCTCTGGCGTTGATGTGGGCAGCTGAGAGCTTGATGGGCCCCTCAATTTATTTCCTTCGAGGGCATCCACCCTGTCCTTCTAGCTCTCATAAAGGCCCATAACAACGCTGAGTTGTCGCCTGATTTCCTTGCACTCCTTACATCGTGCACACACAAAGACATCCCCCTTGGCAGTATCATGTCCCGTACCCGACTGCTCCGCAAACATCAAGCAAACAGTGCTTACTGCTGCAAGTAAGTTACTGCTATGGATAAAAGGATGTTTGAGTGGAAGAAGAGAGAATGGTTATTAATGGACACTGCTGTTGATGGACTAAAGTTATTAGTAGGGATCAGTGCTGGGTCCCTTGTTGTTTTCTATATTTATTAATGATATTGATCAAGGTATAATATATCAGGCTTAATGTCTGTCTGTCTGTAGATGACATAAAGGTGGCAGGGTGGTTAATGAGTAATCAAGGTTACAAGCATTACGGATGTGTTACAAGCATGTACGCCTTGCAATTTGCATAGCCTGAGGAGACATCCTCCCCATGCATGGGGTGGTTGGCCTTACTGCAACAAAGATTTAGAAAATTTAGGCGAGATAGAATAGGTTGAGAAATGGTAATTGAATTTTAACACTGACAAATGATGACATTACAAATGGGTAGTAGTAATCCCAGATTAATGTATCGACTGTGTGGTAGTACACTCCGTAGTAATGGAAAATGAAAACCCTGGGAATAAGTGTGCAGTTAGATATGAAGTTCTCTGAGCAGTGGAGACAGACTTCCAGGAAAGTTCATGAGGGTTTTTGTCAATGATATACAAGAATTTTGCCAGCAGCAGTAAGGAGGTGATTATCCCATTAGATAATGGAATAGTTAGGCCATATCTTGAGTATTCCATACCAAGTGCTCTTACCAAGAAAGGCTTCAGTTCTGCAAATTGCAACGTATGGAGTCTAGGCACCTGCATGGTGATCTGATTGAATAGATCAAAGCTCATTGTTTCTGATGGCTTTCTTCCTCTTGTTCAGATCACACACACAAGAGGACGTAAATTCAAATTGAAGAAGGATTGTTGCAGTATAGATATGTAGAAATTTGCCTTTAGCCAGTAGGTGATCGATTGTTGGAACAAACTTCCATCTGATCTTATGGAATAAATTCCAGGAAGAACTGTTGGAGGGGAAGGATTTCTGTCCCCTGTCTGATGCTGTTATAAGCTTGCTTTCTTGTATAATTTTCCAACTAATAATGTTACTAACTAATCTCTTTAATTATCTTGCTCTAATGCTTTTGATGTTATATGAAGGAAAATGATGCTGGGGTACTCCATATTTAGCTAGTTTTCACAAAATAGAAGTTATTTTTATGAATTTGTAAATCTGTCCCTATGTCATGTGGAATTTTGTTGCAGACAGCATTTGGCACAATAGTCTCAGTTTGGGCCTTATACTACAAACTTAATTAAAAGCACTGCTCCAATGACAAAGTTTATTAATGTTTATTTAAAATGTATTTATGGAATTATCTTACCTTATTTAACCTTATAACCTCAGCATTCCCTGTAGTTTCTGATCCTACATTGATACACTATGTTCACTGCTACCCCAATGGTTTCTTTTCTTGAGATTCTTGATAATCAGATACTAACTGTTGATAATCAGATCAAGAATATTGCTGTTCTTTTGTTTCCCCTCTGACATGTTGGTACAGAAAGCTAGCAAATACAGAAATGTTTTGCTGCAAAGGGAGTGGCCGACCCAAGAGTTCAGATCATCTGGAAATTTAAAATCTCCATTAGAAGACATTCTGTTTTTCAGTTCTTGGTCTATAATATACTCATACCCTCTGTTTTATTTATGCATTAATATACTGGTTATACCATTTCAAGCCGACTGGGCTAGCCGGGTGGGTAAAGTGCCTACCCGGCAACCCAAAGGTCGCGGGTTTGAATCCCGCCTCGGGCTTGGATCAGAGTACTGCAAAAACCTTGGGAGGTGCATTATAGCCACAGAAGCAGATGCGCCAACAACTACCCAAAAAAAAAAATACCATTTCAAAATTCATGTATTTTCTTAACCGAAAGCATGATATCCCACTCCCCACGATGTTTGTTTTTCTGTACACTTTTTAATCACTGTTTTCAATACCCTATATTAGAGTTGCACCATGTTTTTAATATTCCTTATGTGGAAGATTTCTTGCAAGAACCAACAAACATGAGAATCAAATTCAAAATTTAGTAGTCTGCCAGGGACAAAAGTTTATGACGTTGTAGAGCAGATATCATCTTTTAAGGGCACAAAAGATGATATTGTTGTACACATTGGTACTAATGACCTTAAGGGCTATACTAGATGAGTGCTTGAAGTGTGGCATCGGTGATGCCTTCCAATGCCCAATTTTACAGGAAACAGAAAGTAAAGGCATGCAGATTAGATGGGCTCTTCAAACGGCACGTGGATGATGTAAGCTGGCGTAAAACGCCTGCCAACGCCTTCAGATGTGTAGTAGTTTGTTTGTTTATTTGGTTTTTAGGAGCATTGGCAACTAAGGCCATATTGCTCTGGGGTTATGCGGTGGTCATTCCTGATTTTCCGCATCCTCCGTATTTGGTGGTCACGGGCTCGAACCCCGGTCTAATCAAGAAGCGTGTGCTATGCAGTGCTGCTCCTGCCCATCTGGCTATGGAGGTGCCTCCAGTAGTAGTAGTAGTAGTGGCATATGATGCAAGAAAGCAAGTGTATGAGCTTATGCAGCATCAGCCAAAAAAAAAAAAATCACACCATTCCCTCCAAATGCCTGTCCAGTTCCTCCTTAAATTTATTTAACCTCTCAACTTCCACAACGACAGATGGAAGTTTGTTCCAGCAATTAACCACTCACTGTCTATTCTACATCTGTCTTTTCTTAATTTGAATTTATGTCTCTTTAGGTTCGTAATCTGAACAAGTGTTACAAGCATGTACGCCTTGCCGTTTGCATAGCCTGAGGAGACATTCTCCCCATGCATGGGGTGGTTGGCCTTAATTGTATTATACTTTGGGGAAGATTATGTTTGGCACAGAGGAGTTTATTTGTGAGGCTGAAGAAGGCCTCCCTTGTACAACACGTCATTAAAAGACTACTTTAGCAAAATAAAGGCAGTGTTGTATTGAAATTGGAAAATAAATGTTTCTGAACTATATAATCATGAGAAGAATTAGAAAGCTCAATTCTGAACCTTATATTTATTGTAAATATTACTTCTGCTTTATTACTATTTCATTAGTTAACAAAATACAAGTTTGTTTACTTGCAGAGACAATTTATTGGTAGATTATGGGTGTACGGAATCACAAATGTACATAATTTAAGTTAATAAAGAACCTTATCATTATTAAATAAGATCAAAACAGTAATCAGAAAACTGCTGAAGGATATCCACTACAACAGTACAACTAATGTCAGCATTAACAAATGAGAATCACGTGTGGTCTCTGTCTTCTTCCAAAACGAATTTTGAAAAACTTTTTTCAAACAACTTCGGTGTCTTTCTTTTTTGAAAAGTATTGTGAAAGCAAATGAAAGCACACATTAAGCTGCAAAGTACAGAGTCGTTGCCAGCGTGATACAGGGGGAAAAAAAAAAAAAAAAATATATATATAATAATAATAATAATAAAAAATGCACGCAACTGTTTCTCAGCATAAAAAACATGACTGAAAGAATTGCAACGGATTGTTTTTGAAAAAAGATCGTACTTCCTTTCTTCAATGTATATTGCATCTACTAACACAAAATCGAGGAAATTCATCTATTGGAAGCCACACTGGAAATGGAAAAAACTGGTTTAAAACTGATAACACTGCAATGCGCATTTGATAAAAAAAAAGTTTGCTTTATTGTAATTGTTTTTAGAGATCAATATCAGTACAGCACCTTTTCTAGATGTATATTCAATCTTCTAATGAAATTTCAAGAAAATATTTCTATTGATAGCTGCGTTACAAACTTCAAAAACTGATGTCTTCTCATGAACATTCGTAAACTCAAACAACACTAATCCTTTATTGCACGAAAAGTACTCCGTTACAGTGTGGGTAGTGGAGAATGTTTTTCTGCTTCAAAAGGATGGAAAGTACTTGTCAATATTCCATCTGGAAATAATGTCGAGTGGTGGAAAGACAAGAACATAGGTGTTTCATTCTGAAAAGTCCCATGTGGTAAAATCAAACAGGAAGTTACCCTTTATGTTACTGAAAGTAATTCTGTAAGACACCGAGTCTTACAAATACCTTAATCTCTCAATAGAATAGTGGATAGAAATAAAATAATTTTACAAACAAAAAAAACAACATTTCAGAAATATTTCAATTACACATCCTGAAAGATTGAATCCCCCCCTCCAGAGATGGAATCGATACTTTTTGAGGCTGGTGCCAAAAAAAGAAGAACCCCTAAGGCCTCTTCAGACTTTCTTTTCAAGCTCTTTAAAAAAACTATCCTTCCTGCTTTAACCCAACAGTGTTTTGTGCACAGGCCACCCCCACCTCCATACCATAGAATTGAGATGATCTACTACTACTAATTTGTTGGAGACTCTCTTCAGAATACAGCATGCTTTAAATGAAAAAGCCCAAATTGACATAATATTCCTTGACATAAAGGCAGCTTTCGATAATGTGTCGTTACCGGCGCTTCAAAATATATTGAAAGTTTATTTCCGCATTGAGGGCAAACTATTACACATCATCAAAACCATTTTGAAGCCAAGACACCTAATTGTACAACATCAAGAATTCCATGCAGAATACACCCTCACTTGGGTATCCCTCAGGGAGGTGTTTTATAAGCTTTGCTGTTCTCTGCCATTCTGGAGCCTTTTATAGCACAGAATCAGAATTTTATTTCTTATGCTGAAGACAAAATATTTTGTTGTCTCTAACGAAAGATCTCTGGCATCCGACAATAATTTCCACACCAACACTAAGCTGTATGAACTGGAGACACAACTACGTAAAATCGTTTTAAGGCTAAACTTAGACAAGTCAACACAACTGACAACTAATAAAAAGATAAAAAATCAAATCAAATTATCTATTAATGGAGCACAATTTAAGAAAGTCAGCTCATACACTGACCTAGGAGTGACATGGGACGAGGGCCTTACCTTCCAAAGGCACTTTCAGAACACGAGATAAAAAACTCTTGGCTGTAAGACAGAGATAATTGGGATTTGAAACCAGCAACTAGTGACCCAATATATCCAAAGATGTATCATTCCTGCATCCCTATATGCTTCGACAATTTGATCCTCTGCCCCAAATACCAATATTAGAAAATTTATCAGCCTGGAATACTGGTTGCTCTGGTGGTTGAATAGGATTGTCGGGAAGCCCTTCACAATTTCAAAATCCATACTGTATGCAAACTTGAATACAGCTCCGTGGATCCAGACGGTCAAATTACATAACATCTGCACTCTAGCACAATTTCTGACTGGAGTTTAGATGCCCCTCAAATTGAAAATCTTGTGGTCAGGTCTCGACCTGGAGCCTGACCACCTCCACTACCCTCATTGTCTCCGTAGCATTCTCCATAACATGGATGGATTAAGGCAGATGTTTCCTGCCAATACTCTGGAGCTCTTTAGAGACCTCAAAATAGACGCGGACAGGTACTGTCGTGAGAAAACTTAGAGGAAGCTCATTGCAGTGGATCTGTGTATGAAACTACACAGATCCACTGCAATGGATCTGTGTATGAAGCTACAAATATAATGAAGAATGCAATTCAAGAAAGACTTCAAGCACCCTTGAACTCTTAAAAACCTGAAATGAATGATTTATAGTGTCTTCAAAAGACTCTTATAGGACTGAGGATATTCCTTTGTGTTTAACAGAATGACTATCAGAAACAATTCATAGTGTAAATGACGATGTCATTTTTCTCGTGTATTTTGTAATTTTAATTTTTCTATATATGTATAATATTTTGTAATTTTAATTTTTCTGTATACGTATAATGTTTTGTAATTTTTCTATTTACGTATAATGTTTTGTAATTTTTTTATGTATGTATGATTTCTGTATCTATGTTTCCTCTCTATTTATTTATTTTGTTCATTTTTTTATATTTTATTCTATATTACTCTGTAATAAGTTTAGTTGGATGTATGTATTATCCACCCTCCTATATAATTTATGTACAGGGGGGTTTGTTAAATAAACTGATGATAATAATAATAATTATTGGGAGTTGGCCTGTCGGACACAGTACATAAAGCATAGACGTAAACATTAGTATTGATTTCTGCATCATGGTATCAAATTTTGCATTTTTCTCACTAATTAACATTAGAAGTTCATCAAAACTCTGTATTGACATTCTGTAAAATAAAAAAATAAAATTCTCGGGCGACTTCCTGTGTGTTTCACACATAACATAAAACTTTTTTTTTTAACCTATTTGAATTTACTGGATGAATCCACCATGTCGTTTTATCTTTCTACTCACAATCAGCACTACATATTAACGCAATACATCCAACTTCAGAAACATCCATCTTGAAACTGATAATAGAAAAAGTAAGTTGCTGGTGATATCCAATGAAATGTTAGAAGCATCCCGTCTAGTTTGAAACGATCTGATGTTAGGAGCGCTACGTGTAGTTTGATGTTTTGGAGGCGTTCACAATGCCAGCTTACACCCGTGCTTCACGCACTCGTATAATATAGTGTAGTATAGCATAGCCCTAAGAGTAAGAGATCTGCAAATTAACTTAACAAGTACAGGTTAATGTTGAAAAAAAAGTCGCGAGTTAGGGTTAAACATGAAAGTGTCTGCACTTCTGCCCAGACAAGATAGGGGAGTTTATGATGAGAGCCTTGTCTATCAATTCGGCCCTGAAGAGATTGTGCAAAGCTCATGGGATAGAATTTTTTTCAGCATGGTCTGTGCTTGCTAACAGGAGAGACTGCTTCTACAGGGATGGGATACACTTAAATAGAAAGGGTGCAAGAATGTGGAGACTAGGCACCTGTGAGGTGATCTGATTGAGGTGTATAAGGCCTTGAATGATTTAAGCAGGCTCAATGCTAATGGGATTCTTCTGCTTGCTCAGATTAAGAACCTGGGGGGGGGGTAGGGATTCAAATTGAGAATTCAATTTGAATTCAAATTCATGAATTAAAATTTATGAGAAAAGGCAGTTGTAGAATAGATGTGCAGAAATTTGCTTTTAGGCAGCAGGTAATTGATTGCTGGACCAGACTTCCCTCTATTGTTGTGGAAGTTGATAGCTTAAATAAATTTAAGGCTGAACTAGACAAACATTTGGAGTGAACGGATGGATGAAATGGGAATGTTTTTTTTTTTTTTTTTTTTTTGGCTGATGCTCTATAAGCTTGCTTTCTTGCATCGTATGCCTCAGCTAATGTTAATTCTAAAATATTTAAATAAACAAGAATAGAACACTATGTAAAATAAAACTAAATACAAAGAAAGCAAGGACAAAACTGATAAGATAATTGAATAGAGATGCTAAAATTGAATAACAAATAGTTTTTGGAATGCTATTTTGAAAGTGCCCCTGGCTAAGGTAAAGAAAGCTAACATAAGAACCACTAGAAATGTCACGTAACTTAAGCGGAAGATCAGTTTCGATACCGCATTCTAGTGCTTCTCGCTTGGTAAACAGACGGTAGGTGTTATCGGTCTGGAGCAGAAGTCGAGTACGATATATTGATTGACTGGTAGTCGTGGAAAACGATGAAATGATTGGTGGTGGGCGTGACAGACAACAAGCTACTGTGTAGTCATTGGTTGGTATTATGATGTGTATTTATGAGTAAAGAACGGTGTATTTAGTCTTGTAATGAACAGTAAACAGGTAATATCAGCGATGAATCTTTTAAAGATGGAAGAAATTTGTAAGGAAAATAAAACGTTGCTTGATTTTTTGATGAAAACTAAATAAATAAGGTCAAAATTGTACTGTTTTAAGTGCAATGATTATATTAAATTAATTTAATCATTTACAGAGTAATGTGGAAAGTTCTGGTATTGTAAAAAATGTTCTGGGTGAGTTTCTTTATTAAAACATAGTTTTATGGAAAATACAAAACTTTCATTAAAAAAGATAATGTATATTATATACTTTTGGTCAACATGCGTGCCAGTAACTATAACAGCATGCCATCTGGAGATTTCAAAAGTAACAGCAATTAAGTTTTATAAGAAACTAAGAGATATTTGCAAATTGCAGTTTTTAGAAAAACTCATTAAGTTGGGTGGATCAGGGAAAACTGAAGAAGCAGATGAAACTGTATTGATAAAACCAAAAGATCACAGAGGACGAAATTTAACTGCTAAGAAGAAATGGGTGTTTAGAGTACAGTAGACTCTCAATTTTCCAGGATAGATGGTTAAAAAAAAAAAAAAAAAAACCCTGTATAATCGATTTCCCTGGTAATCCAAAAATACAGCAAGTCCCTGACACACCTATGAGATGAGAATGTTCCAGGACTTATTACGTAAGTTGAGTTTTAACTCAGGAATGACTAATAAAATATTGTTACTATATACCTGATATGCCAAAATTACAAAAACTACAAAATATTTTATTATTATTATTAGCCATATGGTGCAAAGAAGCTTGAGGCTTCTCAGGACCCTGAGTGTGCCAAGCCCATACTCACCAGACATGAGCCCCTGGGATTATCCTCAGAAGAATGAATCAAAATGGTTATATATTTTTAATTAGTTCAATTAAAAACCTTATCTTGGGATGGCAGTAAAGTAGCCAGGGTGGCACATAAGAAAAGAAAACATAAAAAGGAAGAAAAAACGCATGTTATTGTACTGTAAAAACTAATACGTATTTCATAGCCTTGTTTGTTTATTATAGTTGACTTCATTGGTGCCGATCGCTTCGCCACTTATGGTATTCTGTATTTCTTCTTTATTGTGTTCCCATTGTACCCTGACAAATCTGAATTTTGCACGATACTTGTTAATGTTTGGCCATTTCCATACATCCTTATTATTTGGCTGCCGTAGCTGAGTGTTCAGGTGCACAGGTGCATAAGTACATGTGCTGTGAGTGACCACGATTCAAGCCTGTGACTGCTAAATATGGTGCTGTTTCTTGTATTCTGTCTCTTGTGAACTCCTCTGACCGTTTGGTCATCCCGGAGTATAAACAGAAAATTTATTTATTATTTTATTTTAATTTTCTGATACAACTCGATCGCTTTCCTTTTCTTCGTAGATTTACTAGTACTGCTGTCACTTATTCTCTTAGTCGGCACCACGAAAACAGTCCAAATTAAATTTTCTAGAAAGAACTTCGCAGGATTAAGGCAAAAACTCACTATCATCACCCCATGCAAGCTCACATTTTACTAAAGTTCATTTCCAGAGGTCAGTGCCATAAAATAATAAAAACAATTTGCACTTTCCGGGTTATTGGGCTTTTCTGTTAGTGCAATTCATTATAAACTGGTAGTAAACTCGATCTTATTGCATTTGCGATAATACCAATAGCTGGAATTCTGTAGGTTTTAGGTGAAATGTGTCTCCTTCACTGAAATCTTCAGTCATATAAAAAAATATATATATAAATAACGTAACTTAAGTTGCCGACTTACTGTATCAAAAAATTTTCAGCAACCTACGTAAAAATATAGCAATAGATAAAAAAAAAATGAAAAAACTTACCATGCACTTACTCATGTGTCCAATATGATGCTTCCCTTTATTTTTTACAATGACGTGTATGGTTTGGTCACCAACATTATAATGGTTCTTTAGAGATTTAACGGTTGCACTGTTTTCAAACTTTTGAATAATTTCAAGTTGTTGTTCAATTGAAAATAGAACTCTTGCCCATCATTTTCATGATTTCTAAACAAAAAAAAAAAAAAAGAATTCCGACATCCCTGACATAAATAATGAAACAAAATTTGCCCTTTTGCGGTGCGACAGAACACAACAATCGACAATGCACTAAAACAAACTAAACATTTGGTCTGTTTTTTTTTTTTTTTTTAGCAGCAGGGGTGAAGACAGCGCGGGGGTGCAAGATAAATAGGTACACTAATCTCCCAGTGATGACTAATAATGCCGCTTCTTGTTGCTTATTTACATCTGTTTATATCTTTATATTTATTACTTGAATTTTATATAATATTTCTAATCCGATCCCGGTAAATCGAGAGTCTGCTGTATTTGAAAGAGAATCAAATTTTGGCTTCATGAAATTCATAAAAAATCCAAAAGCAAAAACTCTTTTACGCATTATTAGAAAAGTAGTGAAGAAAAATACTACCATCATAACAGATGAATGGCATGGATATGCCATTCATCTGTTATGATGGTAGTTCACTGTTAACATTTAACGGTGAAACGCAAGGAGCATTTTGTAGATCCACATACTGCAACACATACAAATACAGTAATACCCCGACTTACGCTACCCCGACTTACGCGAACTCGGAGTTACGCGGTTCTTGATTTTTTCGTTTGGCAACGCTGCCGCCCACTATCTTCAAGGTCGTTTTTCATATGTTATCGATATACGGTGCGACGGCGGAGAATGAGAGCGAAAGATGAACAAAATTCAACTTTGCTGCTTTTATGTTTTTTATATCAGTGAAGGGGAAACACATTTCACCATAATAACGTAAAAACCAACACAATTCCAGCTATCGGTATCATCGCAAATGCAATTAGATCGAGTTTACTACCAGTTTATAACAGATTTCACTAGCAGAAACGCAACTGGATTTTTATTGTTTTATGGTGGTAACCCCTAGAAATGTGAGGTGTTAATAGCGTATCTCTGCCTTTATGGTGTTGTTTATTCAGTTGCTACATGCGCGCAGCTTTGTTTATGCGTATGAAGCGTGCCTCCTCGTTTTGTAATTGTGCTTTATTCCCTAAAAATGAGTAAAATACTTAATTAAAAGGTGTGAAAAGGAAGCGTCCTGGTGAAGACACTGCAGATTCAGAGAGAAAAAGAAAAGCAATTATCAATAAACAGAGGCGGACTGGGTCAAAAATTCTTACCCGGAAAAATTTATAGTGGCCTCATATTATGGTTTATGGCCAAAATCACACTGGCCCACCGGGGTTTCCCCGGTAAGGCTTATGGCCAGTCCGCCTCAGTCGATAGAGAAAAAATATGAAATTGTGAAACCCTTTGAGCGAAATGAAAGACCATGTGATATTGCACGTGCTACAGGCCTAAATGAAGCAACGGCGAAAAGCACATGACAATTGCAAACTTGACAGGTTGAAAATTGAAAAGGGCTCAATTGTAAAGGGCTTAAAAATTTTAGAAAACATAGACTCCAACGAAGAACGCGTTATAGCTACAAAGCAAGGAATAAAAAAATTATTAGCTTGCTACGAAGAAATTCTGCGTGAAAAAAAGAACGCGCTGTGTCGTCAGACGAATTTGTTAGATTTTATGAAGCCATCGACATCGAAATAACTTTTTAACGTAAGTCATTTGTTTTTTTTAATACATATTTTGTATTAATATGTATAAAGAACTGCAATTTTATTAATATTTTTCTTCTAAACTAGTGTTTTTGTTAGTCCTTGGTCCCAATTAAGCAAAATTTATATGTATTTATATGCAAAGTTGTACCCCGACTTACGCGATTTTCGTCGGACCCACCTATCGCGTAACTTCGGGGTATTACTGTAACATCGAAGCCCTGTGGAAAAGACTAAATGGCAGCTGTAAAGATACGTTGACGGGTCACGTAGAATGAATATGGGTGGCGTCAAATTTATGGGAAAAATCATGAAGATACTTTTCAGAATATTATTACCTAAATTGCAAATAGCTATTGAGGCCCAACTATATGATTTGTATTCATGAATTTTTTTTTTTTTTTTTGAAAAAGTTCCATTCCGTTCATTTTTATGTTCATTATGTTTTTTTCTCATTATTAAAAGCAGATTTTTGGAGTTAATGAGTGTTTTTACTATATTATTGATTTAGGTTTGGTTACGAAAAACGGAAAAGGTTTCTTTATTTTTTGTTTTATTTCATAACCGGACTTTAAATAATAGGTTAGGAAATAACAGAAAAAGTTTCCTTATATTTTGTGACCTAACCTTAAAGGTTAGGTTAGGAAATAATAGGAAAAGAAAGAAAGATTCTTTATATATATATATATATATATATATATATATTGTGAATTTAGCTATTGAGGTGTTGATTGATGTTATGATATGTGTATCTGCACGAGTGTCTTTTTAAAAAAATAAAAATAGTGTAATAAAAAAATTAATATTTTGTTAATATGTGCAAGTCCATCCATGATTCTAAAGAAGAAAGATCAGGTTACCCCTTCACTTCGGGAGGGGTTCAAGCTCACATTGGATTCAAGTGGATGTAACTTGACCTTTTTTCATTAGGGCATATTATTGAACAACAAAATAAAAATACAGTAATAAAAAAATTTATTTTTTGTTAATAAACAATTTATGCACTAGTCCGCCCATGATTCTAAAGAAAAAAGGTCAGGTTATCCCTCCACTTTGGAAGGGATTCAAGCTCCCATGGGATTCAAGTGACCTTTTTTCAACATTATGGAAAGCGTTCATTAGGGAAAGTGACCATTAATGCTTCTGAGATTAGGGCAAATGATACTAAACTGATGTTATCATCTGTTGTGTTCATCACCAATGAGCACATCGTTTGCCATGCCTGCCTGTCAATCAATATATTGTTCTCGACATCTGCTCCACACCGATAACACCTACTGTCTGTTTACTGAGCGAGCAGCGCTAAAGTGTGGTATTGGGTGACTAATTTTCCACATAAGTTAGCCAACGTTTCCCGTGTTGGCTTTCTTTACCTTCACCGTGGCCCTTTATTTCAACTTAAAGGAATGTTCAGCCTACAGTATTATAAATAGCAGTGAGTCTGTGTGATATGTGGTTTTCACCAGGAATGACTGGGCATAGTAACATATAACAAAAAAAAAAATAAATAAATAAAAAAAAAATACATGAAAAGAAACTGTTAATCAAGCACTGGCAATGTGTAATGTTTGGGGGTTTGATGCATGCTAGCACTTATTGCATTGCAGAAGAAATGGAAGGTGCCTCTGTAGCCAGGTGGGAAGGAGCAGCAGTGCGTAGTACACGCTTCTTGATTAGACCGGGGTTCAAGCCCGTCACCACCAAATACGGAGGATGCGGAAAGGTCAGGGAATGACTGCCGCATATTCCTGTAGCAATATGGCCTTAGTTGCTAATGCTCCTAAAAAAAAAAAAAAACCAACCAAAACCAAGAAATGGAAACAAACAGTGCCATTCTTTTTTTTAGTTGTTATGGTTTGATGTAGTAGTAGTAGTAGCAGTGGCATTTGATGCAAGAAAGCAAGTGTATGAGCTTATGCAGCATCAGCCAAAAAAAAAAAATATATATATCAAACCATTCCCTCCAAATGCCTGTCCAGTTCCTCCTTAAATTTATTCAACCTATCAACTTCCACAACGACAGATGGAAGTTTGTTCCAGCAATTAACCACCCGCTGGCTAAAGGCAAATTTCCGCACATCTAATCTACATCTGTCTTTTCTTAATTTGAATTTATGCCCCCTTAGGTTCGTAATCTGATCAAGTGGAAGGATCCCATCAGAATTCAGCGTGCTCAACCCATTCAAAGCCTTATATACCTCAATCAGATCACCGCGCAGGTGCCTAGTCTCCAGCCACTGCAATTTGCAGAACTTAAGCCTCTCTTGGTAAGAGGATCCCTTCATTCCCCTCACCAATCTTGTTGCCCTTCTCTGTACACGCTCAAGTAAATCTACATCCTTCTAAAATGAGGCCTCCAGACCTGTATGCAGTACTCAAGGCGTGGCCTGACCATTGTCTCTACATTGTGTACAATGTAGAGACACATTTTACAACTGCAGTCTGCAGGACACTTGTGTAAAAAAAAAAAAAAAAAAAAGCATTCTGCAGTGTGATTGAGTGCTAGCATGCTCTATTGTATTGTCATTGTTTGATTGATTAACTGTTTTTTTTGTTTTTTTTTAATACATTCCATTAAGTAATAAAGGGGCACCTCATTCAAAGGCTACTTGTTATTTACTTTTTGATTTTTATTCATTGGTTTTATCAGTTTTATCCTTACTTTAGTTGTATTTACCTTTATCATATTCAAAATGTTATTCTTGTTTATGTAAATATTGTTTTATTAAATTTAATTTTAATTACTATGTTTTTCAGTAGTTGCAGAAACCTTCCACCGTGTTTTCCAACACCCAGGAATTAATTTTTTTTCTGATATAATATTCCTCTTTCAGCACTTGATGCATTAACCAATACTTTCAATTTTTCAATTTTCTTTACTGCGTTCCTAGCAAATAAATGTGTGTTTGTTTGTGTCTTTAATAATTCCAACACTGCTTATATAATTGCTGTTCCTGTGTGGACTTTCAGCCCTGTATTCCCCCCCCCCCACACACACACCTTCCTGCCACTTTTCAGTCTACCACATAGCCTGATATCAAAAATGCAAGAATCAGTTTCACATATGTTTATGGCTTTCATAAAATTACTAGGCTGTGTATCACCTCCTCAAAACTAGCAGTTTTCTGAACCACTTGACATTGCCTCAATAACATCAGCAAATATTCTTCTGAAGCCTCTTCTGTTCAAGTGTAACCCATCTTTATCAAAGCAGTCCCTCTGTTAATAAGTATTTAAAATAAATAAATGCACATGGCATAATACTTTAAGAGTTTGGTATCTATATAATATCGGTGTTTTGATACACCATAGACACTCTTAAAAAAACTACAAAGTAGTTGTTGTGGGCATCATTTGCTCTTTCTCATATTGTGCTCTGCCTTCACGACGAGTTGCCATGATGCTGCACTACCTCGAATAAGTAACGCTTCACTAATAGAGAAGGCTATTGTTACTTATTCTCAGTGAGTACCACCACCCAGACATGTTTCAAGGCTATTGGCCTATCATCAGTGGGTGGGCAGGTACCCTAGTATTGCAGACATGACGACCCAGTTGTGAAGTTAATCGCACAATATGAGAGATGCCAAAAGGTGTATAAGATAATATTTAAAATAAATAAATCTCTCATATTGTGCGATTAACTTCACAACTGGGTCGTCATGTCTGCAATACTAGGGTACCTGCCCACCCACTGATGATAGGCCAATAGCCTTGAAACATGCTGGGTGGTGGTACTCACTGAGAATAAGTAACAATAGCCTTCTCTATTAGTGAAGCGTTACTTATTCGAGGTAGTGCAGCATCATGGCAACTCGTCGTGAAGGCAGAGCACAATATGAGAAAGAGCAAATGATGCCCACAACAACTACTTTGTAGTTTTTTTAAGAGTGTCTATGGTGTATCAAAACACCGATATTATATAGTTAATAAGTATATATAGGTCATACTGAGTCATACTGCTTTGATTTGTAATGCTCTCTCATCATGAACTCCTTCCTGTCATGCCTTAGTGAAATTACCTCAATATGATACGTAGAAAACTTCCTAATGACACTCTCCAGCAAATAAACGAATATAAAATTAATGCAAAAATTCTCTCTCTCTCAGGGTAATTCAGAAATGTTTTTTTTTTTTTTTTTTGGCTGGTGCAGCATAAGCCTCAGGCTTCCTTGCACTATATAGCTAATAATAATAATAATAATAGTAAACTTTTTTTTCATTTTTGAAGGGGTCCATAGATCTCAGTAGTTTGGGAACCACTGGACGAGAGTCATCTCTATTGACTGGAAGATATCAGAGAGTCTCTAACATCTTCCAGTGTTGAGCAGTTGGATGGAAATGGTTGATGAGCCAGTGTGTAAACTCTTCAATAGTTTGGCTGGATGGTCCAGGTGGTTTTTAGACAGATGCAAAGTAAAAGAAAATATATTGATACATCAAGCACTCCATGATTGTTTCAAAGGATTGTGTATTGCTTGAGCAGAGTGAATAAAGGGACAATGGAGAACAATGTGGGATTGAACAGTATTTCCACACCACCTCCAATTCTACAATCCAGTGAAGTGTAGAGTACAAAATCCTACAAGAGTAGCACATAAGAGGAAATAATGGTTCATGTCTAACCAAGTTTTGGGAAGGCATATAACATTAGCTGATATTGCAAGTACAAATGGTACAATGGAGTCAAATTTATTCCTTATTGATTGGACGGTTTGAAATATAATCCTTATGATATGGGAATCTTATGATCCTTTGCCTTGAAGAAAGTCTTTGTTGGCAGAATCCTGGGGCTAGGAGGTATCTGTCAAGAGTGATCCTGACTGGGATTGTAGATAGCTCACTTATGGAGGGGATAGGGCTGCATTGACTATTGTTTTTTGCCCGCAAGGTATGTTGATGACGGGTTTCTATCAAAATACCAGGGGGTTGCTGGTGAGATCAGGGACACAGATTATCGTAACACATTCCTGGGTTGTGCTCTGATTTCTTCTGCTGATATATAACTGTCTGTGGAGCATGTTTCCTATTGATAAAGTTAGCCTGGGCTCCTGAAAGCAGTGGGTATTTCTTATTTCATCACATTGCTTTTCTTCATGTATTTTTATTAATTTGTATTCACATTTCTTTTAAAATTTTTAATAAAAGCTATTTTATTTATTAATTTTGTGTTTCAGGGATACAATCAGAAATTCATATTGACAAGTGTGAACTGTTATTGAGGGCTGCATTCTATATATCATCTATATTAATTTGTTTATTATTTGCACATACAAAAAGTCAGCTTCTATTTTAAAGTTAACTGAAACTAAGTTTAGTTTGTTAGTATCTTTGATAATTAAACTAATAGTAAGACATTTATAATAATTTGAACTAATAATAGTTTGGAAGTGTAAATGCAATCTGGGAGACTGCATTTACACTTCCTACCCTGGTTGTGTGCTACTGCTGTGTTTTCTGTACAGTCAGAACAACCAAGAATTTTTTTGATGAATTTCTTACTTGAAAGAATTTTTCATGTTATAAAACTGGCAGTCATTGATTCGTATAGTTAGTTTTGTTTGGCGCCAACTATCAGTACCAACTGAAATGCAGTTTTTAAAGTAACTGCAATTGTATTGAAAATTACATAATATCTTTCATTTTGTGTTCTCATTCTCATATTAATTTTGAATTTTGTGTACAGGATTATACAGATGGAAAAATTATGCCATATTTAACAGAATATACAGAATTTATAAGTCAGCTAACTGGTCAAGAGGTGTGTATATTTTATTTTTTTGAGAAGGAATAATAATGTGAAATTTAGACTGGACACTTATTTTGCTAAATTATTTTCAGAGATTATTATATATACATAATCTTATGATATGTGCACACACATATAATAAACCAGCCAACTACATACACTTCCCTTTCTAAAGGGTGGACAGAGAATGGCTAATAGCAATAAACATTTATTAGTGTGTAAACTGCCTACAGCAGTAAAAGAGAGCTAACCATCTTTTAGCTTAGCTAGAAGGAATGAATAACAGAAAGGACTGATATTGTGTAAGAGGAATAGGGGTGGGAATAAAAGCATTCTTTTCTAAAATAATATACAACCAAATAAGAAAAAACAAATTTCATCAGATATTGAAACTGCTTAATAGAAAGTGAAAGCATATGAAAAATTGGTCATTATTATTTGTGAAAAATTAATTATGAAATGTAAATTATTTATGAACCTAGCATTAATTGCCATTTTAGTATTAATACGAAAAAACAATTATGTAAAGCTTATGCAGTATCTGTAAAATAAATAAAAAATAAATTAATGAAATAAAATAAAAATATAAATAAGATAAAATAGAATCTCCCTTGTTTTTTATTTTATCTAATCCCACTTTAAAAATGTATATACGCTTTCTGCCTCTAAAAGGCTAGGTGGTAATTTGTTCCAATAGTTAATTGCCCTTTGCTAAGGCAAATTTATGAATATCTCTCTTTAATTTGAATTTGTCCCCTTATTTGCTTCAACCAAGAAGAGAAAATATGGCTCCATCATTAATTTGGATGAATCCGTTTTTATTGCTTGAAGCACTTCTATTGAATCCTCATATAGTTTCGAAACTTGGCATTCTACAGAACTTAAGTTATATCTTGTATGAATCTCTGTCCTTACATCTACAACTAGTCTGCCATCCCTTTTAAGAAAGTGCACCTTTTCTGAAATGAGGCCACCTGACCTGTATATGCTATTTACAGAGTGGCCTGACCAGTGATTTCTACACTGGGATTATTACCTCCTTATCTCTATTTGCAAAATTTCTGAATATGATTGAGATTCTCTCACATGTGCTGTTCTTGCAGTCTTACTGTACTATTAAGAGAATCTCATGTTAGACTGTAGTACAAGTTGTTCTTTTCATCTTCATAATTTCATTTGAGATTACTGTCAACCAGATGCAGAACCTGCCATTTTTATAATAGTTGTGTAATCTCTCAAAGGTGTTATGGCAACATACCTTGATTCTCACTGTTAAAAAATTTATCCACCTTAATATCGTTGGCACATTTCAAAATGACTCTTGTGATAGCATCATAAATATCATTAATGAAAATTAAAAACTATGAAAATTATTTTAGAAAAAGAATTCTTTTGTAAAGAACAAAAATCAAATTAAATTAAATCTTTTGATTAGATTTTAGTTTCTCTTAAGTTCTTTCAAAAATCATTGTAGACTTCATCTTACAAGTAGTAAGTTAAGTCAGTAAAGAAAAGACAACTTTCCCTTTATTCTTATTAGAGTTACTAATCCAACTAACCTAACAACTGCATGCTTGGCCACTTGTGGCATTACTCCTGCTTCCCGTGGCAGGGCCGGTAACCTGAGTGGTAAAATCAACCCTCAGGGCCAAAAGGAGTATAAAATGGAGAAAGAAACCTTTCCTCCACTTGATCCATTGAGATCACCTACCGATACGGACCAACCTGATCGTGACCATTATCAAAATAAAAGGCAAAAAAAAAAGATCCATGTCAACAAGACCACCCAGCCTTTCTCCTAATACGTTCACTGTCGGACTATCCTGTGAGAAAATTATCCCCATTTCTAATTCAGAAATGCTTGGAAAATGCTGCAGGAACACCAAAGATGGTAAAATCAACAGTCTGGAGATCTGCTGGTAGAAACAATAAAACCAAATCATTCAGAAAGATTAATGAAACTGACCACCTTTGGTGGAATACCAGTGAAAATTACACCACATGCCACTCTGAATACCCCCAATAGAGCTATAGCACAGTGGGATCTCATTAATATCTCAGAGGAAGAAATTGTGCAAGATTTGGCTGATCAAAGAGTCATACAAGCAAAGAGAATATTAATCAAGAAAGATGGGAAATTAATGCCTACACGGAACCTAATACTGACTTTCAGTACCCCAATTTTACCAATAACAATTAAAGCAGGGTATCTAAATTGTCACATATGTCCATATATACCGAATCCCATCAAGTGTTATAAGTGCCAGAAATATGGACACTCCCAGGTAGCATGCTGTGGCACTATGATATGCCCAAATTGTGGTTCAACAGAACACACCCAAGCTGACTGTACTGTAACCACCTTCACCTGCCCCAGTTGCAAAGGTAATTATCTGGATATTCAAAAAATTGTGAAGTGTAGAAAGCAGGAAAAAATATACAAAACAGAAAACAAGGTAACATACCAGGAAGCCAAAAAGAGCATCATGCAGTTTATGCCGAAATGCACACATGCACAAGCAGCTCAACAGAATGTTTCTATTGCTACTCAGACTGACATCTCAGTCCCTCCAAACACTTCAATTGCCGATTGGGCCAGGTCCCTGCTTAATGCTAAGCCACAACCTGCCAAACAGTCTACAAGAACAAGAAAGTAATACTCCAATTTCCGTTCCACCCAATATACCTACAACTACTAAAAAAGCAGACAAACCTGCACCAACGGATCATATCCATACCAAGAAAAAATCCCCCGTACATATGGATGTTGACAACAAAGTTGAAACAGGTTGTTACATCTTCATGCAGAAGAAGATATGGATACAGAGTGACCGGCATTCCCCAAAAGATAGACATAAAACTGAACGATACAAACAAACTGCTCAAAAAAAAAAACACAACTCCAAAAACCATGTAATGCAGCACATACTTCAGTGGAATTGTAGAGGCATGCGTGCCAATACAGATTACAGCTAAGGTAAAGAAGGCCTACACGAGAAGCATGCAAAAGTTCAATGAAATTTACCGGTAAAAGTACTTTTCCGTAACGGCATTTGTATTGTTGCTCGCTCGGTAAACAGACAGTGCGTGTTATCGGTCTGGAGTAGAAGTTGAATCCTACAGGAGCTTGAAACCCTCCCGAAGTGGAGAGGGGGTAACCTGATCTTTTTTCTTTAGAATCAATAATTGAATTAACTAATTGAATCACAAACAGAGTCATATTGGAAGTTCTGGCATCGTAAAAAAATGTTCACCGGTAAACCTTTTGGAAGCTTGCCGTGCTTCTCATGTTTGTTCCTTTGCCTTTTTTTTTTTTTTTTTCTTAATAAACAATTTATCTACTAGTCCACCACTGATTCTAAGAAAAAGGTCAAGTTACTCCCTCCACTTCGGGAGGGTTTCAATCTCCCATTGGATTCAATTTCTACTGCTGACCAATAACACCCACTGTATGTTTACTGAGCGAGCAACAATACAAATGCCATTACGGCAAAGTACTTTTACTGGTAAATTTCATCGAACTTTTGCATGCTTCTTGTGCAGGCTTTCTTTACCTTCGCCCAGACAACTTATAAGACCTGATTAATAGATATAATCCAATGATAGTTTGTTTACAAGAAACCAATTTAACGCCGCAAGTAACTCTCTCAATCAAAAACATCACAATGTGTAGAAAAGACAGGAATACTGCAAGATCTGCACATGGAGGGGTGGCGATCTTAGTAAACTCTAAAATTTGCATCTCGAATTATCTCTCTACAGATGGACTTGGAAGCTGTTACTGTGTGTGTGGCTCTTGGAATAATGCTAATGCTAGTTTCAATATACCTTCCGCCAAACAGTCCCGTCACACTAAAAGAACTAGAAGATCTTATAGTTCAAGTGCCAACACCCTTCTGTCTCCTCTGTGACTTCATTGGGCATCACCCATTGTAGGGATCATCCCGCATGGATCAAAGAGAACATCTGATTGAGACTTTACTGAACCAACAGCAGTTAACGTTATTAAATACTGGCCATCACACTTATATTCATCTTCCCACAGGATCCACCTCAGCAATTGACCTATCCATCTGCTCTCCCATATGTTCCCCAGTATGGAGTGGTCAATCTTAGAAGATCCACACAACAGTGATCATCTTCCAATTATATGCAAAATTCAGACAAAACAATCCCAATGTCCCGACCACAGAATGAAATGGAAGTTCTCAAAAGCAAATTGGGCAAAATACTCAAGCTGTGTGTCCTTTGATGATCAATTTATAAAAACACAATCTATAGACAAAGTCACTGAGCACATTACCACAAATATTCTGGCAGGAGCTTCTGAAACAATTCCTCAATACTCTGCAGACCAACACAGATATGCAAAACACTGGTGGAATGAGGCTTGCAATAGTGCCAAAAGAGAAAAAAATAAAGCCTGGAATCAGTTTCGTAGGTCCCCCACAACAGCCAACCTCATATTATATAAACAACAAAAGGCAAGGGCAAGATAAATAAGAAGAAAAGCAAAAAAAAACTGCTGGATAAAGTTTTCCAGTACAATCACGAAGGACACCAGCAGTCAGATAATATGGAAAAAAATCCAACAATTAAATAATAAATACATTCCATTTACTGCTCCAATCCTGATTAGAAATGGATGAGAACTGTCCTCCCCTAAAGAAATAGGCAGTTTTCTTGGAGAAACTTTTAGTGAAATATCAGCACCATCCACATATGACAATTCATTCCTGAAAATTAGAACCTCAGCAGAAAAATATAAAATAAATTTTAATACCACATGACCTATTTCTTATAATCAGCCCTTCAACTTAACTGAACTCCAAGAAGCCCTAAACAGATCAGCAAAAAAGAGCGCAGCAGGACTGGTTGGAATCTAATACATAATGCCCAAACAACTGAATAACACATCTTTAAAATTATTACTATTCTATAATCGGATTTTCCTTGAATGTGTTTATCCTTCCTCATGGCATCACGCAGTAATTCTTGTTTTTCCTAAACCGGAGAAGGATCAATCAGTTCTCCAAAACTACCAACCAATTTCTCTCACCAGCTGTCTCGGTAAATCACTCGAAAAAATGATACACAGCAGACTAAAATGGATCCTTGAAAGTAAAATGCTGTTAAATAGCAACCGATACGGTTTCCGCAAAAACAGATCCTGCTTCGATCTTATGATAAGAGCTGAAACCAATATTCGCAATGCTTACGTTAAAAATCAACATCTAGTGATGGTCAGTCTAGACATCGAAAAAGCTTTTGACACCGCATGGAGGTATGGCATTCTTCGAGAGCTATATTCCATGGGATTGAGAGGACATTTACCACAATTCATTCAGAATTTTCTTAAGCACAGAACCTTTCAAGATCGTCACCAGAATGTACTGTCTTCTTGTTTTATCCAGGAAGAAGGGGTGCCCCAAGGGTCCATACTTAGTGCTACCCTCTTTGCAATTAGGCTAAATACCATGACACTGAATATTCCTAGAAGTATAGAGATATATATGTATGCTGACGATATTGCCATATCATACCATTCATCAAACATTAATACCATTGAGAGACAGCTACAACTTTCCATAAATAAGCTGGAGACATGGACTTAACAAAATGGTTATCGTCTATCAGAACAAAAGACTATTGCAATCCATTTCTGTAAAAAATGCAAATTACATCCAGAACCTGAACTTAAATTAAGAAATCATCCAATCCCTCTTGCCAGCAATATCCGCTTTTTAGGTTTAACACTAGATGTGAAATTAAATTTTTCCATGCATATAAGCTATCTTAGAACCATCTGTTTGAAAAAACTCAATATACTTAGAGCTGTCTCTGCCATAGCAGGGGGGGGAGATGCAGATGGATACACTCTTCTGCACTTGTAGTATCATTCTCTCATCAGGTTGCATCTAGACTATGGTGCAATCGTCTACGACTCAGCCAGGAAAAGTGTGCTTACAAAACTAAATACCATACAACACAGTGCTCTTCGCACTGTCTTGGGGCCTTCCGAATTTCCCTGGTCCAAAGTCTCTATATAGAGGCAAACGAACCTCCACTCCACCTCAGGAGGAAAATGTCACTACTCACCTACGCAGCCAGACTTAAAAGCCTTCCAGATCATCCCAATTAACCACTACTCTTCAATCCTGAATGGATAATATTTTATAACAATAAGCCCACAGAAAACAGACCTACTGGTGTTAGATTACAAGAGTTGATTCACTGCTGGAACGTACATTTTGAAAACACACTCAAAGAAACTAAAATACCTGGTCCACAAACCTACCATACTGTGACACATATTTCCAACAATGGGGGAAAAAGTTCCTTGAAAACTGTAATATCAAACAACTGCACGAAGAGCATGTTTATAGCAATGCACAGAGCTGTATAATATATACTGATGGCTCAAAATCAGACGATGCTGTAGGTGCTGCACCAGTTTTTTCCCTCCTTCACAGTGTCTATATCTCTCCCGACTGAATGCAGCAGCTATACTGCAGAACTGTATGCAATCCAGCTAGCTATTGAGAATATCAATGTTCATCTCAATGCCAGTAGTTTAATATATTCAGACTCCATGAGTGCGCTGTCTGCAATAAGTAATATATTCTCAACTCCACATCCCATAGTAAAAGAAAAATGGTCTGGTCTAAATCATTTACGGAATAGCAATCATACTCTAAGCTCCTGTTGGGTTCCAGGGCATGCTGGCATCATAGGTAAGCAGACCAGGCAGCCAAATATCCAAATAGTACTGCACCTCCATCTTACCAAGTACCCTATATAGATTTACTAACACATATCCAAAATATCTGTAGAGACCAGTGGTTAAACATTTGGAAGACCCATATGAGCAATAAATTGTTTGAAATTAAACGTGAACCACAACTGTGGAACTCCAGCTACAGGCGAAACAGGCACGAAGAGGTAATACTGGCAAGACTACTCATAGGGCACACACACCTGACCCACCTGTTCCTGCTCATGGGCGTAATCCTCCTATATGCATGCATTGTTCATCACAACTTACAATCCGGCATATTCTCTTAGACTGTTCAATTCATTCTCACATCAGAAATCATACTTTCTGTCTCTGTCACAAATGCAAGAACCCTTATCACTACCTGATAAGGGTTCTTGCATTATCTAAATATACACTATCATAACCCTTGTTCCCCACCTGTTGGGAAACAATGCTAATCTGGACGAGCTCTTTGCTTATCTTAAACAAACCAGACTATATGAATATTTCTAAAATCAAATAATTCTTCAGCATCTATCCAAATACCAGAATAGGCACATTTTGGCCTAAGTTGTCCTTGTGCCAATAAACATCTATCCCACCAACCAACCAACCCTAACAAAATATACATTGCCACTCCCCTTTAATATCATTACTATTGTGTGATTCCTATTCTTAATAATTCATTCCATAATTCTCCGTCACAAATTTTTGACTTAGAGGTCTATAGTTGTCTGAATTACCCGTGGAATCCCTTCCTTTTGGCGAGAATATTTGTGCATTTCCAATTTACTGGAACATCATCTGAGTGTAAGGATGCCTCTTAGACTCAGATGTGAGTGTACTGAAAATTATTAACACCACCTACAAATAATTAACACAGCAATGCAAATTTGTGTTGACAAAGTGATTTCATAAATATAAACAGCTTTCGGTTTCTCCCATGCAGAACAATAATGCTCAATTATTTCAAAAAAAGATTATTTACATTTCTGCAATAAAAATTTTCCAGTGCATTTGAATGTACTGTATTATATTCATTTGAATATAGCTTGTAATAAATGTGCTCATTAAATGTTACCAAACTGCTACCTCTCCATCAAATGATGATCCATCAAAACGAGTTAAAAAAGTTATCTGAAAGTGGAAAATGTTCCAAAATATTCAAATGTGAAAGAGGAATCCATAAGTAGCAAAGTAAGCAAGTAAGAAACAATAGAACTTTGGTTTTCAGTGACAATATTGATAATGAACAATGTCCATAATAACCATGATATGTACTTTGTTCTGATGTGTATTTGTATGTATTTATTTGTCTTGGGCGGCACCTGGAACGTTAGTTCATCTCCGCCTCGTTAACTTATACAAATATACAAAGAGTAAATACTGTACAAAAGAAAACCTCAACAGATTGAGGTAAACACAGATAATTTCAAAGTAAACAATGAAAGTAATCTTATGCATATTAACATAAAAAAAAAAAAAAAAAAAAAAAAACAAGTTCAAAGAAAATAATTAAGGATAACAGTACCCATTCAACCGACAAAACTTTGCACAAGCCCAGAAGTCTTAAACAAACCTTAAAAACAGTTGAGGTTAAATCCAGTAAGTCCTGCAGTCATTAGTAGCAAAGTCACAGTTAATCACCAATCCTCAGTCGTGCTGTTTCCAAGGCCTTTTTGTAGACAGGACAGTTGCTATCTCTCACCGAATGGTGAAAGTCACGTTTTCCTCTCTTACAATTGATACACGATGGCTCTTCGTTTTTATTAGGACACTCGTTAAACACATGACCACCCTGTGCACAGTGACTGCAAGACGGGGACTCGCGCGTGCAGTACTGAGCGGTGTGACCGTATCCCAAGCAGTGAAAGCATTTCGTCACAACAGTATAAGGTCTGTGTCTGTGGGAACTCCAGGCAAGAAATATGCGCTCCAGAGTAATTATATGTTTGTAAATCTTGGGAGAAAAACTAACAGCCCAATTTACAGATAAATTTGACCTTGCTTTAGTTGAGAAACAAAAGAAAGTTCCGTTCTTAACCTCCTCAAATGTAAAATCCGAATCGCCAAGATTTTTGTTATATAAATTTTCAAGTATCTCGTCACGTGTCAATTCCTTTGGGACATCATAAATCAGTACAGTGGGGTTTCCCTTTCGAGGAACACCTGAGCTGATACCTGCAGATGTAAAAGACTCCGAGGAGGACAAACACTCCAGATCTGCTTTAGAGGCCGTTTCCAGCAAGACTCCTTTGTTCCTCACTAGCCTTAGAGACTTGATCTTAACATTTTTTAAATCTGATTTAAGAGTTTTAGCCACCAATGTCTTAACGTCAGCACTTGACTTACAATCACTGTTTTCAGAAGCTCTAAGAATTAAGACATTGTCAGGTTTCACTTTAGGAACATTTGCAGCGGAACTGACAGCATCAGCAAAGGTCCTGACAATAGAAGTGTCAGTAGCAGTGTCTTCCTGCAAAGTTGAATCATCCGTGACAATCGGGGAAGGGGACGCATCATGTCTTAATGTAGGTTTGTCTGTAGAGGAACTGTCACTAACAGATTGTTTGGCCAAACAAGCCTTATTTGTTGTTGTTATACCGGAAAATGTATTTATAACTCTTTCCAAAAGATTGGTACGTGTATTTATTTCTATGTTTAGGGCCTTTAGCTTTTCGTTCTCTACAAGGAGATAAGTCGCAACAGTCTCCAAATTGAGCCATTTATCCATTATAGTGTTACCTGATTGCTTGGTAATCTTGTTGCCTTCATAAGAAAGGAAGCTGGAGAGATCTTGTCTCATTTTTGCAATTCTGTCGTATAAAATAAGAACGTTCTGTCCCGGGTCGCTTGCCTGAGCATTTGTTAAATTATTTTTCTCCTCTGCACCTGCAGTTCCAAGTTTATTACTGGAAGGGAGCTCCGTCTGACGTTCTTTGTCAATAGTTGATTGTGAAAGAGAATCAGTAGCAACTTTTGAAGATGAGCTTTCCTGAGAGGCAATAGTCGGTTCCAGTGATTGAGTCAATGGCACTTGAGGGGTCAGAGGTGTTGAGATCTCACCAAGAGATGGCAACGGAGAAAAGATATCAGCTGCAGTAGGCTGTTTATCATCCATGTTAATTGAAATCAGAAATATATGCGAAGAGCAAATTTAATATCTAAAAGTGATGACACTGAGACAAAAGAAGAGTTTAACTTGAAACCTCTTCAGTCTTCGCGGGGTCCAGGAGAACAGACTCTTCAGGTCAAATTTTTGCAGTCTGGTAGCTGATCTTGGCATAAAATGGGTGTGCTGTACAGATCTTTATGCAGATGGTGAAAATTTGCGACGCATGCGTGCTATTGAGACAAGCACTGCTGGCAGTGGGTAAGTGTAAGAAGGAAGTAAACACCGGAGGCACAAAACGGTGTAACTGGTAGCTTCAATGCGACGCCCGTCCAAGGTCACGGAAGGGGGTAAACAGCCCCAGTCAAATTAGCAAGATAGAGCTGTGGTGGTTGGGCAAAGGAGTGGCCACCTCCCAAAAGCTTCGGCTATGGCGCCTAAGCTGAGTGACCAAAGAACAATAGCAGCGAGAAGAAAATGGAAGAAACTCGAAAGCAAGCTCTAATAACACAAAACTATGCTTACCAACAGAATCCTCAAGTTGTAATTATCTATTTGGTAAAAAACTGCACTTTTAACACGAAATAAATCCATAGTTCTAACATGATAATACAGGAGCTAAAAATAACGTGACCGTCCGACGACGTAACTCTGCCCGTAACCTTGTTCTTTGTTCTGATGTTTAGCATTAGCATTAGTAGAGGCATATGATGCCAGAAATCAAGCTTATACAGTATCTGCCAAAAAAAACCCCTTCCCATTTCAGCCATCTATTCATTCCAAATGTTTGTCTAGTTCTATCTTGAATTTATTTAAAGTGTTAACCACCACAATGACAGATGGAAGTTTATTAAACCAATCAACAACATGCCAGCTAAAGACAAATTTCTGCACATCTATTCTACAATTGTCTTTCCTCAATTTGAATTTGTCTCCTCAGGTGATTAATTTGGGCAAGAGGAAGAATCCCATCACTATTGAGCTTTCCCAAACCATTCAAGGCCTTATACACCTCAATCAAATTACCACACAAGTACCTAGTCTCCAGACACTGCAATTTGCAGAACTTAAGCCTTTCTTCCTAAGAGCAACCCTTTGTTCCATCCACCAATCTCATTGCTCTTCTCTATACTAGTTTCAGCAGCTCTAGATCCTTTCTAATTGGTTGGTTGGTTTGGATTTTATTGGCGCATTAGCAACTAAGGCTATAATGCGCCACATCCTTTCTAAAATGATGCCTCCAGACCTGTATAAGGCAATGGTCAGGTGTGGCCAGACCATTGCCTTATACAAGGGCACAATCATCTCCTTACCCCTGCTAGCAAACTTCCTGTGTATCATTGACAAGACACCATGAGCTACACTTGCAGACTGTGTGCACCACTCAGAAAACTTCATATCTGACTGCACAATTACACTCAGATCTTTTTCATTGTCCACTACCCTGAGTGTAGTAACACACAGTTGATATGTTACTTTGGAGTTACTGCTACTTGTATGCAGTACTTTACATTTGTCAATATTAAATTTCAGTTGCCACCTCTCAGCCCATCTGCTCAATTTTTTTAGATCCTGTTGCAGTAGCATACTGTCATCAGTATCATTAATAACCCTGCCAACCTTCCATATCGTTTGCAAACCTTTATATTAAACCTGATGTACTTTCATCAATATCATTAATAAATACAAAAAACAACAATGGGCCCAATACACCAAACCCTGGGAGACTCCTTTAATAACATTAGTTCACAAAAGTTACTGCTCTGTCTACTACCACTCAACCATCCCTTTATATCCATAGCAGCAATCTGCTCTTAATACCATACTACTCCAATTTGTACAGTGGTTTTCCATGTGCAACAGTATCAAAAACTTTCCTAAAATCCAAGTATATGATATCAAAATTATTTTTTGCATCCAGTTCCTTTGGGACCACATCATAGTATCCAATCAAATTGGTAACACAAGACTTCCCCTTAACAAATCCATAGTGTCTGAGCTGCATTCTTATCTAGATGGTTTTGCATTACTTCTTTAACCAGAGACTCCATTAATTTCCCCAGAACAGAAGTTTAACTAACAGATCTGTAATTACTCATGTCACGCGTTGATCCCCCTTCATGAATTGGGGACACATTTGCACATCTCCAGTCCATGTGGACCTCCCCAGAGCCCAAGGATGCTCACTTCTTTTGCTTACTTCCTTTGCCACCTCCTTTAATATAACTGGAGAGATCCCATCCACCCCAGGTGCTTTTGTTATGTTTAACTTCAACAATTCCTACTCCACTTTGCTCTCAGTTATTAAAAATCATTTAGCTCCCTGCCAGAGTTTGATAAACTTTTGGCGTACCTCTCCCTGAATATCTCCTCATGGGAGAATGTACATGCGAAATGCTCATTTAGTTTGTCAGCTACCTGAACAATATCATTAACAGTTGAACCATCGATATCAAGTGGACCAATCTGATTCATTCATTTCCTTCTAGAGTTTACATAAGTAAAGAAGTTTTTCTTTGCACCTTTTGCCAAGGATTTCTCGTAATCAGCCTTCGCTTGACTAATCTCCTTTGCCTGTCTAACCTGACTTGATTACAGACAAGCTTGTATCTACCATAGGCTTCTGTGTTACCTGATAATTTATATGCTTCCCATGCATTTTTCTTCTCTGCCTCGAGTCTCATTATTTCATGTGGCATCCATTTAGGCCTAAACCTTGAACAATATTTCTTAGTTGGAACAAAAAGTCTAGTGGCTTCCAAGATTACCTCCTTGAATGCTTCCCATTTAGAATTTCCTGTTGGTAACATCATCAGTTAGTCCCACTGTATAAAAATTGTCTGAGACCACCTTAGTCACCTTTATGAAAGCAAAAGCCCTTCCTTTACCCCTGATGGTAGTTTCATCTTTGAGTAAATCCCACATCAGTACACTGTGATCTCTGCCACCTAGTGGTTCCTTTATCTGCAGATTCTTAATGCATGAAGAATCACTGCTGATAATCAGATCAAGAGTATTATTCCTTCTATTTGCCTCTTGAACATGCTGCTGTAGAAAACAACCATCCAATAAATCCACAAAAATCTTGCTAGTGTGGAAGTGTCCAACCCACAGGTTTCAGTCTATATCTGGGAAATTAAAATCCCACATTATAAGACAGTCCGATTTACTAGTCCAATCTATTTCTCTATACAATTGTTCGCTGTACTCATTAGAGTCATTAAGCCTATAACACACTGCTGCTCTCAACTTTGCTATCCCAGTGCTTGTGTCACACCAAACTGACTCAACATTGCACTGTCTACCCATGTAAACTGGATGCATTTCCTTAGATTTTATGCATTTCTTAACTAACAGCATAACTCCTCCTCCCTTCCTGTCCTGTCTATCGTTTCTGTACAAATTGTACTCTCCAATTTGCAATTCTGCATTCCTTATATCTGTGTGACATCATGTCTCTGATATCCCAACAATATCTTTCTTTGATGTTTTGACCAGCACCTCAGATTATTCAAATTTATTTACTAAACTCCTAGCATTTCTGTACATGCAAGTATAAATGCGCCTGTTCTTACTCTTAGTTACCCTAACACAACCCATGTATTTTCTTGTTCACAGTGACTTCCAGCAGTCCTTGAAATCTCCAGCTTCTTGTTTTCCATGCTGCTGCTTATTCCAATAGAAACAGTGCATGAATCATTTTCACCTCTGCCATCAGCTGCTCTTAATCTATTAGTCTGTGTATCTCCCCAAGCTAGCAGTTTTCCAACCCACCTAACACTGCTTCAATAGCATCAGCAAATATTCTTGTACGCTTTTTAGTTAAGTTTATCCCATCCCTGTAGAAGCAGTCTTCCCTGTTAACAAGCACAGACCATGCTGAGAAAATTTCTACCATATGAGCCTTGCACAATCTGTCTAGTGCCGAATTGATTGACATGGCTCTCCTCATATACTCCCTCCTATCGTGTCTGGGCAGAATTGCAGACAATTTCAAATTCATCCCTAACTCTCAACTTTTTTCAACATTGGCCTGTACTTGTTAAGTAAGTCTGCAGCTCTCTTACACTTAATGTGATTTCTGCCAATGTGTACAACAATATTACCTTTTGTGCCCTTAAAAGATATCTGCCCTACAGCATCATGAACTTTTGCCCTTGGCAGACATGACATACCTTGATCCTATTCCACCTATCCTTTTTGCACATTATATTTCCCATTTCACTGATAGTAGAGTCACCAACAATGACTAGCTCCTGTGGGATCAGTGCATTCTGTCCTGAAGTTTGCTGCTGTGTTGTGTGGGCAGCAGAGAGCTTGATGGGCACCATTTTAATTCCTTCGAGGGCATCTACTTTACACCTCAAACTCTCATAGATGCCCATCATCAGAACGCTGAGTTGGCACCTAATTTCTTCACACACTCTGCACCTAGCACACACACAAAGATATCCTCCTCGGCTAAATTATATCCTGTTTCTGAAATCGCCGCAAACATTTCGCATTTTGCACATTTTTTTAGACTGTGATACATTGTAGAATCGCCCCCTTGAGTTCTCTCATGAGCCACAGCACTCTGCTGATTTGTGCTTTTTGTTTTGCTGCTCTAGTCTGGGCCATGATTTCCATTTAAATACAGTTTAATTAACAATGCAAATTAATAAGATTAAGAAATTGATAAATTGATTAATAATGTGCTGACCAATGTCAATATAAAACCAACAAACACTTTAAAATTTATATTTAATGAACAATATATACAAATGTAAATTTTTTTTTATACTTTGATGATAAAAAACGTTAATCTTTTTTATAACAATTAAATTTTAATTGTTCAAAATGTCCTCCATCAGCATTAATGCATGAGCAGCACTATTTTCAACAGATCTACATACTAAAATGCCCAAATCAGGTGAAACGTTTTCTGCTTCCTGTTGAATTTTTTAATTCCTTCATCATTCTAAAAACACATGTATGGTTTAAACCTAGCTCTTGTGAACACAGTCTTGTTGATTTTCTTGGGGGTGCACAAGATTGCATTTCTTACAGCTTCAATGATTTCATTACTTCATGATATCCTCTTCCTGCCACATGCTAAGTTATTGATATTCTGAATGGTTCCGTGCTCCTCAAATTTATCCCGCGAATGAGTAATTGCTGAACCTGTAGGCACTTTTGTTCCATATCGTGATTTCCAAGCATGCTGAACTTCGTTGATATTTTCATATTTCCAATACTATTTTATAATTGCCTTTCTTTCTTCAAAACTTAATTGGGTACTCTCCATAGTTTTAGAGCTATCTATAAAATAAAACAAAAATTAAATTATTGTAAAAAAATTGTCTATTTTTAAGCTACGAAATGAGTTTAAGAAAATTAAATTGGTGCATATTGTTCATTAAATATAAATTTTTAAAGTGTGTATATACATAATTTTGAAACAACCTGCATATAGTTTTGATAAAGGCTTGAACAAAATTTTTAAGGCAACATTATTAAGGCAAATATTTTTTGTACAAAATACAAAAAATTTTTGTCTTAATTCTGGCAGTTATATAAATGATATAAACTTAATGAACAAATTCATTTTATTAATTAAAATTGAACTTGCTTTATTAAGTTTATTTAAACATGCTTTATTAAGTTTATTTACCAAACAACTCTGCAGAAAATAAAAAAAATCTTTATTGCAAAGCAACACCGACTTTCATAGCAATCGCCAGGGGTTTTATGTCAAGAAAAAGAGAGAGAGAGAGAGAGAGAGAGAGAGAAAAGAATTATGGCTGATATTGCTAGCATGGCACAACTAATGGTATGTGTAAGATGTTGTTACGAAATCTCATGCTTCTAATATTTTGTAATATATAATATATTATATATTATTACAAAATATCTCATTGACATCTCTCATTGTATACAAATGTCTCATTTATGTCTGAGACAAAATATCTCATTGATATACTGACAAATATAAAGTACTGCACAAGGATAGCAGTAACCCCAGAGTAACATATCAGTTGTGTAGTACTACACTGAGGGAGGGGGAGAATGAAAAGGACCTGAGGGTAATTGTGCAGTCAGATATCAAGTTTTCTGAGAAGTATAGACAGTCTGCAAGAGTTGCTCATGGTGGCTTGTATAAGGCAATGAATAAGGCCTTGTATAAGGCAATGAATACAAAGAAGGAATGAATAAAAAGAAGTTCCCCAAAGAAGGGGAACAAAGAACAAAGGGGTCCTCTTACCAAGAAAGGTGCAAGTTGTGCAAATTGCAACATGACTTGACTTTCAAGTCAAGTGGACCTAATTTCAGTGAAGTCTGGATAGTCTGTGACAGCCAAATCCTCTGCTTGCACCTTCATGATGGCGGGACTGTTAGTAATCATGGGTATAACTCCTATGCACAAGCACACTATGGGTGACCACCTAGGTGTGAACCAACGTAAGCAGGGGCCGAGGTGTGGTTCCCACACTACACAGAGAAATGCCACCCCTCTGTGTTACCAGGTAGTACTAGGTGGTAGATGATCAACCAGTGCAATACTACCACTGTGCTTATTGGAGGCTTGAAGTGGTGGAACCCATGTTTAGTCTCCAGAGCTAAGTTCTGGTCAATCCTTCCCCATCTCTTCCATCATGCAGTATGACTGATATCTTTTGAGGTTATGATGAACATCATGGTGAGATCCAATCTTCCTTACATTTCGAGGGTACAGCCCTAAAACAGTGTTCGCAGGCCGGCCACTAGTTAGTGTATAATCCTACACTAGTTAGTGTAGAAGCCTCCTAAACTAGTTAGTGTAGGAGGCTTCCAGATCAGTTAGTGTTAATCTTGCTACCTCTACTCTGCCAGATAGCGACTGGAGGAGTCTGAGTAGTGTGTATACGGGGCATTGTCGAGCCCACGTTATGACAAGGATCTGGGTATATTCTTACCATGTGTACACCATATCCAAAAATTTCATTACTTCACACAGCATGTCTCCCCCCCCCCCCCCAATTTTTTCTTACTATTGAATACACTACAAATTGTCAAACTAATAGAGCAAGTTTATCTGCGAAAAGGTCTAAACCACCCAAACACTTCCTATTTCATTTCAGAAATATACGTGGTCTCAATTCTAATCTTGATGTCCATTTCCACTTATAGTCTGCCAAACCCCATGTACTTTTTCTAACAGAATCTCAGTTATCGGTTGATTCAACCACTGCTCATCTCAGTTGCCCAAATTATTCGCTGTATGATTCCTTTCGCCCCAAAGGTGGTACTTGTGCATATGACTGTTCCGATATTCCCTGTCAGAGACTTGGTAATTTGGAATCTCCTCTTTTCGATCTTCTCTGACATAAAATCTCTCTACCTCATTGTGTCAAATTCATCTGTTGTCTCTACCATTCTCCCAACTCCACTAATCACTTGGAGCTATTTGACTTCCTCTCTTTGCAACTTGACTTTCTCTGGTCCAACTTTCCTAACAGTGAGGTAATTTTCCTTGGTTATTTTAATGTTCACAACTCCAACTGACTTCCATTCTCTAATCACAGACTCAGCTGGTCGAGATGCTGAGGCTTTTGAAATTACTAATGACCTTGCAAAGATTGTTCATTTACCTACAAGAATAGCAGACAATCGTAACCATACAGCCAACACACTTGATCTTTTTCTTACAAACAACCCTTCTATGTACACGATCAAAGTGAGTGGTCTTTTAGGTACCTCAGATCACAACTTGGTGATTGTCTGTTCTCCAATGGAGCCTTTATCTCATGGCTATTTCCAACATCCTGTTGTTTGGCCTTACAAGAATGCAAAATGGGATGACCTGCGAGATTTCTTTTCCTTGTTTGAATTACTGTTTCAAAACTTTCGATGTCAACATTTGCTCAGATTGTGAAATTATTCTTGTAGGAATGGAATCCTTTATTCCACACTCCACTTTAAAATCTCGTCATTTACTAACCCTTGGCTTTTCAATAAATGTGTTAAGGCTATTCAAGAGAAGAATGTTGCATATCGTAATTGGCTTGTTTTTCTATTCTTTGGTTTCATTTTCTACACCTATGCCTACACCAAAGCTTGCAACAATTGTAAAGTGATTATTAATCAGTCCAAACTAGATTTTGAACAAGCTAAGAGTAGAAAACTTGCTTCTTGACCTAATTGTTGTTTGTTTGTTATTTGGTTTTTAGGAGCATTAGCAACTAAGGTCATATTGCTCCGAGAATATGTGGTGGTCATCACTTGACCTTTCCGCATCCTCCTTATTTGGTGGTGATGGGCTCGAACCCCCTGTCTAATCAAGAAGCGTATGCTACGCATTGCTGCTCCCTCCCACCTTGCTACGAAGGCGCCTATCTTGACCTAATGGTATCCGAGCATTCTGGTCCCACTTCTGTCAAAACCGTATGGTTCTATTGTCACTTCAGCCAAAGATAAAGCTGATCTGCTAGCATCCCATTTTTCTTCCAACTCATGTATTAATAATCTTGGTAAAACACCTCCTACCATTCCCAACATGCTTCATTCAATGCCTCCTGTGGTCTTCCATCAAAAGGATGTCAGAAGGGTTTTGATGAATCTTAATGCTAAGAAAGCTCCAGGTCCTGATAGTGTTTTTCCACTTGTTCTTAAAACCTGTGCCCCTGATATTACTCCTGTTCTTTGTTGCCTTGTTTTCTCTTTCTTATTACAAAGGTGGTTTTCCTCCTGCTTGGAAAGTTGCTCATATCCAGTTCCTAAAAAGGGTGACAAATCCCTCCCATCCAATTATCATCCCATTGCAATTACTTCTACTCTTTCTAAAGTAATGGAGAAATCAATTAATCGCCAACTCTTAAGCTGCCTGACCAGTTTTCTCTCTGACTGCTCACTGAGAATGATGTTAGATAGCTCTCTGTCTTCTAACCTTGTCCACTAATGTTGACAAGAACTGAAACTTGGGTGTCCCCCAAGTTTCAGTTCTTTTCCCCACTCTTTTCCTCTTGTATATTAATGACCTTCTTCTGTTGACTGGAAATCCTATCGATAATTTTGCTGATGATAGCACATTGCTTTCCACTCTCCAGTTTAAAAAACTTGCCCTGCCCAATCAGCTTCGACTTCTTGAAGACCTGCTACCAATTCCTTAAATACCGATCTCGAGGTAATTCTCCAGTGAGGCAAAGACAACTTTGTTGAGTTCAATCCTTTTAATACAAAGTCCTGTCTTATATCTCACAAAAAAGGATTCTTCTGCTCCTATGCTTATCTTTGGTGACACTCTAATTTCTAGACAAGATGATATATCTCTCTCCTTTGGGGATTACCCTGACTTCTAATCTCTCTCTCTCTCTCTCTCTCTCTCTCTCAGCACATGCACATTACAAATATTACTTCCTCTGCTCTGCATCTAAAAAACTTGGTTTTCTCTTTCACTCTTGCCATTACTTTTCTTCCAAACAGATGTTCACTCTGTACAAATCACAAATCCGCCTTACCATGGAATATTGTTCTCACATCTGGGGGATGCCCCCAAAACAGGGTTGTTAATGCCAAGAGTGCCAAGGGTTGTTAATGACACTAAAGACAGTATGCAACAGGATCTAGAAATGTTAGGCAGATGGGCTGAGAAGTGGCAACTGAAGTTTAACATTGACAAATGCAAAGTACTGCATATGGGTAGCAGTAACCCAAGTGAAACGTACTAAACTCATAGAGGTGGAGAATGAAAAAGACCTGGGGATAATTGTGCAGTCAGATATGAAGTCTCTGACCAGTGCGGACGGGCTGCCAGAGCAGGTCATGAAATTTTGTCACTGATATATAGGAATTTTGCTAGCAGAGACAAGGAGGTGATTAATAGCATTAGCATTAGTAGAGGCATATGATGCAAGAAAGCAAGCTTATGCAGCATCATCCAAAATTAAAAAAAAAATTTTAAAAATGCACTTCCATTTCACCCCTCCATTCGTTCGAATTACCTGTCCAGCTGAGCCTTAAATTTATTTAGGCTATCAACTTCCACAACAAGGGATGAAAGTCTGTTCCACCAACCAATTACCCACTGGCTAAAGGCAAATTTCCGCACATCTACCTACATCTGTCTTTCCTCAGTGTGAATTTATGCCCTCCCAGGTGATTATTCTGAGTAAGAGGAAGAATCCCATCGGCATTGAGCATGCTCAAACCATTCAAGGCTTTATACACCTCTATCAGATCACCTCGCTGGTGCCTAGTCTCTAGACACTGTAATTAGCAAAACTTAAGCCTTTCTTCGTAAGAGCAACCCTTTGTTCCATTCACTAATCTTTTTGCCCTTCTCTGTACTCGTTCCAGCAACTCTACATTCTTCTTGATGGTGTGGCCTGACCATTACCTTATACAAGGGAATAATCACCTCCTTATCCCTGCTAGAAAAATTCCTGTATATCATTGACAAGACACCATGAGCTACGCTTGAAGCTTGTCTGCACTGCTCAGAGAACTTCATATCTGCCTGCACAATTACCCCCAGGTCTTGTACATTCTCTACCACTGTCAGTGTAGTACCACAGAGTTGATACATTGCTCTGGGGTTGCTGTTTCCCATATGTAGTACTTTACATTTGTGAATGTTAAACTTCATTTGCCACCTCTCAGCCCATCTGCTCAACCTTTCCAGATCCTGTTGCAGCAGCATAGTGTCAGAAGTGTCCTTAGCAACCCTGCCAACCTTTGTATTGTCTGCAAACTTGGACATTAAGCTTGATTACCATCATCAATATCATTTATAAATACAGGAAACGATAATGGACCCAACACTGAACCCTGAGGGACTCCAATAATAACATTAGTCCACGATGAGCAGCGTCCATTGATTATCACTCTGTCTTTTCCCCTGAACCATCCCTTTATCCATAGCAGTAATTTGCCTCCAATGCCACACTGCTACAATTTGTGCAGCAGTCTTCCATGTGCAACAGTATCAAAAGCCGTTTTAAGGTCCACATATATAATATCAAAGTTATTCCCTGCATCCTGTTCTTTTGTGACTGCATCATAGTATCCAATCAAATTGGTCAGGCAAGACTTTACCTTAACAAAACCATACTGTATCCGAGCTATAACTGAAGTCTTGTCCAGATGATCCTGCAGTGCTTCTTTAACCAGTGCCTCCATTAATTTTCCTGTAACAGAAGTTAAAGTCACAGGTCTACAATTACTTGTGTCAGCCTTTGATCCTCTTTTGTGAATTGGGGTCACATTTGCACATCTCCACTCTGTGGGTATCTCCCCTGAGTCCAAGGAAGCTCTCATAATTATGGCTAAGGGTTTGCTTACTTCCTTTGCTGCCTCCTTTAATATAATTGGATAGATCTCATGCACCCCAGGTGCCTTTCTTGTGTTTATCTTCAACAATTTCTCCTCCACTTTACTCTCAGTTATTAGAAGATTATCCATCTTACTGCCAGAGTTGAATACACCTCTGGCATTCCCCTCGCTGAATAATTCCTCGTGTGTGAATGTCGATGCAAAATATTCATTTAGTTTGTTATCTACCTGAGCAGGATCATCAACAGTTGAACCATCGATATCAAGTGGACCAATCTGATTCATCCCCTTCCTTCTAGAGTTTACATAAGAAAGGAACTCTCTGCTGTTTTTCTTTGCATCCTTTGTGAAAGATTTCTCGTAATCTGCCTTTGCCTGCCTAATCTCCTTTTGGTTACAGACCAGCTTATATCTATCATAGGCTTCCATGTCACCCATTAATTTATATGTATCCCATGCATTTTACTTCTCTGCAATTTGCCTCATTAGTTCATCTGACATCCATTTAGGTCTAAACCTTGAACAATATTTCTTAGTTGGTGTGTAAAGCCTAGTAGCTTCCAAGATTAGGTCTTTGAATGCTTCCCATTTTGAATATGCTGTTTTTAACATCATCAGTTGGTCCCACTGTATAGAATTTAAGTGCCGTCTCAGACCATCGTAGTTGCCTTTACCTCTTTGAGTAAATCTCACTTCAGCACACTGTGATTACTGCCACCTAGTGGTTCCTTTATCTGTAGATTTTTAATGCATGTAGAATCACTCATGATAATCAGATCAACAGTATTACTCCCTCTGGTTGCCTGCCGAACATGCTGATGTAGAAAACAGTCATCCAATAAATCACAAAAGCCTTGCTAGTGTTTGAGTGACCAACCCACAAATTCCAGTCAATATCTGGGAAATTAAAATCCCCCATTACAAGACTCTCTGATTTACTGGCCTACTCTATTTTCCTGTACAGTTTCTTATCAGCTCATCAGAGTCATTAGGCCTATAGCACACTCCTACTCTCAATTTTGATCTCCCAATGCTTATGTCACACCAAAGTGACTCAACCCTGCACTGTCCAGTGATGTCAACTGGCTTCACTTCCTTGGATTTTATATGTTACTTAACTAATAGCATAACCCCTCCTCTCTTCCTGTCCTGTCTATCCTTTCTGGACACATTGTACTCCTCAAATTCCAGTTCTGTATTCCTTATATCTGTGTGACACCACATCTCTGATAGCCCAACAATATCTGCCTTTGATGTTTTGAGCAATACCTCAAATTCATCAAATTTATTTACCAAACTCCTAGCATTGGTGTACACGCAAGTATACATGCAGCTGTTTCTATTCTTAGTTACTCTAACACAACCCATGTGTTTACTTGTACCGCAATGACTCCCAGCTTGTTTTCCAGACTGCTGCTCATTCCAATAGAAGCAGTGCAAGAATCACTTTCGCCTCTGCCAGTGGCTATTGTTAATCGATTAGTCCTTGTATCCTCCCAAGTTAGCAGTTTTCCGACTCACACTGCCTCGATAGCATTAGCAAATATTCTTGCACCCTTTCTATTTAAGTGTATCCCATCCCTGTAGAAGCAGTCTCTCCTGTTAACAAGTACAATCCAGGCTGAAAAAAATTCTACAACTTGAACCTTGCACAATCTTTCCAGGGCCGAATTGATTGACAAAGCTCTCATCATATACTCCCTCCTATCGTGTCTAGGCAGAATTGCAGACACTTTCAAATTCAGCCCTAATTCACGGCTTTTTCTCAACAGTGACCTGTACTTGTTAAGTAATTCCGCCAGTCTTCTACTCTTAATATCATTAGTGCCAACGTGTACAACTATATCACCTTTTGTGCCCTTAAAAGATGATATCCGCTGTACAATGTCATCATCCTTTGCCCCTGGCAGACATACCCCGGTCCTGTTCCACCTATCCTTTTTACAAAGCATGTTCCCCGTTTCCCTGACAATAGAGTCACCAACAACTTCTAGTTCCTTTACAAAGATAATACTTATAAAGTATAAATACTTACAAAGATAAGCTGGAGCAAAGGTAAGAGCACTTCAAAAGCTTAAATATTTTTTACTTTGAATTCAATTTTTAATGTGGAGTCATTTCATAACTCTATCAACAAATCAAGCTCAAAAAGACATCAGCATCAAAAGTAATCCAGCCAAGCTATTATGTTTAGAAGTCATAGAATATAATTCATCTGTGATGCTACTAAAAAACACTAACTCAACTCTATAAAATGCCTTTATTATAATACTGTAAAAATAAAAATATAAAATAGTGTAAAATTATATGCATACTGATTATATAAACTGTATATTAAAATAATAATAAAATAAAATGAAATGATGTATAACAAGAATAAAATGCGATAAATTTTAAAGTTAAAATATGTTTAAAATCACTAAGAACCACTGGAATAGTAGCTTTTTTGGCAGCAGCAGCTGTCTTTATCAGCAATAATGTTTACAGGCTATCTGGCAATCTATATATATACATACATCTCAGCAGGACCGCAACACGAACTGTGGCATCTTCACACAGTTCGCTTCTCGTGCATTGGAATCGGAAATTGGCTCGGCCACTTTAAACTGTTCGTCTCTTCTTAATGGATAAGGGCTTCAAAGAGTTGATGAATGCGACAGCCCTTGTCCCTATTAAGACAATAGCTTTCGGATGAACATATCCTTAAACTCTCTAGCCATTTCCGGTTCCAAAAGCCATGTGCTCTATCCACAAGCACAACTTCTTTAATTGTAATACCATGCCCAGTTTCCCAGGCTGTTCGGTTACGGTTGAACTTCTGTAATTAGCAGTCTTGAGAGCTCTATCGTGTTCCCCCAGGCAATCTTGCAGTCTGCGTCTCGTTTCTCTCACAATCAGGATTCTCAATTTCATAGATATGACCTCACTAGTCATTACCCGCAATAGAATCTTTGGTTGCGGACACTACTGTGTGCAGTCTCTGTCCCGGCAGCTGCACACAGCGTATCTTACACGAACGTAAGATACGAGAAATTAGTTCTAAAATGCCTGGAACCCATTTCCCGTATCTTACGTTCAAATGTATGCAGTGGCAACAGGTTTAGATGCATCCCTGCAGCTGTTACTCATACCTCTTAAAGATTCTCAATAATGTTCTGAGGGTAACCGCATGTTGCTAGATCAGCCCTAACCCATTTAATCTTGTCGCCTCTTTCTTGAGATCAGAAACAGTGGGACCCCCACTCTTTCCATTAAGGCCTTAACCACACTATTTAAAACTGTTCAGGTACCCTGAGCAGTTTTAAAGTGTGTGTGTATCTTGGCCGTGACACATAGGTTTTCTGTAAACCTTAGTTTTCAAGTGTCGGCCTTCGTATACACACACACCCACACATCTAGGAACGGAAAGGTCACCCCCACTCAACCTCCGAGGTAAACCGAATATAGGGCTTCTCCGTACACACACACACACACACACACCTAGGAACGGAAGGGTTTCCCCCGCTCAACCTCCGAGGTAAACCGAATATAGGGCAAACCGTTATTTAACCAATTGAGTATTTCTGCTTCGTATCCTCTTCGTATTACTGTGAACGTGTCGTCTACATATCTCTTCCATCCCCGCAATGGTTGAGGACTAGAGCTCCCCAATATCCTGTCTTCGAACTCCTCCATGGCTAAGTTAGCTATAATTGCACTAATAGGTGAGCCCATGGCCACTCCGCAGACCTGCTGGTACATAACCTTTTGAAATAACATGGTAGTACTAGATAAACATAAGCCAACACCTTCACAAATATCCTCACCACTTAGGGCTGTCCTGTCTTTCAAAGTGCTGTCCCCACTCAAACCATTCTGTATACAATCCAAGCCATGTTCGACAGGTATATATGTGAACAAAGAAACAACATCGAAAGATACCATAATGTCACCCTCTTCTACCTCCTGAGCACGGAACTGCACAAATTTCCTGCCATTTTTAATGGTATAATCCGAGTGTCCTACTATGGGGGATACAAGTTCGGCTAAAAATCTGGATTGTGCATGCGTTGGAATGCCCACAAATGACACAGTGGGTCTGTGAGGTACCCCAGCCTTGTGCACTTTAGGCAGGCCGTAAAATCTAGGCGAGTGACAACCCGACGCATGCAACCTCCAGGAAACTTGGTCAGATATTTTTCCTGCCTTGAACCAACTCTAGACTAATATGTTAACTTGTTGTTCTAGCTTGCCCAGGGGATTCCTATGAATGATCTTATACGTTGTTGTTGTTTTGGTTTTTTAGGAGCATTAGCAACTAAGGCTATATTGCTCTGGGGATATGCGGTGGTAATTTCCTGAGTTTTCCGCATCCTCCATATTTGGTAGTCACAGGCTCGAACCCCGGTCTAATCAAGAAGCTTGTGCTACGCACAGCTGCTCCTGCCCACTTGGCTACGGAGGTGCCCCGATCCAGACACCCGCCACCTTTCTCTGGTATATCATAGTAGTACGTTTTAGCCAACTGTCTTGAAATGGTGCTTTCACTCTGAAACCATAAGGAACCAAATCGGCAAATTTTCACCGATCGCAAAAACCTTAGGTGTTGCCTGTGCTTTGCTTCAGTAATACATAACTTCTGAAATTGCCGGATCTCCCTCAGTACAGAATGACCATAAACCAAAAATAATTCAATGAAGAGGCCTCTGGAGTCAGGAACTCTATAATTCATATGTGATGCTACTAAATAACACTGACTCAACTCTATAAAAATGCCTTTATTAAAATAACGTAAAATTATATGCGTACCGATCGTGTAAACTGTATATTAAAATAATAATAAAATAAAATAAAATAAAAATGATGTATAACAAGAATAAAATGCAATAAAATATAAAGTTAAAAGCACTAAAAAAGATGTTTAAAATCACTAAGAACCACTAGAACAGGAGCTTTCAGCAGCAGCAGCCGCCTTCTTCAGCAATAATTTATAGAGGTCCGTCCAATTTCCGGTTCCAATGCATGAGAAGTGAACCGTCCGCAGATTCCATTGTTCATGTCATGGACCTACTGAGACGTATATATAGATTGTCGGATGGCCTGTAACCATTATTTGCTAATGAAGGTGTCTGCTGCTTCTGAAGGCTTCTGTTCTAGTGGTTCTTAGTGATTTTATATTTTATATTTTATATTTTACTTTATATTTTATCGCATTTTATTCTTGTTATACATCATTTTAATATACAGTTTATACGGTCAGTACGCATATAATTTTAAGTTATTTCATATTTTATTTTTACATTGTTATAATAAAGGCATTTTATAGAGTTGAGTCAGTGTTATTTAGTAGCATCACATATGAATTATAGAGTTCCTGACTCCATAGGCCTTTTCAATGAATTATTTTTTGTTTATGGTCATTCTGTACTGCGGGAGATCCGGCAATTTCAGAAGTTATGTATTACTGAAGCGTAGCATAGGCAACACCTAAGATTTGCGTATGGGTGCAGATCTGCTGGTTTTGTTTCGTATGGTTTTAGAGTGAAAACACCATTTCAAGAGAGTCGGCAAAAACGTGCTACTATGATATACCAGAGAAAGGGGTGGGGTGTTCACGGGTTTTGATGGGTATCTGGATCGGTAAATTGCATAAAGATTTGATGTATACCAGGAGGTATAAAGAAACGAGCTCTAGGCATTTAAGTGAATGTTTCGAACTAGTGCATTGGACACGGGTATCCAGAACAGTGATGGCCAAAGCTGCCCGGATCTCGGAAGAATATAGACAAAGGCAAGTGAATAAATATAATAGATTTAAAGAAGCCAAGGGGGAAATTAATGCAGCCACTCGTGGTGAGTTCATTCATAACCTGAGTGACAAAGAGTTAATGAATGAACAGAAATAATTATTAAGTCTAGGCCCCAATTTCAGTTTAGTTCCTCTTAAGGTCCCCATTGCGGATATAGCAGTGGGTGTAGGGAGGGCTGTAGCCAATATACCTGAAGTCACAGCTAATGAGATCTGGATTAGGACATTGTGCGCATTAGGTTCACCACGCAAAGCCTCTTCCAATTTAACAGTTGCATAAAGAAGAGCATTAGGAGAATTAAAACAAGATGATTGTAATACTACGTGCGGACAAAGGTAGATCTACTGTAGTGTCGAATAAAGATGACAATCAGGAAAAGGCCCTTAGTTTATTAAATGATAGGTCTACGTATAAGATCATTCGTAGGAACTCCATGGACGGGCTAAAACAACGAGTTAACAAATTAGTCCAGAGTTGGTTCAAGGCAGAAAAAATATGAGGTTTCCTGGAGGTTGCATGCATTGGGCTGTCACTTGCCTAGATTTTATGGCCTGCCTAAAGTGCACAAGGCTGGAGTACCTCTCAGACCCATTGTGTTGTTCGTGGGCAGTCCGATGCATGCACTATCCAGATTTTTAGCCAAACTTGTATCCCCTGTAGTAAAACACACAGATTAAAAACAGCAGGGAATTTGTGCAGTTCCGTGCTCAGGAGGTAGAAGAGAGTGAGATTATTGTATCTTTCAATGTTGTTTCTTTGTTCACATGTATACCCATTGAACATGGCTTGGATTGTTTATGGAATGCTTTACGTAGGGATGGTACTTTGAAAGATAGGACAGCCCTAAGTGGTGAGAATATTTGTGAAGGTGTTGGCTTATTTCAAAAGGTTATGTACCAGCAGGTTTCCGGAGTGGCCATGGATTCACCTATTAGAGCAATTATAGCTAACTTAGCCATGGAGGAGTTCAAAGACAGGATGTTGGGGAGCTCTCTAGTCCTCCCCTATTACGGGCATGGAAGAGAATGTAGACGAAGACAGGATATCGGGGGAGCTCTAGTCCTCCCCTATTATGGGCATGGAAAAGATATGTAGACGACACATTCACAGTGATACGAAACAGAAATATTCAATTGGTTAAATAAGGGTTCGCTCTATATTCGGTTTACCTTGGAGGTTGAGCAGGGGGGCACTTCCATTCCTAGATGTGTATGTGTACAGAGAAGGCCGACACTTGAAAACTAAGGTTTACAGAAAACCTATGTGTCGTGGCCAATACACACACTTTAAAACTGCTCAGGGTGCCTGAGCAGTTTTAAAGTGTGTTTAAAGTTAAGGCCTTAATGGAAACAGTGGGGTCCCACTGCTCCTCATCTGAAGAAAGAGGCAACAAGATTAAATGGTTATGGCTGACCTAGTAACGTGCGGTTACACCCAGAGCATTATTGAGAGATGTTTAAGAGGTATGAGTAACAGCCACAGGGATGCTTCTACACATGTTGCCACTGCATACATTCCCTACTACCATCTGGGCATTTCGGAACCCATTTCCCATGTCTTACGTTCGTGTAAACGCTGTGTGCAGCTGCCGGGATAGAGACTGCACACAGTAGTGTCCTCAACCAAAGACCCTATTGTGGGTAATGACACTAGTGGGGTCATATATGAAATTGAGTATCCTGGTTGTGGGGAGTGTTAATTGGGGGAAACGAAATGCAGACTGCAAGATCACCTAGGGGAACACGATAGAGCCCTTAAGACTGCCAATTACAGAGGTTCAACCAAAGCCAAACATGCCTGGGAAACTGGGCATGGTATTACAACTAAAGAAGCCGTGATTGCGGATAGAGCACATGGCCTTTGGAACCGGAAATGGCTAGAGAGTTTAAGGATATGTTCATCCAAACGTTACAGTCTTGATAGGGATACGGGCTGTCGAATTCATCCACTCTTTGAAGCCCTTATCCTAAGAACAGATAAACAGTTTAAAGTGGCCTGTCCAATTTCCGATTCCAATGCATGAGAAGTGAGCCATGTGCAGATGCAATAATTTGTGTCGCAGACCTTCTGAAACGTATGTATATATATATATATATAGATTTTCAAATGGCCTGTAACCATTATTGCTGATGAAGACAGCTCCTGCTGCCGAAAGCTCCTGTTCTAGTGGTTATTAATGATTTTAAACATCTTTTTTAGCACTTTTAACTTTATATTTTATCCCGTTTTAATCTTGTTATACCTCACTTTATTTTATTTTATTATTATTTTAATATACAGTTTATACAATCAGTACACACATAATTTTACGTTATTTTATATTTTTATTTTTACATTATTATAATAAAGGCATTTTATAGAGTTGAGTCAGTGTTTTTCAGTAGCATCACAGATGATTATATTTTATGACTTCTAAACATAATAGCTTGACTGGATTCCTTTTGATGCTGATGTAGGAAGAAAAGAACACATTTTTTTTAGCTTGATTGGTTGATAGAGTTATGAAATGACTCCACATTAAAAATTTAATTCAAAGCAAAATATATTTAAGCTTTTGAAGTGCTCTTACCTTTGCTCCAGCTTATCTTTGTAAAGATACTTTTTCCAGAGTAATGCATAATTTTGCTTTTAATCCAGAACTCAGAATAGCAGTATCTGGAATAAAATATGGATGGAATGACTTCTTGCTGGCACATCTATCTTATTGCAATTTTAAAAATGCTTTTAACCATCAAGCAGACATTCAAAAACCATAAAAACAGTGGAGAGTTTGGTTGCTGTTTCGTTACCAATCAATTTTTCTGGAATAAAAGGCAAGAAATAGTTCAAAATTGGAAACTAAAAATTTATTCTTTATTCTGACATTGTATTGTATAATAATATAATGTCAGAATATGTGTGTATTATAATAATACAAAACACACACATGCACACACTGTTTAGTCAAATATCAAGTGAGTAAGCAAGGAGGAAATTGAACCCCTATGGGAAGTTATTAATCTATGCTACTTGCCATAGATTTTCATAAAATTTTTTTACAAGTTTTCATTTTAGTGTGCAAAATAACTAAGCATGCCAGCTGGAGGGTTAAATAAGTATATTCACATATATTTATATCATATATATATATATATAATAGACTCATTTTTATCCTGTACTGTATACCAGATAATGATTTTGAAAATACCGTTACCTGGTATTTTTTCTAAACATAATAGCTTGACTGGATTCCTTTTGATGCTGATGTAGGAAGAAAAGAACACATCTTTTTGAGCTTGATTGGTTGATAGAGTTATGAAATGACTCCACATTAAAAATTTAATTCAAAGCAAAATATATTTAAGCTTTTGAAGTGCTCTTACCTTTGCTCCAGCTAATCTTTGTAAAGATAAGCTGGAGAAAGCATAAAAACATATAGATGAACATATAGGAGTACAGTGGTCTCCGATAGTTTTTAAATTCTCTACAGTGGGATAAACTGACGATGTTACCAACAGTAAATTCTAAGTGGGAAGCATTCAAGGAATTAATTGTGGAAGCTACTAAAAGTTTCATACCTATTAAGAAATATTGTTCAAGGTTTAGGCCTAAATGGTTATCTAATGAACTAATGAGACTCGTAATAGAGAAGAAAAATGCATGGAATGCATATAAATTATCAAGCGACTCAGAAGCCTATGGCAGATATAAGCTAGTCTGTAATCAGGTGACAAAGGAGGTTAGGCAGGGGAAGGCAGATTACGAGAAATCCTTGGCAAAAGATGCTAAGAAAAACAGCAAGGATTTCTTTACTTATATAAACTCTAAAAGGAAGGGGATGAATCTGATTGGTCCACTTGACATCGATGGTTCGACTGTTGATGATCCTGCTCAGATAGCAAACAAACTGAATGAGTATTTTGCATCTACATTCACACATGAGGAATTATTAAGGTTTGAAAATGGCAGAAGGTTATCAAATTGTAGTAGGATACTTAATGATTTTGTAATAACTGAGAGCAAAGTGGAGGAGAAATTGTTGAAGTTAAACTTAAGAAAAGCACCTGGGGTGGATGGGATCTATCCAGTTATATTAAAGGAGGCGGCAAAGCAACTAAGCAAACCCTTAGCCATAATTATGAGAGCGTCCTTGGACTCAGTGGAGGTTCCCATGGACTGGAGATGTGCAAATGTATCGCTAATTCACAAAGGGGGATTGAAGGGTGACACGAGTAATTACAGACCAGTTAGTTTAACTTCTGTTCCGGGTAAAATAATGGAGTCACTGTTTAAAGATGCATTGCAGGGTCATCTAGATAAGACTGCGGCAATAATTCAGACACACATGGGTTTGTTAAGGGAAAGTCTTGTCTGACAAATTTGATAGGATATTATGATGTGGTTACAAAGGAACTGGATGCAAAAAATAATTTTGATATCATATATTTGGATTTCAGAAAAGCTTTTGACACTGTTGCGCATGGAAGACTATTGTACAAATTGGAGCAGAATGGTATTAAGGGTAAGTTGCTACAATGGATAAAAGGATGGTTAAGTGGGAGAAGACAGAGGGTGGTAATCAGTGGGTGCTGCTCTTCTTGGACTAATGTTATTAGTGGAGTCCCACAGGGTTCGGTGTTAGGTCCACTGTTGTTTTGTATATTTATCAGTGATATTGATGAAGGTATATCAGGCTTAATGTTGAAGTTTGCAGATGATACAAAGGTTGGCAGGGTTGTTAATGACAGTAATGGCAGTCTGCTACTGCAACAGGATCTAGATAATTTGGGCAGATGGGCTAAGAAGTGGCAACTGAAGTTTAACCTTGACAAATGCAAAGTACTGCATATGGGTTGAAGTAACCCCAGAGAAACGTACCAACTGTGTGGTACTACACTTAAGGTGGTAGAAAATGAAAAAGACCTGGGGGTAATTGTGCAGTCAGATATGAAGTTTTCTGAGCAGTGCAGACAGGCTGCCAGGGCAGGTCATGGGGTTTTGTCAATGATATATAGGAATTTTGCTAGCAGGGAAAAGGAGGTGATTATCCCTCTGTATAAGGCGATGGTCAGGCCACGCCTTGAGTACTGCATACAGGTCTGGAGGCCTCATTTTAGGAAGGATATAGATTTACTTGAGCGTGTACAGAGAAGGGCAACAAGATTGGTGAGGGGAATGAAGGGATCCTCTTACCAAGAGAGGCTTAAGTTCTGCAAATTGCAGTGGTTGGAGACTAGGCACCTGCGCGGTGATCTGATTGAGGTATATAAGGCCTTGAATGGGTTGAGCACGCTGAATTCTGATGGGATCCTTCCACTTGTTCAGATTATGAACCTAAGTGGGCATAAATTCAAATTAAGAAAAGACAGATGTAGATTAGATGTGCAGAAATTTGCCTTTAGCCAGTGGGTGGTTAATTGCTGGAACAAACTTCCATCTGTCGTTGTGGAAGTTGATAGGTTAAATAAATTTAAGGAGGAACTGGACAGGCATTTGGAGGGAATGGTGTTATTTATTTATTTATTTATTATTATTTTTTTTTGGCTGATGATGCATAAGCTCATACACTTGCTTTCTTGCATCACATGCCACTACTACTACTACTCTGAAGTAAACATTGCACATGACCAAACTGTGTGTTGCCTCAAACGAGATGGTGATCACATCAGCATCAGTGTTGCCGATTGTAAAAAAAAAAGCTAAGACAGTGCAAGAATAGCTATAATCCTATGATAACAATGAAAAAAAAATTTTTTTTGTAGCTGAAGGGAATTTAAACAATTGGTGTATATTTTCCGAAAAACAATGTGGGGACACTTGCTTCTACCCTGAATCTACCTATGCTCTCTATGAAGCACATTAGTTAATTTTGCCATTTTATGTCCTCAATAGTATTTTCACTGTTATGATTACCAGTTAGGCATTTATTATGGTCATTAGCACAGCCCTAATTACTCACTCCTGTGACTTAATCGAAGTGATAACAGCCATATTACGTACCTCATTGCTAAAGGAAAGGCTAACAGCCATATAATAAATGCTTAATTGGAAGGGCCAATAAACATTAATTTCTCAATTGCTTAACCTTTTTCTTTTTGTTTGTTAAATTATATAGTTTCACGGTAGTGACTTTTCTGCTACAGCCATCTCTGTGAAGTGAACTTTTTTATGAAAAAAACAAAAAATTAAAGCTTCAAGCTATTTGCTTTTAAATATTAATTTATGCTTATTTTTACCTAACATTAGAGTGAAGTTATTGCCAAAAATAAAAAAATTTAAAAACATTTGTTAAAAAAAAAGGTTATTATTAGTTTCTAATGCCTAATACTCTCTGTATCTATTTATTTATCATTTAATCAATTTTATAATTTTTTTTTAGATCTGAAATTAAAGAATTTTGGATTTTTTTAAACCCAAGTCAAAGAATAATCAAATTTTAATCCCTCCTTTGATTTTAAAAGCTATTTCATGCTTCCATCTATTAATAACTGTTAAAATATATTAAAATTATTAGTTAGAAATCAAATAAGAGATGGCAGCACATTCTGGAAAATTTAAAAAACATATGTTGATATGTAACTATATATGTTTCTATAGAAACATATATGTATATGTTTATATATGTTTCTAAGAAACATATATAAAACATGCTTGGAAAATATCAATTTACTGCCCCAGAGCTCACATGTGCAAAACATAATTTATATACATACTCCAGAAAAGATTAATAGTAATTTTAAATTAACATTATATTCATACATTGTGCTATTAGCACAGAATGATTAAACTTTGAGTTCATATAAACTGTTGTCAGTTCAGTATATCATTTAATATAAAACTCTAATGGCTGCTCTAGCTAAGAGATTCAGAAGTACAAGGATAAAATACATGTGTTTGAGTTATCATGGTTCAACCCCATATGGCTGTGGTGGTATTCTTGTATACTCTCTACCTTGTGGACTCCTCTGACCTTCTGTGTTATAAACAGAAAATCCTAGAGAATAAACAAAAAAATTATTAAATTTTAAAAAGCCTTTATTGTGTGGTAACTATAATTATATATATATATATATGTATGTATTTTAATTTTCAGGAATTTTGTGAATGTCGCCAGAATAATGAAGATATTCAGATCTCAACAAATATTGTAAGTATTCTTTGTAAGCCTTTATTTTAGTAGTAATAACTACCTGCAGTGATATATGCCAAAATCAGGTTGGCAGCAGGCTGCATTTTTTGTTTTTCAGATAACTGACAGATACCGTTTTTGGAAAAAAAAAATTTATTCAGTCTTTCAACTTTCAGATGCGAAATTTAAGTTCATTATGGCATTCCTAGTAGCTTTTAGAGGGGAACAGGATATTCTGTGTGATCAGACACTCAGTCTAAAACACTAATGGATCCAATATCTTTCTATTACAGAAGATTTAGGAGAAGTCCGGTTGTCCTGCCTCTCTAAAATCCACTCATGCACACCCTCCCGATGGTAAGCCCTGTTATGTCACTTAGGTGGCAATGAACATGTAGCACTTCTCTTCAAGACACCTGGTCAGCGTGAAGAGGAAAAGACCAAATCCTCCAGCATATGACAGCATGACGAAACAAATGGCCCTCAGTCCCCAGCAGCTCTCATTCCCCCTCTTATGGCAGCAAGAGGATCGGAGTGGAAGCAGGGGGTGCTAAGAATGTCTGGATACGACCAGGCTGCCATGCACAGAAACTGAACTTGGCCTGTTACAATGTAAGATCGCTCATCGGTGAAGACAGGATATTAGAGCTGGAAAAGGAATTGGAATATCATCGGTTTGGCTGAAACAAGAAGAAGAAAAAGAAATGAATCACTTATAAGTTTATCAAGTGGAAATCTGCTGTACACCAATGGAAACAGTGAGAGGAGCGAAGGTGGAGTTGGTGTTCTGGTCCATAACGATATAAAAAACACCATTTTGGAATTCAAAAGTACATCACCAAGGGTGTCAAGACTAATACCCAGGATTTCTAATAGGTACAAGCTAAAGGTTATAATGATTTATGCACCAACATCGAGCCATACTGATGAAGAAGTTGAAGAAATGTACACTGAAATATAGTCTCCTAGATGAGCAGAAAACCCACTGCACTATCACTATGGGAGACTTCAATGTAAATGTTGGAAAGAGACAAAACAGTGCAGAAAGGGGAACTAAAGGAAATTTTGGAATTGGTGAAAGAAATGAAAGAGGTGAAAGACTTGTGGAATTTGCAAAATCTCGAGGATTGTCAGTAATTAACACTTTTTTCAAGAAAAGGGTGACAGGAAGTGGACATGGAAGAGTCCAAATGGATTAACAACTTTCGAAATCGACTTCATCCTCACTAACAGAAGATATATCGTGAATGTTGTTACCATCCTGAACAAGGTAAATGTTGGAAGTGATCACAGAATGGTAAGATGCACACTTCATATAGATGTAAGAAAAGAAAGGAAAAAACTGACTCGAGTAAATAATATGAAGGTCTTTGAGATAACAGAAGAGGAGAAAAAGCAATATGTACTGGAACTGAAGAACAAGTTTGAGCTTCTGCAGATTGCTCAGGAACAAAATATCGACGAGGAATATTACAACTTTCTGAAAGTGATAAAGCCAAAGAAACCTATAGGAAAAAGAAATCCAAAAAATAAAAAATTAGTCAAGAAACTCTTCTCACTTCTCATGATGAACCAAAGAAGACAAAAGAAGAGCAAGGTAAATACTGACAAGGAGAAAATTGAGTATACTGAGTTATGCAAAGCGATTAGAAAGAGACTCAGAGAGGACATAAGAAGATTTAACACAAAAAAAGTAGAACAAGCATTAAGGGAAAGCAAAGGACTTAAATCAGCAGCCATGAGAAGTAATACAGAAAGACAAATGATACTGAAACTGAAGAATAGCGATGGTGTACTTATAAATAGCAGAGAAGGCATAATTCAAATAGCAGAAGACTACTATAGAGAATTATACAAGAAGCGAGGGAATGATGCCAGCAGTGTGGAAGATGGATCGCAAATTAGTAACACATATGACATACCCGATATTATTCTTGATGAGGTAGAACATGCGTTGAAGAAAATGAAGAATCAGAAAGCCCCAGGGGAAGATGAAGTTATTGTAGAGTTGTTAAAATTGGGAGGAAGAGACATGACACAAAACTGGCAAGACTCTTCACAAAATGCATTAGAAAAGATGTGACGCCTAAGGAGTGGAATGATGCAATCATAGTTTTGCTGCATAAGAAAGGAGATAAATCAGAAATTGGAAATTATAGACCAATTAGCTTGTTATCCCATATCTACAAGTTGTTCACAAGGGTCATTACTAACAGATTAGAGAGAATACTTGATGAGAATCAACCGAAAGAGCAAGCTGGCTTTAGGACAGTATTCTCAACTATGGATCACCTTCACGTAATATCACAGCTAATGGAGAAAGCAAATGAATATAAAACACCATTATGCATGGCATTTGTGGATTATGAAAAGGCATTTGACTCCATACAGCATAAGGCAATGTTTCGGGCACTGGAAAGGCAAGGCATAGATACTCCATATATTATGATTTTAAAGAAAATATATGAGAGTGCTACATCCTTTATTAGACTAGACAAAGACAGTAGCAAATTTAAAATCGAGAAAGGAGTTCGACAAGAAGATACAATATCTCCAAAGCTGTTTACTGCTGCCCTTGAGGAAGCTTTCAGAAGATTAGACTGGTTGCAGAAAGGAATCAAAGTGAATGGAGAGTACCTAAACCATTTATGATTTGCAGATGACATTGTGGTCATAAGCCACGATCCCAAAGAATTAGAGGTAAATCTCAATCAGTTATGCACAGTTAGTAAGGATTTTGGACTAAAGATGAATATGGCTAAAACAAAAGTAATGATGAACAAGTATGCCACAGAAAGGGACATGATGATTGAAGGAGTAGTAATTGAAATGGTGGAGTCATATACTTATCTGGAACAAGTTATTAGCTGTAATAATGATAAATGGCTGGAAGTCAAGAGAATTCTTGACTTCCAGCATTCAGGAAATATTTTTGACAATAGCATTCAGGAAATATTCTTGACAATAGCATTCAGGAAATATTCTTGACAATAGCATTCAGGAAATATAGTCACATACTGGGGAGCAATATCCCAGTTTCTCTGAAACGTAAAATAATGAGCCAATGTATACTCCCCACCATAACTTATGGAAGTGAAACTTGGGCACTCACTCACCAAAAGAATGGAAGAGAAGCTGAGAACTACACAGCGAAGAATGGAATGAATTAAATTTAACCCCAGGGGCTCACGTCTGGTGAGTATGGACTTGGCCCAGGGTCCTGAGCTGGATATCATTTTCTTGGTGATTCCTTTCTACTTTTGACTCTCTCTCTCTCTCTCTCTCTCTCTCTCTCTCTCTCTCTCTCTCTCTCTCTTAGGGTAACTCAGAATTTTTTTTTTTTTTTTTTTTTGCCTGGTGCAGCATAATCCTCAGGCTTCCTTGCACCATATGCCTATTAATGATGATATTGGGAATCAGACTGTTAGATAAGAAGAGAAACACATGGATTAGGCAGCAAACTCAAGTAAAGGACATTCTTATCAAAAGCAAACAACTAAAATGGTCTTGGGTGGGACACATAACTTGAAGACATGATGACAGATGGACTAAGAAAATAACAGAATGGTACCCAAGAGGAGCTAGAAGAAAACCTGGAAGACAAAGGCGGAGATGGATAGATGAAACTTGAGTTTGTGGGTAGTAAATGGATGGCCATTGCACAAAATAGAAGGAACTGGAAAGTTGCGGGAGAGGCCTTCATCCTGCAGTGGATCAAAAATGGCTGTTGATGATGATGAGTAGCTTTTAATTGTTAGGAATGAAATTGTTATTAATTCTTTGAATACAACTTTTAAATTATTAATAATTATTAATTAATTTAATTAATTGAATTGAATTTAATTACATTTGTTAATTATATATAAGTGGGTCTTATATTTTTTACTGACAATTTTCTTAAGTATTGGATTGGAAAACTAGATGCAGGATATTTCCGAGACTGCTGGGAGTCATTGCGGTACAAATAAACACATAGGTTGTGTTAGGGTAGCTAAGAAAAAGAACAGGTGCATGTATACTTGCGTGTACACGGATGCTAGGAGTTTGGCAAATAAATTTGATGAATTTGAGGTATTTCTCAAAGCATCAAAGGCAGATATTGTTGGGATATCAAAGACGTGATGTCACACAGATATAAGGAATGCAGAACTGGAATTTGGGGAGTGCAACGTCAGAAAGGATAGACAGGATAGGAAGGGAGGAGGGGTTATGCTATTAGTTAAGAAACACATAAAATCCAAGGAAATTAAACCAGTCGACATCTCTGGTGTTGAGTCAGTTTTGTGTGACATAAGCATTGGGAGATCAAAATTGAGTAGGAGTGTACCTAATGACTCTGATGAGTATAATCAGAAACTGTACAGGGAAATAGATGGGGCCAGTAAACAGAGAGTCTTATAATGGGGGATTTTAATTTCCCAAATATTGACTGGAATTTGTTGGTTGGTCACTCACACACTAGCAAGGCTTTTGTGGATTTATTGGATGATTGTTTTCTACATCAGCATGTTCGGGAGGCAATAGAGGGAGTAATACTCTTGATTTGATTATGAGTAGTGATTCTTCCTGCATTAAGAATCTGCAGATAGAGGAACCACTAGGTAGCAGTGATCACAGTGTGCTGAAGTGGGATTTACTCAAAGAGGTAACTACCATTAGGGGTAAAGGGAAGGGTTATTGCTTTTGTAAAGGCGACTATGATGGTCTGAGACAGTATTTAAATTCTATACAGTGGGACCAACTGATGATGTTACCAACAGCAAATTCAAAATGGGAAGCATTCAAATAACTTATCTTGGAAGCTACTAGGCTTTACATACCAACTAAGAAATATTGTTCAAGGTTTAGGCCTAAATGGATGTCAGATGAACTAAAGAGACATATGGCAGAGAAGAAAAATGCATGGGATACATATAAATTAACACGTGACACAGAAGGCTATGATAGATATAAGTTGATCTGTAACCAAGTTACAAAGGAGGTTAGGTAGGCGAAGGCAGATTACGAGAAATCTTTGGCAAGGGATACAAAGGAAAACAGCAAAGAGTTCTTTTCTTATGTAAACTCTAGAAGGAAGAGGATGAATCAGATTGGTATCGATGGTTTAACTGTTAATTATCCTGCTCAAGTAGCAAACAAACTAAATGAATATTTTGCATTGACATTCACACATGAGGAGTTATTCGATGAGGGGAATGCCAGAGGTCTATTCCACTCTGGCAGTAATCTAGATAATCTTGTGATAACTGAGAGTAAAGTAGAGGAGAAATTGTTGAAGAGAAACACAAGAAAGGCACCTGGGGTGGATGGGATCTCCAGTTATATTAGACGCAGCAAAGGAAGTAAGCAAACCCTTAGCCATAATTATGAGAGCTTCCTTCGACTCAGGGGAGGTACCCATAGACTGGAGATGTGCAAATGTGACCCCAATTCACAAAGGAAGATCAAAGGCTGACAAGTAATTATAGACCTGTGAGTTTAACTTCTGTTCCAGGAAAATTAATGGAGGCACTGGTTAAAGAAGCACTGCAGGATCATCTAGACAAGACTTCAGTTATAGCTAGGACACAGCATGGTTTTGTTAAGGGGAAGTCTTGCCTGACCAATTTGATTGGATACTATGATGCAGTCACAAAAGAGCTGGATGCAGGGAATAACTTTGATATTATATACTTGGATCTTAGAAAGGCTTTTGATACTGTTGCACATGGAAGACTGCTGCACAAATTGGAGCAGTGTGGCATTGGAGGCAAATTGCTGCTATTGATAAAGGGGTGGTTGAGGGGGAGAAGACAGAGAGTGATAATCAATGGACACTGCTCATCGTGGACTAATGTTATTAGTGGAGTCCCTCAGGGTTCAGTGTTGGGTCCATTATTGTTTTGTGTATTTATAAATAATATTGATGATGGTATATCAAGCTTAATGTCCAAGTTTGCAGACACTACAAAGGTTGGCATTGTGGTTAAGGACACTATTGATGCTATGCTGCTGCAACAGGATCTGGAAAGGTTGAGCAGATGGGCTGAGAGGTGGCAAATGAAGTTTAACCTTGACAAATGTAAAGTACTACATATGGAAACAGCAACCCCAGAGCAACGTATCAACTCTGTGGTACTACACTGACAGAGGTAGAGAATGAAAAGGACTTGGGGGTAATTGTGCAGGCAGATATGAAGTTCTCTGAGCAGTGCAGATGGGCTGCAAGAGTAGTTCATGGTGTTTTGTCAATGATATACAGGAATTTTTCTAGCAGGGATAAGGCGGTGATTATTCCCTTGTATAAGGCAATGGTCAGGCCACACCTTGTTTACAGGTCTGGAGGGCTCATTTCAAGAAGGATGTAGAGCTGCTGGAACGAGTACAGAGAAGGGCAACAAGATTAGTGAATGGAACAAAGGGTTGCTCTTAAGAAGAAAGGCTTAAGTTTTGCAAATTGCAGTGTCTGGAGACTAGGCACCGACGATGTGGTCTGATAGCGCTGTGTAAATTTTCTTTTTTACATGTCCGAAATGGGGTGTGAAGTTTAGGTTTTCGTCCCATTTCAGACCAAGATCAATATGTGCCCTGACTTTTTTGACCATACTGCCATTTACGTGTATTGATATGTGGTTCTTTATTACCTTGTTGGTGAAAACCATTTGTGCTGTCTTGTGTTCATTTAGTTGGAGCCCCATGCAATTAAGATATTCTTGCAAGTTGGCGATTTTGGAGTTTTCTTCGTTGTTGCGTTGTAAGGATGTGTTTTGGTCATTCGAGGTGATGAGAAATTTCAAGTCGTCTGCATATACAACAAATTGTTTTTGATTTTGGGTCAGGAAGGGATGCAGTGCTGTTGGAAAGAGAGTAGCAGAGAGGACACCACCTTGTGGTACTCCCCTGTTAACTTGGAAGGTCTCTTTGTAAATTCCATTTATGGCAGTGATGTGTCTTTCCCTCAAATATTATAGCTAATATGTGCCCAGTTATATGGAAATATTCATCCAAGATTATAGTAATAGCCGAGATGGATATACTGTCGAAAGCGGATGACCAATTGGTCAAGTTAAATGACCAATCTGTGAAAGGTCATTAGTAATTGCTTATGCCTGATTATAAAACTTTCTCTTTTCTAATCAGATGGATACTGAGGCTTTCTGATTAGAAAACAGAAGAGTTTTCTAATCTTATTAGAAAACAGGTTTTTAAAGGAAAATTACCTTGCTGTTGGGAAAGTTGAACTGGAGAAAGTCAAGTTTCAAAGGGAGGAGTCAAAGAATTCCAAGTGATTAGTGGATTTGGGCAAATGGTAGAGGCAACAGATGAATTTTATGGAATGGGGTACAGAGATTTTAAGCCAGAGAAGATCAATAAGAGGAGATTCTAAATTACTAAGTCTCTGACAGGGAATATCAGAGCAGACATGTGCATAAATAGCACCTTTGAAGTGAAAGCATTAGCATTTAGCATTTGTAGAGGCATTTGATGCAAGAAAGCAAGCTTATGCAGCATCAGCCAAAAAAAAAAAAAAAACCCACTTCCACTTCACCCCTCTGTTCGTTCAAAATACCTGTCCAGCTGAGCCTTAAACTTATTTAGGCTATCAACCTCCACCACAAGGGATGGCAGTCTGTTCCACCAACCAACCACCCGCTGGCTAAAGGCAAAAGGAAAGGAATCATATAGCAAATAATTAGGACAACTAAGATGAGCAGTGCTTGAATCAACTGATAATTGGGATCCTTTTAGAAAAAGTATATGGGGCAGAGATTAAGTGGAAATGGACATCATTCAAATTGCAACTGAGACCAAGTATATATGTGAAACGAATGAGGAAGTGTTTGGGAGGTTTAGATCTTTTCACAGTAAGTTTGTTCTATTAGTTTTAGTATTCATAATGTATTCAGTAATAAGAAAAGGTGGGATGGACATGTAGGAAGTAATAAAATTTTTGGATATGGCATAAACACCACAAGAATATACCCATCTTCCTGACATAATGTGGTTTTGACAATGCTCCCCACATATACACTATTCATACTCCCTCCCTCCTGTCACTATCTGGCAGAGTAGAGGCAGCAAGATTATATGCTTACTAAACCAGAAGCTTCCTAGAGAATTACCAGTAGGTTCAGTCTGGTGGACTTTCTAATGGCCAGTCTGCAAACACTTGAATTGTAAGGAAGATTGGATTTCACCAATTTGCCCATCATGACCTCAAAAGACATCAATCATATTGCATGATGGAAGAGATGGGGTGGAGAGGTTGCTGAACTTTTGCTCTGGAGACTAAACATGGGTTCCACCACTTCAAGCCTGCAATAACCAAAGTGGTGGTATTGCACCAGCTGATAAGATTCATTTACCATCTAGTATTTCCTGGTAACACAGGGGGCAACATTCCTCTGTTTGGTGTGGACACCACACCTCGACCCCTGCTTATGCTGGTTCACACCTAGGTGGTCACTTCAAGTATACTAGTCCTGGCCCCTGGTGCCAAGCGATTTCTTTGTGTTATTACTGTGATTTCCCAAAAGTGATTTATAGTTATTTTACGTTATTGACATTAATAAATCTATTCATTTAATAACAGCTCTTGTTACAAAAACACTTGTACAGAGCAAGAAAGGAAAGGCACCTTTCTTTATTTCTCATAGTTTATTATTATCACTTACTACTGTTCGCTTGATCACACCAGGCACTGCTCCTGCCTCCCCTTGGCGTGGCCGGAAACCTTTGCAGAACAGTTAATCTGCCAATGGCCAAAAGGAGCAAAGATGGACCTCAATGTGTTTCCGCCTTTAGAGCGGAAACACATTGAGGTCCATCTTTGCTAAAGTTCTCGGCCAGACATGGAAAACGAACGTGACACTTTGCAACCCAAGAGTCCTCAGCGACAGATTTCCCTGCATTTATCATAATGCACTCACTTGCCGATCAGTCCCTCAGTAAGCTGTCTCCGTTTCTTATCCAAAAACACCTGGAAAGTCTCGCAGGATCTCCTAAGACAGTCAAGAGACTGCAATCAGGGGACCCACTAGTGGAGTAATAAACCATGGACATTTGGAGAAACTGCTAAACCTTACAAACTTTGCTGGAATTCCAGTAAAGGTTTCTCCCCATGCAACCCTACATACATCCAAAGGTGTTATATCCAGCTAGGATCTATTGAATGTCACAGAGGAGGAGATAACACAAGAGCTTCAAGATCAAAATGTCATTGCAGTCAAAAGATTATGACTAAAAAAGACAATACACTTACACCTACAAGGAATATTATTCTCACTTTCAATATGCCAAATCTACCAATATCAATAAAAGCAGGCTATCTACTTTGCCGCATTAGGCCCTACATTCCTAATCCATTGAGATGTTTTAAGTGCCAAAAGTATAGCCACTCTCAAACAGCATGCAGAGGAAATCAAGTTTGCCCCAATTGTGGGTCCTCTGATCACACTCAAAGTGATTGTTCAGCAAAAGAAATGGCCTGCCCCAACTGTAAAGGCAACCATCCTGCTTATTCAAGAACATGGAAAATTGAAAAGAAAATTCTTAAATATAAGATTGAAAATAAAAATAAGTTTTCAAGAAGTAAGGAAAGTAATTGCTCCAAGTATGACTAAGCGTACATACACCAGTATTGCGAAAAAATATCAATCAGTGGCCACCCAAACTGATGTTACAGTCCCATCAAACACTTCAATCTCTGACTATGCTTGGGCTGTTCTCTCTCAGCAACAGTCCAATATCCCTAAGCAGTTGAACCAGGCAAATAATACTGCACTTACAGTACCAGCTACATCTCCTCCCCCACTGATTGCTTCTACATCGAATAATTTAAGTCACATTTAAAAAAGAATATCCAAGAAACATCGATGGTTACGATTGACTCATCTAGACAAGAAGAACTGATCTTAGAAATATATAAGGAAGAAGAAATGGACACTGGCCGACCATTCTTCTCAAAAAAAAGACAAACCAAAGCCTGAATGTCACAAGCCAGTCACATTAAAAAAACAGTCAGATACAGCTTCTTCTACTAAACACCAGTAATGCCTTATACAGTAAACCCCCGCTATTCGCGGTATCTGTATTCGCGATCGCCGATTTAATATAAAATGAAACCTAAAAAAATGTGAATTTTAAAATGCCGTGAATATTTTCCGCCATAAAAAACATGGGTGTGGCTAAAATTATCTTTCCCGGTCAAAACAGCGCTCAGTGGGTGGGGGGAGAGGGGTGAAAAAATCGCGAGCGTGGATGTTTCTCGCTAATCCTTGTTCAGTGTGTGTTAGTCATGGAAGGTTTCGTCGTTTGATTTTAATTTATATGTTTGTAAATTAAATAAATTTATCAATTTATAAGTTGATATGCTTACAGAAATGATAACTCTACCGTTTTGCAGTGTAAAACAGACTTTTTCGAGTGCGTTAACGGAAGAAAGTGACTTCATTGTGGTCAAGTTCTTTCTAACCCCTACAAAAATATGGCTACGAATAAAAAGAGAAATGTGAAAATATCAAAGAAGGTGATGACACTAGCGAATAAAATTGAGTTATTAGACGAAATTTCTAATGGTGAAAGTGTCTCCTCAGTGGCAAAACATTATAAAATCAATGAGTCAACAGTACGATCAATCAAGAAATCGGAAGAAAAAATCTGCCGTAGTGTCCGTGAAACCGCGCCAATTGCTTCAAAAATTTAAATAAATAAATAAATAATTTGCTCTGTAACTCGTGATGTTAAATTTAAAAAAAATGGAAAAGCTTTAAATCTGTGGATAGAAGACCGAATTCAAAATAAAATTCCGTTAAGTTCACTCATCATTCGTGAAAAGGCAAAACTTCTTTATCAACACTTTAGCGAAACTGGTGATAGCACTGGCGGGATGTTTTTTTTTGCTAGCAAAGGCGCTGATTTGAAAGATTTGTTTGAAATTTCTAATAAATATTACATTTAATATTAAATTGTTTCTTATTTTCATTTCGATGCCATATGCTTGCATTTCACTATGTACTGTCATGTACAGTCATATTATGAAGGTACATATAATACATACATAGACAAAATTTTAGACTAGTTTTTCTTATATATTTCATACTTTGGAACGGAACCCCTTTATTACTATGGGAGCCATAACTCAGTATTTGCGTTTTCGGTATTCGCGACATTTCTCAGGAACGTAACCCCCGCGAATAGCGAGGGTTTACTGTATTGTACAATGGAATTGTAGAGGATTTCGTAGCAACCTTAAAGATATTCAAGTCTTAATTAACTGCTACTCTCCAGTTGGTTTCTGTCTACAGGAAACCTATCTAACTCCTCAAATTTCCACCAACATAAAGAACTATGCCATCTTTTGACATGGTCATAATACTTCAAATGCTGCTTGTGGGGGGGCGTGGCCATCTTAGTCAGCTCAAAGATCTCGACCAAGCAAATTGTTTTGCAAACTGAAGTTGAAGTTGTCGCCATACGTTTGATAACCCAGATTGCATTAACACTAGTATCAGTCTATCTCCCACCAAGTCATACCTTCTCTTACCAAGATTGAAAACCTGCTAATGCAATTACCTTCCCCTGTCTCTTAGGTGATTTCAATGGCCAACACCCCTTATGGGGATCAACAAAATTAGATATACATGGCCGCCTAGTTGAAACCTTTCTGGATAAGCAAAACCTTACTCTTCTTAATACTGGTGCACCCACTCACATACAACTACCAACTGGACAAACCTCTGCAATCGATTTATCAATATGCACCCCAATTCTGTTTCCAATTATAGAATGGTCTGTTATGGACAATTCCATGGGCATTGACCATTTTCCGATTATTTGTGATCTGCTCACTGCACAACCACCATTAGCTAAACCCTACAAGAAATGGAAGTTCTCTCAAGCCAAAGGATTCAAATTTCAATAGTTGTCACCCTGGATGAGCAATATATATGAACATAGTCACTTCATACCTATCTGCTAAATGTTCAATTCCATTGTCGAATCCCCAGTCCCGATGGCACCTTAACTATTGGTGGAATGAAGACTGCATAAAAGCTAAGAAGTTAAAAAATAAAGCATGGAATTTATTTCATAGATTCCCAACCACAGCTAATCTTATCAACTTCAAGAAACTAAGGGTGAAAGCATGTTACATTCAAAGGGAAGCCAAGAAGAATTCTTGGATTCGGTTTGCATCTACCATAAACAGAAAAAGAAAATCAGGCAGATTTCCGGGAAAGTTCCAACCACCCCTTCACCAATTCTTTCATGGAATGTGCAGGAACTCTCTGCCCCTGAGAACATAGCAAATGCCTCGGCAAAACCTTTGCCCAAGTTTCACTGTCATCAACTTATTCTCCGGATTTTCAGAAAATAAAGACCAAGACTGAACAATGAGCCATCAACTTTCGAACCTCAGTTTTCCTTCCGTATAACCAGCCTCTTCAATATCATGAACTTCTACATGCCATTAAAACAACACGCAACAGTGCCACTGGCCAAATGGAATAGCTTATATCATGTTACAAAACCTTGGTGACAGAAATTTACAAATACTGCTGGTCTACTCTAACCGAATATTTATGGAAAACATTTATCCCAGCTCATGGCATCATGCCACAGTTCTTGCCTTTTTAAAACCTGGAAAAGACCCTACCAGTCCGTAGAATTACTGACCAATTTCCCTCTCCAGTTATTTCGGTAAATTACTTGAAAAAATTATCTATAATAGACTTGTTTGGATCATCGAAACACAACACCTAATAGGTAATAATCAGCATGGCTTTCACATAAGAACGGGTCATCCTTAGATCTCATAATCAAGGCCAAGTCTGCAATTCGCAGTACCTTCGTAAAGAATGAACATCTTGTTATGGTTTCCATAGACATAGAGAAGGCATTTGACACTACCTGGCACCATGCCATTCTCAGTGACTTCCATGCTCCTGGTCTATGAGGCAACCTTCCTATATTCATCAAGAACATTCTCCAGAATCATTCATTCCAAGTTCGATACCACAACTCGCTTTCTATGATATTTTTACAAGAAGAAGGAATGCCACAAGGTTCTGTACTGAGTGCACACCTCTTTGCCCTTAAAATTGATTCCATCACAAAAGAACTTCCAAATACAGTTGAGATCCATCTTTATGCAGATGATCTCTCCATTTCTTGACACTCTCAGAACATGAGATCCATTGAGCAGCAATTGCAGATATCCTTGAATAAAGTCCAAAGGTGGGCATGACTCAATGGATATCGTCTATCTCAGCAGAAAACTGTTGCAATCCACTTTTGTAATCAACAAAAAATACATAAAGATCCTGAACTTCAGATGTTAAATTCTACCATTCTACTGACTAACAATATCAGATTCTTGGGATTAATCCTTGACAGAAAATTAAATTTCTTTGAGCACATTAAATCTGTGCGTACTTCCTGCCTCAAGAAACTGAACATACTCGAGCCTTATCTGCCTTGTCTTGGGGACAGACCGTACATCTTTGCTATTCTTATATAGAGCATTGATCAGATCCCGTTTGGATTATGGTGCTCCAATCTACAATTCTGTCCAAAAGAGTACACTACAATGGCTGGATCCTATACAGCATAGTGCATTGCAGATTGCTCTTGGTGCTTTCAGGACATCTCCTATCCATAGTTTATATATTGAAGCTCATTAGTCCCCTCTTTGCCTCCGCAAGAAAACACTACTTCTTAAATATGCAGCCTGAATACAAAGTTGCTGTCAGCATCCTATTGAGCCATACCTCTTTAATCCACCACTGCAAAACCTCTATAGAAATAAACCCAGTAAAATAAGACTGGCAGGCTTACACCTAATTGAATCAACACAGAATTGGAATGTTCCTAATGTCAACAGGCTACAAGTAATGAAATGCTCTCATCCACCTTGGACACCTCCTCCTCCTCAATTAACTTGCAATACTTATCTTCAGAAATGGGGAAAGAATCACCTACCACCACTCAACATGAAACAACTCCGTGCAAGCCATATTCAGAAATATGCTAATTTATTGCCAATATATACTGATGGCTCCAAATCACATTCAGCCGTCTGAGCAGCAGCAGTATTTCCCACTACAATCATTTCTGCTGCCTTTCCACCTGAGCAGCTCAACTGCAAGAGTAGCTCATGGTGTCTTGTCAATGATATACAGGAATTTTTCTAGCAGGGATAAGGAGGTGATTATTCCCTTGTATAAGGCAATGGTCAGGCCACACCTTGATGAATCAAATTGGTCCACTTGATATCGATGGTTCAACTGTTGATGATCCTGCTCAGGTAGCTAACAAACTAAATGAATATTTTGCATCAACATTCACACATGAGGAGTTATTCAGCGAGGGGAATGCCAGAGGTGTTTTCAGCTCTGGCAGTAAGCTAGATAATCTTGTAATAACTGAGAGTAAAGTGGAGGAGAAATTGTTGAAGATAAACACAAGAAAAGCACCTGGGGTGGATGGGATCTATCCAGCTATATTAGAGGCAGCAAAGGAAGTAAGCAAACCCTTAGCCATAATTATGAGAGCTTCCTTGGACTCAGGGGAGGTACCCATAGACTGGAGATGTGCAAATGTGACCCCAATTCACAAAGGAAGATCAAAGGCTGACACAAGTAATTATAGACCTGTGAGTTTAACTTCTGTTCCAGGAAAATTAATGGAGGCACTGGTTAAAGAAGCACTGCAGGATCATCTAGACAAGACTTCAGTTATAGCTCGGACACAGCATGGTTTTGTTAAGGGTAAGTCTTGCCTGACCAATTTGATTGGATACTATGATGCAGTCACAAAGGAACTGGATGCAGGGAATAACTTTGATATTATATACTTGGATCTTAGAAAGGCTTTTGATACTGTTGCACATGGAAGACTACTGCACAAATTGGAGCAGTTTGGCATTGGAGGCAAATTGCTGCTATGGATAAAGGGGTGGTTGAGGGGGAGAAGACAGAGAGTGGTAATCAGTGGACACTGCTCATCGTGGAATAATGTTATTCGTGGAGTCCTCAGGGTTCAGTGTTGGGTCCATTATTGTTTTCTGTATTTATAAATAATATTGATGATGGTATATCAAGCTTAATGTCCAAGTTTGCAGACGATGCAAAGGTTGGCAGGGTGGTTAAGGACACTACTGATGCTATACTGCTGCAACAGGATCTGGAAAGGTTGAGCAGATGGGCTGAGAGATGGCAAATGAAGTTTAACATTGACAAATGTAAAGTACTACATATGGGAAACAGCAACCCCAGAGCAACGTATCAACTCTGTGGTACTACACTAACAGTGGTAGAGAATGAAAAGGACCTAGGGGTAATTGTGCAGGCAGATATGAAGTTCTCTGAGCAGTGCAGATGGGCTGCAAGAATAGTTCATGGTGTCTTCTCAATGATATACAGGAATTTTTCTAGCAGGGATAAGGCGGTGATTATTCCCTTGTATAAGGCAATGGTCAGGCCACACCTTGAGTACTGTATACAGGTCTAGAGGGCTCATTTCAAGAAGGATGTAGAGCTGCTGGAACGAGTTCAGAGAAGGGCAACAAGATTAGTGAATGGAACAAAGGGTTGCTCTTATGAAGAAAGGCGCTTAAGTTTTGCAAATTGCAGTGTCTGGAGACTAGGCACCGGCGAGGTGGTCTGATAGAGGTGTATAAAGCATTGAATGGTTTGAGCATGCTCAATGCTGATGGGATTCTTCCTCTTGTTCAGAATAATCACCTGAGAGGGCATAAATTCAAATTGAAGAAAGACAGATGTAGGATAGATGTGCAGAAATTTGCCTTTAGCCAGCGGGTAGTTGGTTGGTGGAACAGACTTCCATCCCTTGTTGTGGAAGTTGATAGCCTTAATAAATTTAAGGCTCAGCTGGACAAGTATTTCGGAGGGGTGAAGTTGAAGTTTTTTTTTTTTTTTTGGTTGATGCTGCATAAGCTTGCTTTCTTGCATCATATGCCTCTACTAATGCTAATGCAATAAAATTAGCTTTAGAAAACCTGAATCTTTAAAATACAGGGTGGCCACTGAAAGACTGAATGATATAAAACAAAAATAACTTTTACAAACACATGTTTTTTTAATTTTTTATTATTTTATTTGGAAATATAATTAATGGATTTTTTTTAGTATTATGTGTGAAAATCAACATCACTCAAATGACCACCATTTTCCTGCTCACAAATACAGGCTCTTTCCACAGCATTTTCCATGACCATATACAAGGTTTCAGGTCGTAAACATCGGATTTTGGCTCGAATGTTCTCCTTAAATTCTTGAATTGTTCGAGGTTTATTTAGTAAATCCGTTCTTTCAAGTAGCGTCACAAATAGAAGTCTGGAGCCGTCAAATCAGGTGAATGCGGAGGCCAAACAAATTCAGCATTTTTTGAAATTATTCGTTCACCGAAAATTTCTCGCAGGAGGTCCATCCTGTTGGAACCATACCTTCGTATTATCATTGACCCATGGGCATAAAAATTTTTCAAGCTTTGTCCTATACAGGGCCCCATTGATTCTTTCTGATTGACCTTCCTCATTTTCAAAGAAATACAGACCAATAACTCTTTCAGCCATAACACTGCACCAAACAGTGCATTTTTGGGGATGCAATTGATGCTGATGTAATTCCCTGGGATTCTCAGTACCCCAAAATCTGCAATTTTGTTTGTTGATGTACCCATTTAAATGAAAATGGGCCTCATCACTCATTATCAAATTCAAAAAGCTGTTGTTATCTCTGGCTAGGTGTTGAAATCGAATGGCGTACTGCAGGCGCTGCTGAGTATCTTGGGGTAGTAAAGCTTGGACCATTTGGATCTTGTATGGAAACATTTTTAAATCCAGTTTCAGAATCTTCTGAAGCGATGTTCTGGTGATGCCTAGTTGAGCAGAGCGACAACGGGTAGAGGCAGATGGATCCTCAAGGACACTCTGCCGCACAGCTTCCATTGCTGCGTCAGTTCGCACAGTGTGCTTAGGACCTCTTCCCGGAAGATCGCCGACTGATCCAATTCTTTCAAACCAGGCGATTAGGTTCTGAATCATGTTATCGCTAGGAGATACTCTTACTTTAAAATGTTGCCAGTATTTTCTCTGAGTTTCAATAATTGATCTTTCACTGGAAAAAAAAAACCCAATGAGTTTTACTCATTGCTGGACATCATACATAGCCATTTTAATCTCCAAGGGATCCTCTATAACCTGTAAAAAAAGAAAATAAAAAAGATTGAAAATTAACAAGTTATGACTTTTTAAAACCATTCAGTCTTTCAGTGGCCACCCTGTACATAGTATACATGGACTCTCTGAGCTCAATTACAGCAATACAAAACTTTTCTTACAAGGTTCATCCAATGTTAAACCAAATCAAAAGCCTCTTATTAAATATTGAGGAACGTCATCAATCAGTGACCTTTTTCTGGATCCCAGCCCATTCGGGGATAATGGGGAATGAATTTGCTGACAAAACTGCCAAAAATCCGTCAACTTATGATTTAACCTTCTCTCCATTCCAATCTCTGATTATAATCATATCATACAAACAACGTCATGCACAGTGGAAAGAGCTATGGCACACCCAAACCAATAATAAACTTTATCAGTTGAAACAGGATCCACAGCTTTGGCGCTCTAGCACCAAAACAGTACGAAGAGAAGTAGTGCTTGCACGAGCATGGATAGGGCATACATACCTGACCCACCTTCATCTACTTACAGGAGAGGAACCTCCTCAATGTCCACAACTGTTGCGCACATTTAACAGTCAAACACATTCTCATTGACTGCCCTCACTATCATCAGGACAGAACACCCATCCTCCTTTCCCTAACAAATCTTCGAGAACCGAAGGCATTAAAACATTTTTTGGTGACGATGCAAACATTAGTGAATTTTTCTATTTTTTTGAAAAAAATTGGAATCTATCATAAATTTTAAAAGATCTCTCTAATAAAAAATTCCTATGAATAGGCGCACTATAGCCTCAGCAGCTCGTGCACCATTAATAACACACACACACACACACACACACACACACACACACACACACACACACAAACACACACTAGTGCCATATTTCAGGACTTGCACATATGAGGATTATATGCAGGGTTACTAACAGTCCCACCATCATGGAGGTGCATGCAGAGGATTTGGTTGTCACAGAACAACCAGACTTTGTTGAAATTCGGCCCACTTAATTTGTGTGTCATCTAAATATCAGTTTTATCAGCATTTTAGACACCCAGGTAGCAAGTTCAGCTTATCATATCTGGGAGAATGTCTGTGACAGCTTAGGACCCTCAAGGAATATGCAAATACAGTTAAGAAAGCTGACTGTCGATGACCTGCTACAGTTAAACATTACTGGGAACAGGGACATGAAATTGCTTCCAACGATTCCACTACTATTGATAAAATTGTGGATCCTTCACTTTTATCTTCGGAAATGGTTGGAGTGATTTGGATTTATGAATAATTCAGTGCAATATTAATTGGGAAAGGAGTTGCTACCTTTATCCCAAATTTGGGTTTGATGTGCTGAGACGGGGTGAATGCTATTATTTCGCAGATCCCCCCCCTCTGGAACTGGTTACGTTTTGTTCTAGGTATAGGAAAATAAAGTGAATTTGATGATAAATAAAGTTATTATTATATATTTATCTAAAAATAAGAATAAAGTTGAGTTGTTTTAAACATAAAACTTTGAATTTTCTTTTCAGAAAACCCAGTGTTCATACATACAGGGTGTCTCAAAAATATTGGTACAAGCGTTTAGGGGAGGTAATAACATCTAAAGGAATGTGAATCGCATAGGAACCCATAACCGGAAACGTTACGGGAAAGTAGTAGCAGAGGCACAAGAAGCAGAAATGACACAAGACAGTAATTAGTGGCAAACATTTATTTGACATAATAGTAACAATGGAGTAAGAGACGGATGCATTTCATGATGTTTCAACAGATGCTCGAAGGTTCCACCATGAGATGCGATGCATGCATGACACTGATGTAGCATGGATTGCCGGACACGGTCGAACACACCTGGAGTTTCTTTGACAGTAGCAGCAGCGCAGACGAGTCTCGCCATGAGATCCATTTCTGTCTCCACAGGCAATTCATACACGATAGATTTGAGGGTCCCCCCCACAGAAAGAAATCAAGGCTCGATAAATCAGGTGAGCATGGGGGCCAGGCAACAGGTCCACCACAGCCAATCCATTGACGCCCAAAACGCCTGTTCAAATGGTCACAAACACACCTTCCATAATGGGCAGGCGCCCCGTGATGTTGAAACCAAATGTTGCGTCTCATATTTGCTGGAACATCGTCAAGTAACCCTGGTAGAACTTGTTCAAGAAAGATCCGATATTTAGCGGAGTTCATGCAGGATGGTAACAGCTATGGGCCGACTAAGCAGTCACCGACCATACCTGCCTACACATTTATTGCGAAGCCATGTTGTGCTGCATGAGGACGCACACCGTGTGGGCCCTCTGCTAATCCATACACTAGGTGCATGTCTGCCAGCTCACAGTTCGTATATCGATGCATGCTCTTCGTGTGGTGACTACTGCTTGAATGAGTAAACCAGAAATTTTCCCTCTCGTGAACTGATGAACAGCGCCGTGTACTTAAGGTGACGTTTCCAATTATGGGTTCCTATGCGATTCACATTCCTTTAGATGTTACCTACCTCCCCTAAACGTTTGTACCAATATTTTTGAAACACCCTGTACACACACACACACACACACACACAGAAACATATGCACGTATATATATATATATATATATATATATATATATATATATATATATATAGGGGTCTGCAATTTTTTTTGATTTTTGAGGGGGTCCTTACACTTTTTTTTTTGATTTTTGAAAGGGCTCATAGATCTCAGTAGTTTGGGACCACTGACCTAGGTGATTCTCAGATTCCTTTCCTGCTCAAAGATAGGTGTAATAGTTTCTGATGTATGAATCTTATGGGAAACAGTAGCAGTGTTATGAACCTGTGATTTGGTATTCTGTAATATAAAACCTGCTTTATATATATCTTAGTATTATTATAGAACTAAGACATTTTTTTGGGCTAGAGCCTCAAACTACAGAAAGATTCACTAAACAGACAAGTTAGTGCAATTGCATCATATTATTACATAGTGAACCACAAAGTAGGTGAAATGGCATTGTTTTAGTTATATCTCATATTGTCAAAACCTTCAAATGAGTTGCCCTGATATTGAACTACCTTGAATAACGCTTCACCAATGGAGAAGACTAATATTACATATTTTTCAGCAGATACCACCATTCAAGGTAGTTCAATATCACATTGTGAAGGTTTTCACAATATGAGATGTAACTAAAATGATTCCATTTCGCCTACTTCGGTGGTTCCCTACAAACTAATATGATGAAATTGCACTAACTTGTCTGTTTAGCGAATCTTTCCATAGTTTGAGGAAAGATAACTAAAATGATTCCATTTCGCCTACTTCGGTGGTTCCCTACAAACTAATATGATGAAATTGCACTAACTTGTCTGTTTAGCGAATCTTTCCATAGTTTGAGGAAAGATAATCTGTCAATACTATTGCACACCATCTGGCATCTCTCATATTGTGGTGTTATACTTCATGTTATACTTCATAGGGGCTTAGAGGGGAACAGGTATCCTGTGTGTTATCAGACACTCAGCCTAAAACACTGATGGATCCAATATCTCTCTATTACAGAAGATTTAGGAGAAGTCCGGTTGGCCTGCCTCCCTAAAATCCACTCATGCACACCTTCTCGATGGTAAGCCCTGTTACTTCACTTAGGTGGCAACGAACGTGTAGAGTGGTTCTCTTCAAGACGCCTGGTCAGCGTGAAGAGGAAAAGACCAAACCCTCCAGCAATGAGAGCACAACAATACAAATGGCCCTCAGTCCCCAGCAGCTTTCACTCTCCCTCTTACGGCAGTGAGAGGATCAGAGTGGAAGCAGAGGGTGCTAAGAATCTCTGGGTACGACCAGGCTGCCATGCACGGAAATTGAACTTGGCCTGTTATAACGTACGATCACTCATCGGTGAAGACAGGATATTAGAGCTGGAAAAGGAATTAGAAAATGTGAATTGGAATATCATCGGTTTGGCTGAAACAAGAAGAAGAAATGAATCACTTATAAGTTTATCAAGTGGAAATCTGCTGTACACCAATGGAAACAGTGAAAGGAGTGAAGGTAGAGTTGGGTTTCTGATCCATAAAGATTTTAAAAACAACATTTTGGAATTCAAAAGTACATCACCAAGGGTGTCAAGACTAATACTCAAGATTTCTAAGAGGTACAAGCTAAAGGTTATAATGATTTATGCACCAACATCGAGCCATGATGATGAAGAGGTTGAAGAAATGTACACTGAAATATAGTCTCCTAGATGAGCAGAAAACCCACTGCACTATCACTATGGGAGACTTCAATGCTAAGGTTGGAAAAAGGCAAAACAGCGCAGAAAGAGGAACTAAAGGAAATTTTGGAATTGGTGAAAGAAATAAAAGAGGTGAAAGACTTGTGGAATTTGCAGAATCCCAAGGACTGTCAGTAATGAACACTTTTTTCAAGAAAAGGGTGAAAAGAAAGGGGATATGTAAGAGTCCAAATGGATTAACAACTAATGAAATCGACTTCATCCTCACTAACAGAAGATATATTGTGAATGATGTTACCGTCCTGAATAAGGTAAATGTTGGAAGTGATCACAGAATGGTAAGATGTACACTTGATATAGATGTAGGAAAGGAAAAAACTGACTCGAGTAAATAATACAAAGGTCTTTGAAATAACAGAGGAGGAGGAAAAGCAGTATGTACTGTAACTTAAGAACAAGTTTGAGCTTCTGCAGACTGCTCAGGACCAAGATATCGACGAGGAATATTATAACTTTCTGAAAGTGATAAAGCCCAAGAAACCTATAGGGAAACAGAAATCCAAAGAAGAAAAAATTAGTCAAGAAACACTTGTCATGATGAACCAAAGACGACAAATGAAGAGCAAGAAAAACACTGACAGGGAGAAAATTGAGTATACTGAGTTATGCAAAGCGATTAGAAAGAGACTCAGAGAGGACATAAGAAGATTAGAAAGAAGATTAGAAAGGACATAAGAAGATTAGAAAGAGACTCAGAGAGGACACAAGAAAAGTAGAACAAGCATTAAGGGAAAACAAAGGATTTAAATCAGCAGCCATGAGCAGTAATACAGAAAGACAAATGATACTGAAACTGAAGAATAGCGATGGTGTACTTATAAACAGCAGAGAAGGCATAATTCAAATAGCGGAAGACTACTATAGAGAATTATACAAGGAGCGAGGGAATGATACCAGCAGTGGGGAACATGGATTGCAAAGTAGCAACACATACGACATACCCGATATTCTTCCTGATGAGGTAGAACATGCATTGAAGAAAATGAAGAATTGGAAAGCCCCGGGGAAAGATGAAGTTACTGTAGAGTTGTTAAAATTGGGAGGAAGAGACATAACACAAAAACTGGCCTTACTTCACAAAATGCATTAGAAAAGGTGTGATGCCTAAGCAGTGGAATAATGCAATCATAGTTTTGCTGCATAAGAAAGGAGATAAATCAGAAATTGGAAATTATAGACCAATTAGCTTGTTATCCCACATCTACAAGTTGTTCGCAAGGGTCATTACTAACAGACTAAAAAGAATACTTGATGAGAATCAGCCGAAAGAGCAAGCTGACTTTAGGACAGGATTCTCAACTATGGATCACCTTCACGTAATATCACAACTAATGGAGAAAGCAAATGAATATAAAACACCATTATGCCTGGCATCTGTGAATTATGAAAAGGCATTTGACTCCATACAGCATAAGGCAATGTTTCGGGCACTGAAAAGACAAGGCATAGATACCTCATATATTATGATTTTTAAGAAAATATATGAGAATGCTACCTCCTTTATTAGACTAGACAAAGACAGTAGTAAATTTAAGATTGAGAAAGAAGTTCGACAAGGAGACACAATATCTCTGAAGTTGTTTACTGCTACCCTTGAGGAAGCTTTCAGAAGATTAGATTGGGTGCAGAAAGGAGTCAATGTGAATGGAGAGTACCTAAACCATTTATGATTTGCAGATGACATTGTGGCCATAAGCCATGATCCCAAAGAATTAGAGGAAAATCTGAGTCAGTTATGCAGAGTTAGTAAGAATTTGGACTATAGATAAATATGGCTAAAACAAAAGTAATGATGAACAAGTATGCCACGGAAAGGGAAATAATGATTGAAGGAGCAGTAATTGAAAAGGTGGAGTCATATACTTATCTGGGACAAATTATTAGCTGTAATAATGATAAATGGCTGGAAGTCAAGAGAAGAATAAATTTTGGATGGATAGCATTCAGGAAATATAGTCACATACTGAAGAGCAATATCCCAGTTTGTCTGAAACGTAAAATAATGAATCAATGTATACTCCCCACCATGACTTATGGAAGTGAAACTTGGGCACTCACCAAAAGAATGGAAGAGAAGCTAAGAACTACACAGCGAAGAATGGAACGAATTATATTGGGAATCAGACTGTTAGATAAGAAGAGAAACACATGGATTAGACAGCAAACTCAAGTAAAGGACATTCTTATCAAAACTAAAGAACTAAAATGGTCTTGGGCAGGACACATAGCTCGAAGACATGATGACAGATGGACTAAGAAAATAACAGAATGGTACCCAAGAGGAGCTAGAAGAAAACCTGGAAGACAAAGGCGGAGATGGATAGATGAAATTCATGAATTTTTGAGTAGTAAATGGATGGCCAGTGCTCAAAACAGAAGGAACTGGAAAGTTGCTGGAGAGGCCTTCATCTTGCAGTGGATTGAAAATGGCTGATGATGATGATGATGACTTCATAACTAGGTTTTCACTTTTTGCAACACCAGGGTAGCTACCCACCTGCCAAAGAGAGGCCAATAAGCCTTATTCGCACCATCCAGCAGTACTGCTGGATGGTGCAAATAAGCAACATTAGTCTATTTCCATTGGTAAAGCATTGCTTATTCGAGGTAGTTCAATATCAGGGCAACTCGTGAAGATTTTCACAATATGAGATGTAACTAAACTATTGCACCTACTTTGGTGGTTCACTATGTACTAATATGATGCAATTGCACTAACTTGTCCATTTATTATTATTGAAGTAAATAGAAGTATTTGAAAGCTAGAGCTGTTGGATTTTAATCAGTATACTTTCAGCATTTTATATATTTTATTTTATTTTTTTTTTTTCCCATTGTTTTTGTTAGTTGTATTACCAATTTTATCCACATGAAACTTGCTTCTGGCCTTCAAGGCCCTTTTAGTGATAAGGTCATGAGATGTAACTAAACTGATGCCATTTCACCTACTTCAGTGATTCACTATGTACTAATATGATGCAGTTGCACTAACATCCATTTATTATTATTGAAGTAAATGAAAGTATTTGAAAGCTAGAGCTGTTGAATTTTAATCAGTATATTTTCAGTGCTTTATATATTTTATTTTATTATTATTATTTTTTTTACCTATATTCTGTTGGTTATATTACCAATTTTATCCACATGAAACTTGTTTCTGGTTGTCTCTGGCCTTTAAGGCCCTTTTAGGTCAAGTCCTGTGTTTGTATGGTTTTGACTACATTAATGCATCTCTTGTGCCTGCTGAAGAATGGCTTTCTCAGTAATCTGTAACTTGAGTGTCTGTTCTTATGGATTGGGATAGACACTCAAATCACACCCAAGTAGAGGCTCACATTTGGTGAAGGCTTGGTACACCCAGGGTCCTGAGCTGGATATTATCATTCTTCTTTTTCTTGGTGATTCCCTTCTATTTCTGACCCTTATTGTATTCTCGTTCTCTCTCTCTCTCATGGTAACTCTAGGCCGACCGGGCTAGCCGAGTGGGTAAAGTACCTGCCCGGCAACCCAAAGGTCGCGGGTTCGATTCGCACCTTGGGCTTGGATCAAAGTACTGCAAAAACCTTGGGAGGTGCAATATGGCCACAGAAGCCGATGCGCCAACAACTACCAAATCAAAAAAAAAAAAAAAAAAATCAAAAAAATCATGGTAACTCAGAAATTTTTTTGATGGTGCAGCAAAAACCTCAGGCTTTCTTGCACCATATGGCTAAGAATAGTAATAAGTAACAAACCAGGACTACCTTGTGCTATTTGAGTATGGCTCTTTCATTATTTGTAACTGCTGGCAACTTAGGTCACTAATTCTGCATTTTCTTGTCCACCTGGGAAGGAATTGGAAATAACTTGTGGACAAGAATTGGAAATCACTTGTGAGTATACCTCACAAGTGAATCCTTGACTTCTGCCAGCATGGTTATTTACCATTGGTTACACCCCTTAAAACTTTAATTCTTCCTCTTCAGTAATGTCAACAAAAACCCTTTGTGCTTTCTCTGTTCTATCCTTATTAAATAAATCTCTGCTGTATACTGGTGAGCTCTGCTGAAAGCGATCTCATCCTATGAGGCTTGCAGAATCCTTCAAGTCTCAAGTCACTTAACAGTGCCCTCATCATCCATCTATGCATTGCAGACAATTACATTTTCACCTAACTTGTAGAATTTTAGCCCGACCCTGTTTCACATCTAAGTCAACATTAAACCCATTTGTGCTTAATTTTGTTAGCTCTCACATGAATTACCATATGCCAGTATTTCCCATAGTGTTGTCCATAGCCCAGTACCAGTCCTCAGAAAAACAAATATCAGTCCTTAAAAAATATACAAATAATTGCACAATACTGTTATTTACATGCAATTTTCACAAACTTGAAAAGTCACAACATATAAGTGTGAAATTATTTTCCCATCTGGTTTTCTTCAGAAACAAGTATAGAAATAGACTGAATATCAAACTAGATTTTAGAATAAAATTCTCTTCTTTTGCTACTAACATAAAGTTCCTATGTGATATTAAACAACATGTTGTCATTCACATTAGCTCTCTTCTTACTTATTAAAAAGCTATAATGTCAACACATAATGACCTAATGAATTGTTATAAGATTAAATAAAGGATAAAAATTTATTTTTTTAAATTGTTTCTCTTTATACATCTGTATAAAGAGAAACAATTTAAAACAATTTGGGTTGCAAAAAAAAAAAAAAAGTATTGAAAAAACTGGTCCCCAGCTATAGTTTGGGGAACATTGCCATATACTGTTTAGTTCCCTTAAGATTTAACAAATTGTTAGAAACATATTTATTACAAAAAGTATTATCAGTGTACCTCACAAGTGAGTTACCCATTTAAGACTACCTCTTTTGAAAAAGACCATTCTGTGCATGCCAGGTCATTCCTTGGGAGATAATGATCCAGGAGAGAGTTCCCCCCCCTTCCCAAGTAATACTGCACACTTGAGTTGCTGTTAGCCTCTAGATTTCCTTTTTTCAGTTCTGCTTACCTTCTCAGTGGAATAATCTGCACATTAATATATGAACTTTTGGCTCAAAATTGTCATTCTCCTTGTTTCTAGCACACAAAATTACATCTTCACTAAATGAGACTGAAGTACCATACTGCAGCCAGAAGAGCCCATTTCTGCTCACACATTGCAGCTGCACTGACAAATACTAAGCCTTCTGCCCTTTCACAATCTTGTTTCTAGCCATTGTAATAATTAGATTGACTTTATAACTTTGCTGTTATTAGTAGATAATATGATTATCTACTATTAACACAGATAGAAATTTAACTGTTAGATTAAATTGATACATAAATCATTAAATTAATCTACTGAATTAATTGTTCTCCTTTAATTGTATTTATTTCTCCAAAAGGTTTAATAACTTTTTTCTTTCAATTTCAGAATTTTCATGAATATCATAAGAATGATAAAGCTACTGAAGTTTCACCACATGTAAGTTAGTACATTTTTTTAAAATTTTTTTACAAAATCAGTTTGCAAATTATAGTAAACTCTTTAAAATCTAGCACCTTGAGGATTGAGATATACCTTTCTAAAATCTAGTGGTTGATGAATTTGGAGAATAATGTTAGCATTAGTAGAGGCATACAAATGCAAGAAAGCAAGATTTCTCCTATCCATTTGTTCCAAATGTTTGACTAGTTCTGCCTTGAATTTATTTAAGCTATCAACTTCCACAACAACAGATGGAAGTTTGTTCCAGTAATCAACTACCCGCTGACTAAAGGAAAATTTCTGCAGATCTATTCGATAACTGTCTTTTCTCAGTTTCAGTTTATGCCCCCTCAGGTTTGTAATCTGAGGAAGAATCCCGTCAGCATTGAGCCTGCTCAATCCATTCAAGGCCTTATACACCTCAATCAGATCACCTTGCAGGTGCCTAGTCTCCAGATGCTGCAATTTGCAGAACTTGAGCCTTTCTTCTTAAGAGCACCCTTTGTTCCCCTCACCAGCCTTGTTGCCCTTCTCTGTACTTGTTTCAGCAACTCTACAACCTTCCTAAAATTAGGCTTCCAGACATGTATGCAGTACTCAAGGTGTGGCCTGATCATTGCCTTATACAAGGGGATATCACCTCCTTATTCCCTGCTCGCAAAATTCCTGTACATCACTGACTAGACCCAATGACTTACTCTTGCAGCCTGTCTGCACTGCTCAGAAAACTTCATATCTGACTGCACAATTACCCCCAGGTATCTTTCATTCTCCACTACCCGAGTGTAACACCACCCAGTTGGTACATTTCTCTCGGGTTACTGCTATCCATATGCAGTACTTTGCATTTGTCAATGTTAAACTTCAGTTGCCACTTCTCAGCCCATCTGCCCAACTTTTCCAGATCCTGTTGCAGCAGAATACTGTTATTAACAATCCTCTCAACCATTGTATCATCTGCAATTGACATTAAGCTTGATATACCTTCATCGATATCATTGATAAATATACAAAACAACAATGGGCCCAATACCGAATCCTGGGGAACACCACTAATAACATTAGTTCATGAAGAGCAGTGTGTCCACTGATAACCACTCTCTGTCTTCCCCCACTCAACCATCCTTCATCATTAACAACTTTCAGCATTAACAACTGAACTTTTGACCTGTGTAATATTTATAATGACTGAAAGGTAGTATTAGTGATTAAAATGTAAATAACATAATATAATAAATAATATAATCCATTATCATAAACATAATAAATTATATTATTTATTAATTATTAATTCATTATCATAAATATAAACTTTTTGTTCTTTGGCAGTAACCGTTCATTGCGGACATTCTTTTTGGACCATTGACCTGTTATTTTATTATTATTTTTTTTTTATTCATAAAAAAATTGTACATTTTGAACATAATATATACTGTACATTCCAATTGATCATATATTGATATATTTATTTGCATTATGTGGCATCAAGACCACCATATTTAGCAATGCATTTTCTAAATTTATGATTTTTTTTTTTTTTTGTAATGCTTATATTATTGCCTATATTACTACTATTTCTTGTATGGTCTACTTGTGTTAGTTTATATCAGACAGGACAACCTCCATCCCACAGGCCAACTCCGACCTGCGAACGTGTAATCTGGGCCACAATCATTTTCAAAATATAATGGCATATTGCAATTTTTGTTACTGGAATTGGTTTATATTTTGTTATTATAATTGTATTTTTGCAATTTTATCTTGAATTTGTATTTCATTTTTCTTATTAATAAAATTAATTGTGTATGTATAAATATTATAATAAATGACAAAACTGTTTATGGCAATTTTTTTCATTATACTCCATTTTAATAATCTTAAAAATCATGGAAAGCTAAAAAAAATTGGTTCGTGTGTACCTCACAGATATTTTATTTAGTCTGCCATTTATAAAGGCCCACCCCTGGTTCAGATACATGAAGTGTATGGCCCATGATGGATTATCATTTTGGTCCATTGGCAAATTTACTGTGATATTCCATCTTATTATTCTTTTGATGTTTTACACCTTCCTTGGTATTCATATTAAATAATTTCACATTATTTCACATTATAATATGTAATTTTGTAGATAATTCTTTTTCATATTGATTATATACTTGTTACTGTTATTATTTCTTCATCTTCTTTTGGTTTTAAGAATTTTTCTTATATTTCTTATATTTCTACTTTCTTTATTTCCTTTATTTAGGATTGCATCTTGCAGAGTGGACATCTCATTATATTTTTACTGGGAGCAGTATAGCATTTGACGGTGTTTATTCGTAGCCTTTTTTATATGATTAAAAATTCACCTACACAGTAATTAATATTATGAATGTTATTTCAACTCTCATTTGTTACTACTTATACTATATATATGTGCAAGGTATGACAATAAAGTGTCTGGGTGCTGAAATAAAAAGAACACAAAGTGAAGGAGCTCAAAAATGGTTTTATTTTCATTCAAAGTAATTGCCACCTGATTGAATGCACTTATTACACCGTTCTAAAAGAGGAAGAAGTTCACTTATGCTAGATCAGGAGAGTAAGTTGTGAATGATTGATCTGTACAGGGCACGGTCAGAAATGCGAAGTCTTCACCACTGCATTCTCTGATGTTTTGTCTCTGGGTCATACCACACTGTATTTGTCACTGGAGTTGAGTGTGTCCAAACACTCATCTCCAGTGACAAATACAGTCGAAGAAAGTAGGATTGTCTTAAAATCTGGATGAAATCTCTGATTGATGACACTCTTTGTTGCTTCTGCTTATCTGTGAGGCTGTGAGGCATAAATTTTGCACAGACTTTCCTTTTCTCTAAATCTTCAAGCAGAATTTGACATATTGTCTCCTTATTCATATCCAGCTGATCAGCCATCATTCTGAGGGTCAAATGATGATCTCTTGCCACAATTTCCCAAAATTTTGCAATGCTGTCCATATTTCGACAAGTTGATGATGGCCATGGTCAATGCAAACATCTTCACAACCATCTTTGAACTAATTATACCACTCAAACACACAATTTTTAACATTTCTTACATCTGTATTTCAGATTTTCTTAGTTCAAAGCAAAATTTGATATTGTTTTGTTGCTCCATTCTAAAATCAGAACCCAGAACATTAATGCTACAAACAAAACTAGTTGCAAGTAGGTTGACAGGTACCTTTCAACCTACTTGAGAGCAGAGCTTGACCTTTTACTAATGGATTGCACTGCTTTTTGATTTTTGTAATGAAATATCTGAAACATAAAAATGTGTTTTTATGCCAGTTATTTTCACTGAAACAAAACTTTTATTAATGGTGCTGAAAATGAAAAAAGAAAAAAAAAAAAAAAAAACATTGCAAGTATAACATATAAAATGAAACTATTATAGTCCACCCACTTAAGATAGCTCCCCCATTACTGGCAACATGCCAGCAATATTCCATTCTAGTAGGAGGAGGAATCGCATTACAGCACAGCTCATTGTTGTGTGTGTGTCCAAAAGGCATCTATCATTTATTTAAAAAACACTGCTACGACTGCCTGTTTGGGGATTTCATTTGTGCGTGTATGTGTGTGTGCGCGCACGTGAGCATGCGTATGTGTGTGCGTGCATGCATACGTGTGTATTATTATAGTGTATACATGAAGTTATACACAAATATATGAAGCAGTACTTTTTCTCCACAAAGAGAAAAAATTATTTTTCGATATGTTATTTATTTTATATTTCATCTAGTTTTTTTAGCAAAAGTAATTAAAATACATAAACTATAAAGGTACATAACTGTTTTTTAAATTAATTTCAAAAAATTAAAAATACAGTTAATGATATTTGGTATTACTAAAATTTTATGAAGTTGGGGAGGGGTGGGAATGTTTTGTCTTTCACATATTTTTGAGTTTAAATCCTGACAAACAGGATTTAAACTGTTTTTTAAAGCAGTGGTCTAATTTCCACAGCAAAATAAGCTTTACCTTCACAACATGTTGCCCTAGCATTGTGGTATTTTCAATCAGATGGCATCTCCAAAAGCATCTATCATTTATTTAAAAAACACTGCTATGGCTGCCTGTTTGGAGATTTCATTAGTCCATCATCAAATAGCAGTTGGTTTCTTTTAAATAAATGGCTTTTAGTGACTGAACACTCATTGTGAAGGCAGTTTATTCTATATTAAAAAATACAAAAGGACAAAAAAGTCCTTCCAATATCTTATAATTGAACAAAAGTACCTGAATTAATGTTGCTTATAAACACTACACTCTATTGTGAAAGCTATAAATTTGTTTGGTGTGTTCAGGGAAAGCCAGGCTATGTCATCCTTGTGTCAGCCTAATACTAAGAACCAGGGAACAGAGAAACTCATTCTGGTTTTCCATTACTAATTATCAACAAGCAGCTAATCTTGCTCACACAGCAAGGGAATCTCATGATTCTTATAATTAACAATTCACTTGCTAAAGGAATTAATGTGATGAACCTTTATTTCATATGATGATACCACCTGGTTTGGTCAAGTAGAGTGGTCCTATATGGGTGAGCTATAGTCATTTCCAGTTTCTGGTTTATTAAAAATCCATTAAACATAACAAAATTTCAAAATTACTTGTTCATCTTTCCACATATAATTCCAAGTAAATAATAAAAGTAAAACTGGATCTATATTTAGGATCTATACTGGATCTATATCAAGTAAAACTGGATCTATATTTAGGAAGGAAGAGAGAGAGTTATGGCTATTTATTATGAGTCAGCAATTAGTGTGCAATTGATATTTCAGAGCAGCATCCAGGAGGTGCCATGCAAACAATAGTAATAGAAATATACATGCAGAATCTAACAGATTCTTTTCCCCTTATAAATTTGAGTGAAAAATAACTGGTGATTTCTAAAACTACTTGAATAAAACTTTATTTATGTATAGGAAAGCACAAAGAATAACAGCGATCAACCTTGAATCAACAGTTGATGTGCAGTAAATATTTTAGACCTGCCCCCCAGGTTAATGCAGCCATCTGCATGATGTCAGCTGAAAGTCATGATCATGATGTTGTTGTTATTTGGTTTTTAGGAGCATTAGCAACTAAGGCCATATTGCTCCTGGGATATGCGGTGGTCATTCCCTGACCTTTCCACATCCTCCGTATTTGGTGGTCATGGGCTCGAACCCCGGTCTAATCAAGAAGCGTGTGCTACTCACTGCTGCTCCTGCCCACCTGGCTATGGAGGCGCCTATGATCATGATGGAGCAATGTCTACTGCTAGGACAGTTGTGGTTCTTCTGAATTGTGACATGATAAACCATTATTAACATTTCCAATAGATGTACTTTGATATATTAATACGTTTTCAAGTTCCTATAACTAAAAGAAATTGTCATTTGGGTTGCCACTTATGCTTGTATATCATTAATAATTGTATAAATAATTGTATATCATTATAGGCATGATTATATGTAATTTTTTCCCTTTCAGATATCAGATGTTGCTTATGAACTTTCTGAATTAGTTAAAGAATTTAATGAAACTCCCGAATATTTATCAAACTGGGTAAATATAACAGTCTTGATGTGTAGTATTTTCAAAAAGTTTCAATAATAATTTTTTTTTCACTCTAAAATGAATACATTTGCATATCTTTATACTTGGGCAGTATTTCCTTCAAAGTAGTGTTCCACAAGTTGTAAAGCATTATTACAGTGATTGTAAAAAAGGCTGCATGAAATATTCAGGAAGCCATTTTGTGCTACCATTTTTTATTGATAGATTACTTGGTTTGTAATATATCTAGTATTTCCGTCAAAGTAGTGTTCCACAAGTTGCAGCACATTTTTATAATGATTGTAAAAATGCTGCTTGAAACATTCAGGAAGCCATTTTGTGCTACCATTTTTTATTGATAGATTACTTGATTTGTACACTAATTCATATCCCCACCATACAGGTAACAGGTAAGTGTTTCTGATGTAGGATTTTTTTTTTTTTTTTAATACCACACAAAATTTGATATTATATTTCTCAGGCATCAGCATTTTATCATTACCATTTATGCAATTCTGAATGTGACACATCAGCTTACGTACTGCAAAAGTGCCAATGACCACTTAGATAATGGATTTCGGTGGTTTGGGGGATCCCCTACTTCACATAATTTAAAGGCCCTAAAAATAAGGTCATGGGGCCAAACAATAAGAATTGGCTCACTGCACCTGGTAAATCCTGCCTTTCCAACAACCATCAACTTAACACATGACTTTTGATATCATATATTTGGATCTTAGAAAAGCTTTTGATACTGTTGCACATGGAAGACTGCTGCACAAATTGGAGCAGTGTGGTATTGGAGGCAAATTGCTGCTATGGATAAAGGGCTGGTTGAGTGGGAGAAGACAGAGTGTGGTAATCAATGGACACTGCTCTTCGTGGACTAATGTTATTAGTGGAGTCCCCCAGGGTTCAGTGTTGGGTCCATTACAGTGGGGCCTCATACGACGAACTTAATTCATTCCACGAACCGGTTTGTGGTACAAAATGCAATTTCCCATAGTATCCTATGGGAAATAAATTAATTGGTACTGGACCCTCCACAAAAAAAAAGGCCACCATTTACATACACTATTTATTCTTCTTCATGGTTACAGGTTCATGCTTACAGGTTCTTCATGTTCAGAAGCTTCAGGTTCTTCAAGTTCTTCTGCCTGTTTCTGCTTTTTAGCATTGAAGAATCTATCCAGTGTTGATTGCTTTTCTCTCTTTTTAAGGAGGCTCCAGAAGTAGTGAAGTGCAATGTCATTGTAGAGGTCCCCCACTCTGTTCACTTCAGCTGTGTTGAAGTGCCACTCCAACACCCTGTTGTGAAGCTTCTTCCAGTCCTGAAGAATCTCCTTGATAGTAGCTGAAGGTATTGGACCTTTGGTGATGTTTTACTCTTTCTCCTCCTCTGAGGAAACATTTTTTTTTGTTTCCCCAACCTGATGTTTATGTAGCTCCTTCAGTTCTTCTGTGGTCAGCTGCACTTCATGCTCCTCTATTAACTCCTCCACATCTTCTTCTTCCACTTCCAAGTCCAGGTCTTTAGCTGCTGCCATAATGTCCTTCATAACTTGGGCCCCATTACCAGGTTCTTCTCCTTGAACACAGGCTGGCCACAGGTTTCTCCAGGCAGAGTTCAGGTTACTGACTGACACTTCATGCCAAGCTTTTTCTATGAGTCTAATTGCTTGCACAATGTTAAATTCTTCCTTCCAAAATTTCCTCAATGTCACGAAGCTGGAAGCATGGCAGAAACTTCAAAGCACCTGGTGAAAAGTGCTTTGGTGTAGATCTTCTTGAAGTGTGCTTCTTGAAGTGTGACATTCTGGTCCATTAGCTGAATTAGAGGTGTAGTGTTGGGAGGTAAGAAAACAATCTTTAGGAAGCTGAACTCCAATTCCAAGGTATCTTCTAAATCAAGTGGGTGGCCAGGTGCATTATCCATGGTGAGGACAGTCTTCAGTGGCAAGTTTGTTTCTTCCAGGTATTTCTTCACTGTAGGTGCAGAGACTTCAAGCACCCAGTCCTTGAAAAGAAGCTTAGTAACCTTAGTAACTTTTGGGTTAGATTTCCAGTAGACTCCAAGTTTACCTTTGACAATTGAGTGCTTCTTAAATGCTCTTTGTGCTTCAGAATGATACACTAAGAGAGGCTTGATCTTCAGGTCTCCACTAGCATTGACAGCAAAGAGGAGGGTCAGCTTATCCTTCATAGGCTTGTGGCCTGGCAGAGCATGTTCTTCCTTTGTGATGTAGGTTTTACTGGGCATTTTTTTTCCAGAAAAGCCCAGTTTCATCACAGTTGAAGACCTGTTGTAGTAGATAACCTTCATCTTTCATGAGCTTCTGAAATTTCTTGGCAAATTTATCAGCACTTGCTGCCTCCCCATGCCTTATGACACTGTGAATCCCAGTTCTCTCCTTAAACTTCTCAAACCACTCCCTGCTTGCCTTAAATTCAGATTCTTCAGAGCTTGGCCCTGGAGTTTTTTCCTTCAGGTCAGCATAGATGTCCTTGGCTTTCAGACAGATGATGTCTTTGCTGATGGTATCTCCTGCCATTTGTGGTATCTCCTACCTTTGGTGGATCCACAATAGCAGTAAGTTCTCCATTTCTTCAATGATGGGGTTTCTTAGGGTACTTAATCTGGTCACTCCCTTTGCAACCTCAACATTCTTGATGGTCTCCTTGTTCTTCAAGATGGTTCCAATGGTGGATTTGTTGACTCCATATTCAATTGCCAGATCAACTACCCTAGCTCCTTTTTCATGCATGGCAATGATGTCTTTCTTGGTTTCAATAGTGATTTTCTTTAGTGTTTCTTGGGCTGACTTACACTGACACTTTTCTTAGGACCCATTTTTTGAATCTTTTTTAAAACTCTTTTCAAAAGAAACTTTCAAAAAACAAATTTGGAACTTTCCTGAAACAAAAGAAGGACATGGTGAATAAAACAGAATGTGTGTTGTGTTTGTATTAACCACATCCCTGATTATCGCCTGTTAACTCGGGTTAGCATTTTAATGTCATAAATTATTATCCCGAGATATCTCGTGGTCATGTACAAATTTGTGTTCTTTCAATACTTACCCGAGTAAAGCCATCAGTAAGCTGTCAGAAGCAGTGAAGGGTCACCTGAGTGAAGCTGTTGGCGCATGGTAAAGTAGTGTATTCATCACAATATGGCTGTTGTGGCCATTCGCCGGTGGTTGTGTTTCTCGGAATATTTTTATTATCTGAGACAAGCATCAAACAACGCCTGCTGATACCTTGCATATTGTTGTCACCTGGTGTTCTTTCCTGAGCACTGTGCTGCACGAGGTTGTCTGTTTCATTTTCAAGAATTAATTATCGATAAGAAATTATGGATAATTAATAATGAAGAATTAATTATGGATAAGAAATTATGGATAATTAATAATGAAGAATTAATTATGGATAATAACTGAAGAATATTGCATTTCTGATCAGGACAATAATTCTAGGAATATACAACATTGAATATCTCATTCAATGTTGTATATACTTCAATTTATTCCATAATCAAGCACTGTATTACACGGCATAAAAGAAATAAAAATCGTTATTTAAAAAATTAATATTTTTTTGACATGAAAATAGGGAAACTTAGTAGGGGAAGACGTTAAAACCCGTCCCCATGAACCTGGGTTCGTGGTACAAAAAGTTCGTCGTATGGGGCATTTGCCATACAAGGCCCCACTGTATTGTTTTCTGTATTTATTAATGATATTGATGATGGTATATCAGGCTTAATGTCTAAGTTTGCAGACGATATGGATGTTGGCAGGGTTGTTAATGACACTAATGACAGTACTGCTGCAACAGGATCTAGAAAAGTTGAGCAGATGGGCTTGAGAGGTGGCAACTGAAGTTTAACATTAACAAATGTAAAGTACTGCATATGGGAAGCAGTAACCCCAAAATAACGTATCAACTGTGCGGTACTACACTGACAGAGATAGAGAATGAAAAGAACGTGGGGTAATTATGCAGTCAGATATGAAGTTTTCTGAGCAGTGCAGATGGTCTGCAAGAGTAGCTTATGGTGTCTTGTCAATGATATACAGGAATTTTTCTAGCATGGATAAGGAGGGGATTTTCCCCTTGTATAAGGCAATGGTCAGGCCACACCTTGAGTACTGTATACAGGTCTGAAGATCTCATTTTAAGGAGGATGTAGAGCTGCTGGAACGAATACAGAGAAGGGCTACAAGATTAGTGAATGGAACAAAGTGTTACTCTTACAAAGATAGGCTTAAGTTTTGCAAATTACAGTGTCTGGAGACTAGGCACCTGCTAGGTGATCTGATTGAGGTGTATAAGGCCTTGAATGGTTTGAGTGCTCAATGCTGATGGGATTCTTCCTCTTGCTCAGAATAATCGCCTGAGAGGGCATAAATTCAAATTGAGGATAGACAATTGTGGGATAGATGTGCGGAAGTTTGCCTTTAGCCAGCAGGTGGTTGATTGCTGGAATAAACTTCTATATGTCGTAGAAGTTGATAGCTTAAATAAATTTAAGGCAGAACTGGAGAAACATTTGGAGCGAGTGGATGGGTGAAATGAGAAGGGTTTTTTTTTTGGTTGATGCCATATAAGCTTGCTTTCTTGCATCATATGGCTTTACTAATGCTAATGTCAGATCTTTTACTACTTCCAGGCAGGACTGAATTAACCATTACACAGAACATCCAAGTGCATGCCCTCTTTCCCCCATTTATTTGCATGTTTTGTTTAATATTTGGTTGGCTAACCTTAAGTGATTTGTTAATGAAATTAGTGTACCCAACTTGAAGACAGTAATAGTTATGTGAATCTATTTCACGAGGAAAGGTATTAAAATTTTTTTTGTGCTAAACATTTTCATCTCATTTTCAAGCTGTAGAATGCATTATCTCTAGTATACTGGAGGGTGACCACCCACGTGCAAACCAACATAAACAGGGGTTGTGGTGTGGGCAGCAATCCTCCATACCACATGGAGGATTGCTGCCCTGTGTATTACCAGGCAGTACTAGGTGGTCGATGACTCATCAACTGGTGCAATACCACTATTTTGGTTACTGGAGGTTTGAAATGGTGGAACTTATGTTTATAGTGGTTATAAAGAAGAAGGATGATTCTTGGATAGAAAATACATTTAACTTTTATATTTTCCCATAATCTCTGAATTAGGACACAGGGGGTAAAAATTTGAAGAAAAAAAAAAGTAGCATACCTAGACCCAGCAGCTCTTTTTTTTTGCTATTTTAAATGATTTTGTTGACATGGATTTGGGGCTGATTTATTCACAAGTGCATGATTAAATAGCTTGGAGTGGCGGAGGGACTCTGTCAAAAGAATCTCCTAAAAAATGATCTCAATTAAACAGATATTTGTTGTTGCTTGCATAATCGAAATTCAACCATGAAGGAAGTCGAAAAAAGAGTTTCCTTGGTGGTGGGGGGGGCTTGGAAACAAAATCTAACAAATAACATTTAACACATTCACTTCTACCTATATTTCAGAGGAAGTGTGTTATAATTTTCAGAATATTGAGAAATAACAACATCCAAATGGTTTGATTTGATTTTCAATCATTTGAAAATGGACATTTGGACATTGTTAAATAATTATATGCTGATAAATAATGGTTATATAAATAGTTATATGCTGATAAATAATGGTTATATAATGGTTATATAAATAACGTTAAAAATTAAGTCTGGCATTCGTAGCTTACTTTATAGAAAATTTATTCTGTGTACATAAACTAACCTTAGTGTAAGCAAAAAAGCAAATAAAATGTGTACCAAGCTATAAATAAAAATAAATCATATATGCTAATAGCCCAGAGATCAATCAGCGTGCTGACAGGATCGAGTCGTTCATTATTTGTGCCTTTACTTTTACATCACTCATATATTAACTGCTTAAGAATGACTCTTTGTACATAATAGCATGTTGGGTGCTGTGCCAAAATGCCTATATGCATTAAGGCATCAGTTGGATTACTTTTGAATGTTTATTTGTATCGATGCAGCAAATGTGTTAAAGTGTAACTTTAAATATGGATTTGTATTGGAGCCCAAGATAATTTCCCCAGATGCAACAGCTCAGGGGCATGGAATTCATACAAGAATATAACTCAAGGCATTCCCACTATATACATATATTTTCTTCCCTCCAATGGATTAGCATTAGCATTAGCTGAGGCATATGATGCAAGAAAGAAAGCTTATATAGCCTTAACCAAAAAAAAAAAAAAAAAAAAACTTTCTATTTCACCCATCCGGTCACTCCAAATGTTTGTCTACTTCAGACTTAAATTTATGTAAGCTATTAACTTCCACAACAACAACAACAACCAACAGATGGAAGTCTGTTCAAGCAATCAATTACTCACTGGCCAAAGGCAAACTTCTTCCTCTCTATTCTACAACTGTCTTTCTTCAGTTTGAATCTTTTCCCCCTCACGTTCTTAAGATAGAAAAAGATGCTTAAAAAAAGATCCTTTTAAAATCTAAATCTGCCACCTCAGGAATTGATGCAGTCAGGAATTTCTAATTGAATCAGTATTATGCTTAATTATTAAGCACACAAACTGAAGAGATTTTTGGGAGTTGCATTAAAATGGAAAATAAACTGTTAAACAAATTCTTCAAAAAAAATTTTGAATATTTTAGATATGAAGAAAAGAGAAAAAAGGATGAAAAAGAGATGTGAAGGAAAGAGAAAAGAAAGAAATTGTTTGTTAAATTTAAATGCACAGAAAGTGATTTTGATTATATACAGTAAATGTATATTCTGATTACTGAGTAAACACTTTAAATAAAATTTTATTTAAAGGTAAGGTAATGTCAGTGGTAATTTCAAAGTAAAGGTAATGTCAGTGGAAATATCAAAGTAAAGGTAATGTCAGTGTCTGCTCAAAGAACAAATTGAAAATTTTAAAACATTAATTTTTTTTAAAATTTTAATATTAATAAACTTATTTATTCACATTAATTCATATTGGTGCTTGAGGCTATCACAAACATTCTCTCAGGTGTATCAAACTGGGCTTGCTGCCTGAAAGTCTTAGACTTTCAGGCAACACTGATGGAGCTGATGTTTAGATTACAATCAAGTCAAGGTGACGGAATTTCAACAAAGTGCAGTTGTTCTGTGATAACCAGATCCTCTGCTTACAGCGTCAAGATGGCGAGACTGTTAGTAACCCTTTGTATAACTTGCATGTTCAAGTCCCGAAATATGACACCTAGTATACTAGAAGTGACCATCCAGGCATGAACCAACATAAACAGAGGTCGCGGTATGGCATCCACACCACATAGAGGATTACTGCCCCATGTGTGTTACCAGGCAATGCTAGGTGGTAGATGACTCATCAACTGGTGCAATACCACCACTTTGGTTATTGGAGACTTGAAATGGTGGTTGGTTGTTTGTTTGTTTGTTATTTGGTTTTTAAGGAGCATCAGCAACTAAGGCCATATTGCTCCGGGATATGCGGTGGTTATTCCCTGACCTTTCCGCATCCTCCGTATTTGGTGGTGACAGGCTCGAACCCCGGTCTAATCAAGAAGCGTGTGCTACGCACTGCTGCTCCTTCCCACCTGGCTACGGAGGCGCCTTTGAAATGGTGGAACCCCATGTCTAGTCTCCAGAGGAAAGTTCCAGCAATCCCCATCTCTTTCATCATGCAGTGTGAATGATGTCTTGTGAGGTTATGATGGACAATGGCGAGATCCAATATTCCTTACATTTTGAGGGTACAGCTCTAAAATGGTGTTCACAGGCTGGCCATCAGATAGTCCATTGGAATGAACCTGAGGGGGCATAAATTCAAATTGAGGAAAGACAGTTGTAGAATAGATGTGCGGAAATTTGCATTTAGCCAGCGGGTGCGTTAATTGCTGGAACAAACTTCCGTCTGTCATTGTGGAAGTTAATAGCTTAAATAAATTCAGGAAGGAACTGGACAAACTTTTAGAGGGAATGGATGTGTGAAATTGGGTTTGTTTTTTTTTTGCTGATGCTACATAAGCTCATATGCTTGCTTTCTTGTATCACATGCCTCCATTACTACTACTACTTCCTGTTGATAATGCTTTAGGAGGCTTTTGGATCAGCTAGTGTATAATCTTGGTGCCTCTACTCTGCCAGTGACTGGAATGAGTCCGAGTAGTGTGTATGTGTGGGGGGGGGAATTATTGAAGCCACATTATGTCATGGAGCTGGGTATATTCTTGCCATATGTTTGCCATATCCAAAAATTTCATTACTTCATATAACATATCCTCCCTACCTTTTTTGCTACTGAATAACACACAAATAGTCAAACTAATAGAACAAACTTATATGTGAGAACATCTAAACCTCCCAACCACTTCCTCATCCATTTTCATAAATATACACAGTCAAGTTTCAATCTCAATGATGTCCATTTCCATATACAGTGCTCCACATACTTTTTCTGATAGAATCCCAGTTATCAGTCGATTCAACTACTGCCCATCCCAGTTGTCCTAATTGTTTACTTTATGATTCCTTTCACTTCAAAGGTGGTACTTGTGCATACGTTCACTTGGATATTCCCTGTCAGAGATTCAGTAATTTGGAATCTCCTCTTTTTGATCTTTTCTGACTTAAAATCTCTCTGCTCCATTCTGTCAAATTCATCTGACTTCATTTGACTTCCTCTCTTTGATGATTGACTTTCTTCCAACTTTCGTAACAGTGAGGTAATTTTCTTTTGTGATTTTAATGTTCACAACTCCAGATGGCTTCCATTTTCTAATCACATGTACCCAGCTGGTCAAGATGCTGAGGCATTTGCAATTACTAATGATCTTGTACAGATTGTTCATTTACCTACTAGAATACCAGACAATGCTATCCACACAGCAACCACTCTTGATCTTTTTCTAACAAACAACACTTCTGCATACACAGTCAAGGTGAGTGGTCCTCTATTCACCTCAGTTCACAATTTTGTGAGGTCTCTTCTCCAGTGAGCCTTTCTCTCGTGTCCATTCACAACCTCATGTTGTTTGGCATTACAAGAATGCAAAATGGGATAATCTGTGCAATTTCTTTTCTTCATCTCCTTGGTCAGATTACTGTTTCAAATTTCTGATGTCAGTGTTTTCTCAGGTTTTGTCAGTGAAGTTATTCTTGTAGAGATGAAATCTTTTATTCCACACTTCATCTTAAAATCTTCTCTTTTATCTAAGCCTTGGTTTTCCAATAAATGTGCTGAAGCTGTTCAAGATAAGAATGTTGCATATTGCAATTGGCTTGCATACAAATCTCCAAGCTCACAACAATTGCAAATCAGGTATTAATCAGTCCAAACTAGATTTTAAACAAAATAAGAGCATAAAACTTGTCTCTTGTCCAAATTGTAGTTGAGCATTCTGGTCTCTTGCCAAAGCTATTTGCTAAGACTTTTTCCCATCTCCATTCCCACTTCTCTCAAAACTGGAAAGTTCTATGGCCACCTCAGCTAAAGACTAAGCTGACCTGCTAGCATTGTACTTTTCTTCTAGCTCATGTATTGATGATCTTTGTAAACCACCTTCTACCATTCTCACTACATTCCATTAGTGCCTCCTCTGGTTTTCTGTCAAAACGATGTCAAAAGAATTTTGAATAGTCTTGATGCCTAGAAAGCACCAGGTCCTGATAGTATTTTACCACTTGCTCTCAAAGTCTGTGTTCCTGATCTTACTTCTGTTCTGTGTTGCCTTTTTACACTTTCTTATTCCATTAGTGTTTTTCCTTCTGCTTTGAAATTTCTTCATATACAGCCATTTCCTGAAAAGAGTGACAAACTTCAACCATCCAATTATCGTCCTATTACACTTACTTCTACTTTTTCAAAATTAATGGAGAAATCCATTCACCACTAATCCCCTAAACTATCTAGAAACCATTCATCTGATCAACAATCACCAGCATAGATTCCTTCAGTGTCGATCCACTGGTGATATACTGGCTTATATTACCAATCTATGAAAAGATTCAATAGAGAAGTTTTGTGAAACTCAAGCAGTTGCTTTTGACCTTTCAAAGGATTTTTATCATGTTTGGTGTGAAGGTCTTCTAAATAAACTTTAATCCTATGGTTTTCCAACTGCTTTTTGTAATTGGGTATTTAGTTTTGGCTAAGGTAAAGAAAGCCCACACGAGAAGCATGCAAAAGTTCAATGAATACCTTTGCCTTTTTTTTCTTAATAAACAATTTATCCACTAGTCTACCAGTGATTCTAAAGAAAAAAGGTCAGATTATCCCCTCCACTTCGGGAGGATTTCAATCTCCCATGGGATTCAATTTCTACTCCTGACTGATAACACCCACTGTATGTTTACTGAGCGAGCAACAATACAAATGCCGTTATTTCAAAGTACAGGCATACCTCGAATAACGAATAGGATGCGTTCCACGAAATTATTTCGTTAAGCGAAACTTCGTTTTCAGAGGTAAAAATACTATGGCCGGAATAGGGATACGTTCCTACGTAAAGAAAATGAAAAGCTTTTTTTTCGAACAAAGAAAAGTTTTATTAAATAAACAGTCAACTTACATACAAAGTGAAATCACATTTTAAAATATGAGTCTAAAGTTGATTGCTTATGCTTTTTTTCTCTTTCATTTAACAATTGCCTATATGGAGTTATTGTATTTAACACTGATCGCTTAACAATAAAACTTCTTCCTAAATCAGGATCATTTTCACTAAAAAAATTTAAAACGTTTTCAATGTCATTTAAGCACCTTTTTAAATCTTTGGTTAACACTTTTTCGGCAGGAACTTCTTTAACTTCGTCTTCATTATCTTTGTCTTCGTTGCTAACAAGGTTTTCTAAATCTTCCACTGAAAAACCATCATCTTCTGCATTCAATAAATTTCTAACATCCTCTTCATCGACATTTTCGAAACCTATTGATTGAGCCATCTGGATAACTTCATTTCTAATTTCTTGGATGTTATTTTCTTCTTCTAGTACAACTTCTGGCCATATTTTGCACCAAACTCCATTTTTCTCTTTCATTTAACAATTGCCTATATGGAGTTATTGTATTTAACACTGATCGCTTAACAATAAAACTTCTTCCTAAATCAGGATCATTTTCACTAAAAAAATTTAAAACGTTTTCAATGTCATTTAAGCACCTTTTTAAATCTTTGGTTAACACTTTTTCGGCAGGAACTTCTTTAACTTCGTCTTCATTATCTTTGTCTTCGTTGCTAACAAGGTTTTCTAAATCTTCCACTGAAAAACCATCATCTTCTGCATTCAATAAATTTCTAACATCCTCTTCATCGACATTTTCGAAACCTATTGATTGAGCCATCTGGATAACTTCATTTCTAATTTCTTGGATGTTATTTTCTTCTTCTAGTACAACTTCTGGCCATATTTTGCACCAAACTCCATTTAAGCATTTCCTAGTGACTTCTTTCCAAGAACTGTCAATGTTTTCAATTGCGTTTTTAATGGTGTAGTTTTTCCAAAAAGTTTTAACTGTCATTTCCTCTTTATCCTCTAGTTCAGTTAAACTGCTTAATGTTCGACGCAGATAATAAGCTTTAAATGATGCTTTTCCTCCCTGATCCAATGGTTGAATCAGGGAAGTTGTGTTTGCTGGAAGAAACACAACTTTGACAGGAATGCATGTGTCCAACGTGTTAAGATCAGTAGGATGTCCCGGAGCATTGTCTAACAACAAAAGAGCTTTTTCTTCGAAGTTGTTTTTTTGACAATACCGTTTTACTTTAGGACAAAAGTGGTTAACAAACCAATCAGTAAATAACTCCTTGGTAACCCACGCTTTTCTATTTGCTTTCCATATTCCAGGTAAATTCATTTTTATGTTACCTTTTAATGCCCTCAGGATTTTCTGAATGGTAAACTAATAATAATTTTAATTTATAATCGCCAGAGGCATTTGATCCAAAGAGTAACGATAAACGGTCTTTGGCTGCTTTGAACCCAGCAGCTGATTTTTCTTCAATAGAAATGAAGCTTTTTGTTGGTAGCCGTTTCCAAAACAAACCGCTTTCGTCAACATTGAACACCAAATTTGGTGGAAAATTTTCACGTTCAATTATTTCCTTTAGTTTTTCTGGAAACTTATTTGCAGCTTCTGTTAATTTTACACTATGAATCCTGGCCCGTTTTTTAAATTTCTCGAACCAACCACGAGAAGCCCCAAAGGTTTCCATAATTTTTCAGTTTGTTTAGATTTCAGGTGATTAAACTGGAATATTTTTTTATGTTAAATGGGGCTTGAAATTGCGGACTTCGTTATATCGAAGCTTTGTTATCAGAGGTAACGTTAACCGAGGTATGCCTGTACTTTTACCAGTAAATTTATCGAACTTTTGTGTGCTTCTCGTGTGGGCTTTCTTTACCTTCGCCCCATTTTCTCTCTGACCTCTCACTGCTGCTAATGATAGATGGTCCTCTATCCTCTAACTTCTTCTTTAATGCTAGTGTTCCCCAAGGTTCGGGGAACCTTGTACTGCAGAAACTAGGCGCCTCCATAGCCAGGTGGGAAGGAGCAGCAGCAGTGCATAGCACATGCTTCTTGATTAGACCGGGGTTTGAGCCTGTAACCACCAAATACGGAAGATGCGGAACGGTCAGGGAATGACCACCGCATAACCTGGAGCAATATGGCCTTAGTTGCTAATGCTCCTAAAAACCAAATAACAAACAAACAAACAAACTGCACAAACAGCTTGAACTTCTTCAATAGCTACTGCCAATTCCTTAAATGCTGATCTCTATGCAATTCTTCAGTTGGGCAAAGATAGCAGTTAATTTCAATCTTTCTACAACTCAGTCCTGTCTTTATCTCACAAAAAGGATTCTTTTGCTCCTATGGTTATCTTTGACACCACTCAGATTTCTAGACAAGATAACATATCTTTATTAGAGATTACCCTGATTTCTAATCTCTCTTGGCATACGCACATTACAAATATTGTTTCCTCTGCCTCTAAAAATCTAGGTTTTTATCTTTCACTCTCTATGTTACTTTTCTTTTAAATGGCTACTTACTCTGTACAAATCTCGCCTACCATGGATATTGTTCCCACAACTGGGGTAGTGCCCCCATAGCCTCTCTCAGGTTTCTAAACTTCATGCAAAAGAGGGCAATTAGGTTAATTAATGACCACCTTCTTCAGTTCACACCTCAGATTTCTTCTTACCTTCTAAGATGTTCTTAATATCTTAGAGTTTGTCCACTCTCTGTGTCATAGACGTGTTTCTGCTATATGCCTTTTTTATAAATACTTCCACAGGCGCTTTTCTTCTGAATTGGCTTCTGTAATTTCTCCTCTCTCTTCCAAACCAGTTTGAACACATGCTGCTACCAGTTAGCATCCTTTACTGTCTAACTTCATACTCACTGAACCAGCTTTTCTTCTTCTTCCTCATTTATTCCTTCAACTTCCATTTTTTGGAACACCCTCCTGTCATGCATATTTCCTGGAAATTAAAATCCACAGAAATTAAAGTCTAATATCAACAAGTGTAATGTCAACAACTATTGATTCTAATACTGTTCGTGTTTGGGGTTTCATAAAAAAAAAATAATAATAAATAAATAAAATAATGAAAAAAAAATTCAAATGAAGCAGGATATTCATATTATTCCCATTCTTGCACGACAATTATCCAATTCTGCTTTAACTACTTAGATTCACTGGTTCCACCATGTTGAGAGGCAAGTTATTGCACTGTTTGACAACCCACTGCCTGTAGGTGAACTTCATGAGATTCAAGCTTCTTTACACCCTAAGGTTTTATATTTGTGTTTCCTTATTCTCATCTCACCCATGAGGGAGAACATACTTCCCTCATTCATTTTACTCAATTCTTTCAGTCTTATTTACCTCAGTTAGATTTCTTGTTACCTTCTAAGATGTTTTTCATATATGCATTACTTTGAACTTGTCATCAATCTGGTTGTCCTCTCTGAACCATCTCCAGAATTTCTGTCTTGATGCCCTGTTTTTTCGATACAGTCTCCAGTCCTGAATAAAATATTCCAAATACAATCTAATCATTACCTTGTAAAGAGGGATAATGATGTTCTTCTTACTACTAATGGCCCTGTAAATCACAAGATACCATGTGCACACCTAGTCACCCATTTACAGTGCATGAAAAATTTCATGCTAGATTGAATTATAACACCTCAGCCGTTTTTTAGTCTTGAACCCCTTATAGCTCTTTTCCATCTAGCTTACATGTGACTCCAGAATTTCTTTTCTCAAATACATAACCTTACATTTATGAGCATTAGACTTTAGTTGACATTTTTCAGACTATGTATGCAGCTGATCCATGTGTTTTAGGGGCAACATAGCCTGTCTTGGATTGTTAACAACTCATCAGTAAACTTTGACAGCTTACCTTGGCTGCTCTCATCAGTATCATTTATGAAAATCATAAATAGGAGGGGACTCTACTTGTTATGCTGGTTGACACTAAAGATTTGGGGCATTGCCCATAGAAGACCCTCAGGCGATGCCCCAAGTTGGTGGTATTCGATTTGGACTCGAGTGTGACAAAAGAGCACTTTCCCAAGGAACTGTGGGAGAGAAATCTCAAAAACAGTTAAATACCTAGAGATAAAGTGTTTCTAATGTGTTTCTAATGTGATTAGTGTTTCTAATCTAGAGATAAAGTGTTTCTAAAGTGTTTCAAGAATAAGGCCAGAGGGACCTCTGGAGTGAATTTTGTTGTTGAGGTTTCTGGAGATATAAGAAGATTCCTTGTGACCAGATCGAGAATTTTTGTAGATTGGAGTTTGTACCAGGTTTGAGACCTATTAGCGCTGACTCAATGTTATAAATGTATGGCTTTTGGCCATGTGGGCAAATATTGTCAGGCTGAAGCCTTTTGTGGCCATTGTGCTGGGTGGGGCTACACGTATAAAGATTGTACTAAACAATCTGAAGCACTGAAGTGAGTAAACTGCTGGCGAAAGAAGTCCCATTTGGCCCACGCAGCAATGGACAAGATTTGTCCCAATTTTGCCAGGACTGTCAATACCTAGAAGAGAACAGATTATGCCACTTAAAGAAAATTCTTGCTGTGTTGGGTGGGGATGACTTTTGCCGGTGGAAGTTAATATAAGATATATTACCTTCCACCTTAAGTTATATATATATATATATATATATATATATATATATATATATATATATATATATATGAGAAAGGCCTCATACAGCGATGGCTACAGAATGGTTTGATGCCATTTAAGGAGTTAGCATTGATGGGGATTGGATGAATTAAACAGTCACTGTAATTAATGTGTGTTAGATTATGTTTTCCTGTAGATTTACAGGAAAACTAAGATGTCATTGTGATTGCAAAGATACAATACGAGTAATGTCGCGATGAATTCCCTTCCTATGGGTTACAGGATAATGTTATAGAATAAGTCTCTAGCAAGGCTTTTGTGGATTTATTGGATGATTGTTTTCTACATCAGCATGTTCGGGAGGCAACCAGAGGGAGTAATACTCTTGATCTGATTATCAGTAGTGGTTCTTCATGCATTAAGAATCTACATATAAAGGAACCACTAGGTGGCAGTGATCACAGTGTTCTGAAGTGGGATTTACTCAAAGAGGTAACTACCATCAGGGGTAAAGGGAAGCGGTTTTGCTTTCGTAAAGGCAACTACGATGGTCTGAGACAGTATTTAAATTCTATACAGTGGGACCAACTGATGATGTTACCAACAGCAAATTCAAAATGGGAAGCATTCAAAGAACTTATCTTGGAAGCTACTAGGCTTTACATACCAACTAAGAAATATTGTTCAAGGTTTAGGCCTAAATGGATGTCAGATGAACTAATGAGACATATGGCAGAGAAGAAAAATGCATGGGATACATATAAATTAACATGTGACAGAAGCCTATGATAGATATAAGCTGGTCTGTAACCAAGTTACAAAGGAGGTTAGGCAGGCGAAGGCAGATTTAAGAAGTCTTTGGCAAAGGATGCAAAGAGTTCTCTAGAAGGAAGGGAATGAATCAGATTGGTCCACTTGATATCGATGGTTCAACTGTTGATGATCCTGCTCAGGTAGCTAACAAACTAAATGAATATTTTGCATCGACATTCACACATGAGGAGTTATTCAGCAAGGGGAATGCCAGAGGTGTATTCAACTCTGGCAGTAAGCTAGATAATCTTGTAATAACTGAGAGTAAAGTGGAGGAGAAATTGTTGAAGATAAACACAAGAAAGGCCCCAGGGGTGGATGGGATCTATCCAGTTATATTAAAGGAGGCAGCAAAGGAAGTAAGCAAACCTTTAGCCATAATTATGAGAGCTTCCTTGGACTCAGAGGAGGTACCCATAGACTGGAGATGTGCAAATGTGACCCCAATTCACAAAGGAGGAGAAGGAGCCTCCATAGCCAGGTGGGAAGGAGCAGCAGTGTGTAGCACACGCTTCTTGATTAAACCGGGGTTCGAGCCCGTCATCACCAAATACGGAGGAAAGGTCAGGGAATGACCACTGCATATCCCGGAGCAATATGGCCTTAGTTGCTAATGCTCCAAAAAAAAAAAAAAAAACGAAAAAACCGAACAAAGGAGGATCAAAGGCTGACACAAGTAATTATAGACCTGTAAGTTTAACTTCTGTTCCAGGAAAATTAATGGAGGCACTGGTTAAAGAAGCACTGCAGGATCATCTAGACAAGACTTCAGTTGTAGCTTGGACACAGCATGGTTTTGTTAAGGGAACGTCTTGCCTGACCAATTTGATTGGATACTATGATGCAGTCACAAAAGAACTGGATACAGGGAATAACTTTGATATTATATATTTGGATCTTTGAAAGGCTTTTGATACTGTTGCACATGGAAGATTGCTGCACAAATTGGAGCAGTGTGGCATTGGAGGCAAATTGCTGCTATGGATAAAAGGGGTGGTTGAGGGGGAGAAGACGGAGTGATAATCAATGGACACTGCTCATCTTGGACTAATGTTATTAGTCCAAGTGAAATGAGGTCTGGAGACCTCATTTCACTGTATACAGGTCTGGAGACCTCATTTCAAGAAGGATGTAGAGTTGCTGGAACGAGTACAGAGAAGGGCAACAAGATTAGTGAATGGAACAAAGGGTTGCTCTTACGAAGAAAGGCTTAAGTTTTGCAAATTACAGTGTCTGGAGACTAGGCACAGGCGAAGTGATCTGATAGAAGTGTATAAAGCCTTGAATTGTTTGAGCATGCTCAATGCCGATGGGATTCTGCCTCTTGCTGAGACTAATCACCTGAGAGGGCATAAATTCAGATTGAGGAAAGACAGATGTAGGATAGATGTGCAGAAATTTGCCTTTAGCCAGCGGGTAGTTGGTTGGTTGGTGGAACAGACTTCCATCCCTTGTTGTGGAAGTTGATAGCCTAAATAAATTTAAGGCTCAGCTGGACAGGTATTTCAAACGAATGGAGGGGTGAAATGGAAGTGTTTTTTTTTTTTTTTTTTTTGGCTGATGCTGCATAAGTTTGCTTTCTTGCATCATATAGACAATCTCTCATAGACGTACTGTTTCTGCTGCATGCCTCTTCTGCAGATACTTCCATGGGCACTGTTCTTCTGAAATGTCTTCTATAATTCCCGCTCTCTCTTTCAAAACAGTCCAAACACGTGCCGCCACCAGCCAACATCCGTTTACTGTCCATCTTCAAACTCACAGAACCAACTTTTCATCTTCCTCGTTTATTCATTCAACTGCCTGGAACAACCTTCCTTCATATGTATTTCTTGAAAATTACAGTCTACAGAAGTTCAAGTCTAATGTCAACAAATATCTTCTTTCATCTTCTCAACCTCCAACCCAAGCACAGTACCAAGTACTATAGGTTCTAATACCCTTCGTGTTTGGGGTTTACATAAAAAAAAAAAAAAATATGCCTCTACTAATGCTAAAAAAATGCTGAGTCACTTTGATCATTTTGTTTGGCGGGACGTCAGAATTTGCAGGATGTCGCAACATATTTTCTTGATAGGGTGATCTACCTCCTCGTGGTGCGGGTGGAGATTCCGTCCCTGCTGTGAGGCTAAAGATCATTCTTTCTTGGTTTTTTGTTATTGGTCAAGAAGTACTGATGTTGTTGTGATTACTAACCAGGATAAGGTTGAGAGAACTTCACAACATAGAATTAAGGGCATATGGGCGGGAGCCTAGGTGGCTCATTCGGTCATGGTTTGAAAAATGACAAATGACCCTAAAGACTGACCATTTATGACCACCACATGTCTCTTGTCTTTTAGCTAGCCTGCAATCCAGCATAGGATCTTACCAATAACTCCAACTTCTTCCAGTTTATATAGCAGCTAGTTTCCAGTTTATAGTTTATATTCCATGAAGGACTGTATCAAAAGCTTTACTAAAATCTAGATATATATAATTTCAGAATCATTATCTGCATCCTGCTTCTTAATGACTACATCATAATAGATTGGTCAGGCTTGATCTCCCTTTTTTGAGTCCATGCTGGGACCTTTTCAAGATACTATTCTTATCAAGGTAGTCCTGAATGTCATCCTTAACCTAGACTCTTCCCTACCACAGAAATCAAACTCACTGACCTATAGATACCTTCCTCCTCTTTGGCATCACTTTTGTGGATTGGGGGAGACATTTGCACTTCTCTAGTTTAAGGGAACCTTCTGGGAGTTCAGTGATACTCTCATTAACATTCCCAATGGTTCGATACACTCAAATGAAACCCTTTTGATTACAGCTGAATATATATACCATCTTCCTTGGAGCCTTGCCCTTTAATCTCAGTAGTCTTTCTAGCAAACTCTTGTCTGAGATCATTATATCGCTTATTTTACAGTAGTCTAATACCATAACATTCCCCAGTTTCAAATTTGCTTTTAACTATATATTTACATTCGAAAGAATTGATATTTCAGTGAGAAATATCAATGAGAAATATAAGATTATATATCTCCATTATTATTTTTAGATTATATATTATACATCTCCATTATTATTTTTAGATTATATATTATACATCTCCATTATTATTTTTAGATTATATATTATACATCTCCATTATTATTTTTAGATTATATATTATACATCTCCATAAATTTTTAAAAAGGAGTTCTTTATTTCTTCGAATATGTCATTTATGTAGATGTTGAACATGATTGGCCCTGAGATACTCCTCTCTTTACATTATATGATTTTCCCTTTGTATTCTCTACTTCTACTGTTATTTTTCTTTTGGTTAAATAAGATGCTAAGAGTTGATTGATTCTTCCCCTTATACCATATTTCTATAATTTCTGTTTCAAGATTGGGATATCAATTAAGTCATATGCTTTGGTCAAATCAATAAATAAAATCATTATGAAGTTATTGTTATTTAAATGTAAGTTAAAAAGAGTCTACTAAACTTTCTAATAATGTCTGTGTGCTCTTGCCCTTCTGAAATGAAAATAGAGAGTTGTTTAACAGCCCATACTGATGTAAATATTTGCTTATATGGGAAAATTATAGTTTTCTATTATTTTATTTATAACCAACTGAATTGTAATTGGTCTATAATTACAAAAGTCATCAGGTTGTCCCTTTTTATATATAGGGAGTATTTTAAAAAAGTAGATTTGTAGGATAATTTCCCGATTCTAACATTCGTGCTATAAGCTCCACCAAGAGAACAGTGAACTGTTCTTTATTTCTCTTTACTTCGGTTACTGTAATACAGTCCAGGCCGTAAGTTTTCTTGTTTTTTAACTGTCCTATGATCTTAAGAATTTCCGTGTACTGTGGAGCTAAGACTACACAAGAGTTCACTATCTGAGGAGGACTATCTTTTTGAGCAAAGTAGTCTTGGCAATAGTGTATGTTGTGTCTACTGAGATCTAATACAGCTTTGGCAAATCTATTTGCAGCCTCATATTGTTTGTTTGTACCAGAGATCTGTTCTAATAATGTTTTAATTTGATTTCCCCCCCCCCTTTTTTTTTTCCTTGTACTTAGTAGGTTATTTATAACGTTCCATTTTTCCTTTTGAGTTATCTGCTTATCCATAAAAAGTTGATTGTAATAAGTGTTTTTTTGTTTTCTAATCATACCTGTCAATTTATTTCTTAGTGTTTTATAATTATGATAATGTTCTATCTTTGATGGACAATTTCTATACTGCCTAAAGTATTTATCTCTTTGTACCATTAATTCTTCTATTTCTTTTGTCATCCAAGGTTTCTTATGCTTAATCCTGTTACTCCTAGGATTTATGTTGCAATCTGATTTACTTTTCTCTCCGTATTTAACCTTGAATTGTTTATCATTTGTACTATCTTATTTGAAAAGTCATTTACATTTGTTGTGTAGGATATTTGCTCTTGTATTAACAAGTTTTCCATGTTTTGTTTCAGTTTACCTGTTGATAATTTTTCTTCGCAACATTTGTTAATTTTATATCTTCACATGGATGTTGTTTTGAGTGCATATCTATTATTAGTATGCACGTTCTGTGATCTGAAAGTTGATTTAATAGTATGTAGGAATTTGCATACTTCAACTTTATATTTTTATAATGTGATCTAAGCATGAGTTTACTGTTGTATCACCCACCATCCTTTGTTGCTTAGTTATATCACTTTTTATATTAACCTCTGTTAATACCATACATGAAATATATTCTTTCATTGCATTTATATTGTAAGAAGTTAAACCAATTTTTTCTTAATGACCTGTTATTTAGAGCTACCAAAAAAAAACTGTTTTTTATCAATTAAAAGAGCTTGAACATTTGGATTATTTAAAAAATGTAAAGGTGAAGTGAAAATTTGTGATTCCTCAAAAAGCATACCTGATGTCTTAATATTACCTTAGTACCAGATTTCAAGTAACTACAATTATTCACAATAAAGGAGTCTATTTTATATACTGCAGTTCCTTTGAACTCAAGATTCTTATGGCTCTTGAAGATTCATTCTTCTTACGTAAATTCTTCCATGCTTTAACCATAATAATAATAATAATAATAATAATAATAATCTTCCTTTTACTGTAAGTCATTTCACACCACACCACACTACACTGACTCACATCTGCATAAGTCATTTCACACCACACTGATTCACATCTGCATTTGATCTAATTCAGAGAGAATTCCTGTTACCTTCAGGCAGCTATTGATCAGAATTATTATTCCCCCATCCCCGCATCCTTTCCTATCTCTCCTTAATGCATAATATTTGCTGAAACGAAATTATTCATCTCATATCTTTCAGTGGCACCACATTTCAAAATAATTTACTGGTATCCATTTGTGTAAATATTTCTTCACACAGATGTAAAACTCTTTTCAGCTTATGAGCATATTATTCAAAGACATCAATATCAGTTGAGCCAACATTGGCCAAAGTAATGATAGCTTTTATGGTAGCTGAAGTAGCTGACCACTGTGTGTGTGTGTGTGTGTGTGTGTGTGTGTGTGTGTGTGTGTGTGTGTGTGTGTGTGTGTGTGTGTGTTGTAACCAGTTTGCAACAAAATCTGACATATGAAATATGATATTGCCATTAAAATTACCCCAGGGGGCTCACATCTGGTGAATATGGGCTTGGCATACCCAGGGTCCTGAGCTGGATATCATCATTCTTCTTTTTCTTTGGTGATTCCCTTCTCTCTCTATCTCTCTCTCTCTCTCGGGGTAATTCAGAACATTTTTATTTTTGGCTGGTGAAGCATAAGCCTCAGGCTTCCTTGCACCATATGGCTAATAATAATAATAATAATAACTTGTAGTTAGATAGATAGTAGTATTAAAGTGTAATTCTAGAAATATATAATAAAATATTGAGCTTTTAAATTTGGTTTAAAGAACATAGTACTTTAAAGTTAAACTTAAATCTGATAGTAAGTTAAAATTACTTTCTACAAAATATTTGCAAACATCACTATGAAACCTCTCCAAGAGAAGGTTTAATACTGTTGTTTGGAATCTTTTCTGCAAATATCAAACTCCAGCTGAAGATGCTCCTCATCTCCAGTAAATGAAAAAAGTATGCATTCCCATTCTAGTTTATTCTCTCATTATTTGTCATAGTTCCAGGTCTTTTTGATCATATTTCACTATATGTGAGTTAAGATTGGGCGATTCCATATGTTTCAATAGGCAAGTATGTAATAAATATGTCTGTTTGCTAAATTCTCATTTTAAATATAAACATCAGTCTTCCTAACAATTGCAGTTTTAACCAATCGTCCTTGGTAAACAAAAACAAACTGTTTATACTTAAGTATCTAGTCAGTTGCTAGTTTTATAAGCTCATAAAAGTATCATTTTTTGTGATAATTAATTTTTTTTCCCCTTAACTATTATTGTGATTAGTAGTAAAGGAAGTTTTGACTATCTTAATTGCAAAAGTTTTCTTGTTTTCATATTTACTAAATATAAGGAATTATAGTTTAATATGCATTCATCTGTTATTTCAAGAATGGAAGGAAGTGTGACATTTTAAATAGCACCACAGATAAAAATAAATGAAATGCCTGATTAGAAAATTCAGTTTTAGGAGGCCTCTTCTTCTCCCCTGGACCTTTGCCTCTTTGCCTCCTATCTTGGTTAGCCTCCTTAGTTGGAGGTGCATAGGCAGGGGTCCAAGGAAATACTATTTAGAATATCGTAATGTCTCAAGACCTTTGCCTCCTATCTCGGTTAGCCTCCTTAGTTGGAGGTGCATAGGCAGGGGTCCAAGGAAATACTATTTAGAATATCGTAATGTCTCAAGACCTTTGCCTCCTATCTCGGTTAGCCTCCTTAGTTGGAGGTGCATAGGCAGGGGTCCAAGGAAATACTATTTAGAATATCGTAATATCTCAAAAACTTCAAAGAATCATTACAAAGAGGAGAATTGACTGTTAGTAATGGTCTCTCTCTCTCTCTCTCTCTCTCTCTCTCTCTCTCTCTCTCTCTCTCTCTGCTCTGATTTTGTTGTTCTAATTTTTTCTGTAATTTTTCTGATTAAAAATATTAATTTTCTTTTTAATGACAGAAAAAGATAGAAAATACTGGTTTGATTCCTAATTGGAATAATTTGGTATTACTCTTTTATTAACTTAATCGTATTATTATCAAATGTTTTCAAATTCTTGGTACCTTAACCAGAATCATATTAGTTTTATGTAATTTTTTTTCTTATTTTTCAATTGCACATTTATATACATTGCAGGAAGATGAGTTTTGTCAGGAGAAGGATCTGCATAGTGTATATGATGACAAGCTACTTGAACAGGTAAAATAACTGATATGGTATCTTCAGCTAATTTGTTTATTAAAATATCAAAACTCATCGTGTGCATTGTGTAAATCTTATAATAACCTATTTGTTAAAGAATAATATATATTGTTATTTTGTCATTTCTAATCCATTTATCTGTCTTTATCCTGTCAACTGAATTATTTATCTGAGTGCTGGTCAAGTCTTCTGAAGTTGTTATTGTTATAACTTATACATAGTACTTTCCTGTTGGTGATGAGGAAGTTCATTATAGTGATTGTGTTCAGGAGAGATAGAGAAGGGGAGGTTGGAGATATGCTTTCTATCTGAAGTAGATTGAGAGCATCAGATTCTTACTAGAGTCTAGTCACACCTAGTGGATGCTGTGTGGCATGAGTTTGACTGGCAGTAATGTAAAGTTATAAACCTAACAGTTGTGAGAATATGATAAAAATCTCTTTAGGCAATTCGAATGGATAAGTAAGGGTGAATTACTCTGTAAGGGTGACTTTAAATTACCTTTTATTGATTGGTATTATTGGAATTCCAATCAGTAAAGGGTTACACACCAATTGGGTGAGGTTTTTGAACACCTGGATAACTTACTTATTTTAACATATCAGTGAAAGTATGGGAGCCCAAATAGCCTCGACTTTGATAATAATTTGATCCTTGCTAAGGATTCAATTGTTACCAATGATATAACAGTTCAGAAACCATTAGTAAGTAGCCATCACAATATAATAAAACTGAGTAATGTCCAAAGAAACTTTGGTGGTCAGAAGCAAGGACTTCAATTTTTAGGGAATTCTTACCAATTTGAAATCACCGATTATGAATGCTCTGGGGGAACCTTTAAGCAAATTATCCCATAAGCCATAAACATATTTTTTCCATTAGAAAAATATAGTAAAAGAACAATGCTAAAATGAATGACAAGAGAGTGATCATGGATAGTTATAGATTATTTGTGACACTGTTACTTACAAAAATATACAGCTGTATAACAATACTAGAGATTGAAATCAATTGAAAGATTGGATAAGAAAAGTGGGGGGAAAAAAAAAGCACTGATAAAGGCAAGAAACATCCGAGAATGGGGGATAAGAAGTTCTCCTGTGTAAAAAAGAAGGAAATAAATCATATAGATTCTTTACAGGTCCAAAATAGTTAAATTATAGACAATGGAGCCAGAATTACTGCTAAGTTTAATAGATATTTTCAATCCAAATTTTCAAATTGAAAGCACGCTTTAACCAGGGTGAAATAGAGAAGGAGAGTCACATAATCTGTCAGAAAAACTATACATATCTGGTTATATTAAAGAATATGGCAAAGGAGTGTACCATACTATTAGGAGTGCTATTGAGATCAGTACCAGGGTGAACATATGATGCAGTTTTAAGGAATGTCCCGGTGTCCTGAAAAATATTTTCGGGACGATCTTTTGTCCTGGTTTTTACGAATCTGTTTTTTCAGTCAGCATTTATCAAATAAAGTGTTTAAGTATCACATATAAATAAACATTCTATTCTGAGCTTAACTTGAAAAATAACAAAACAACCCACTCCAACTTGGAATCGCCCATCAGTTGCTGAATGAATAAGCAGTAGCAGGGTAAAACTGATAACTAAATAATTCATGGTTATCATTTAAATAAAATTCAACAATTGTTAATTATTGTAATAGAGAAGTTTTTCTCACATTTTTGCTGTTTTATTGACTTAAATTTGCATATTAATTTATTTTTAGAAGTAGCCAAGTTACGATACTTAGTTTATTTTGAACTTAGATAGAGATTTTGTAGGTTATTACTTAGTATCAGTAAGGATATCCAATCCATGCGTTTGAAAAGATTTTGCAGCTCCGGAAAATGTATGTTTTTAATTATATTTAGCCGTTTTATTGACTTAATTGTTATATTAAATTATTTTCTATAACTAGCTTATAGTCCTAGTCAAGCTCCTTGGTTTATTTTGAATTTAGATTGCGATTTTGAAAGTTAATATTTAGTGTTCATAGATTTCCTGTTTGAAACTTGCCACCATTTTTTATATGAAACAACGTATATCCTGAACTAGATAATGTAAGATTTCACGTAAAACTAGATAGCGAAACACGTAAACTGTATTAGAAATCTGTTAGTTTAGTATATTATAGTATTATCAATTGATCAGTAAAATTTATTAATCTTATTAAATTTCATTGTCAATTAAATTGCACTTAAATGGAATCGTGACCCAGACTAGAGCAGCAAAGCAACACTCACAGATTAGCCAGAGCGCTGTAACTCAGGGGAGAACTGAAGGAGCAAATCCCCAGTGCATCACAGTCTAAAAAATTGTGCAAAATGTGAAATGTTTGCAGATCTGTCTAGAACAGGACATGATCTAGCCAAGGAGGATGGATGTCTTTGTGTGTGCTAAGTGCAAAGACTGTGAGGAAATTATGCACCAAATCAGCATACTGATGGCATCTACAAGAGTTTGAGGTGTAGGGTGGATGTCCTCGGGTAAATTAATAAGAGGGGCCCTTCAAGCTCTCAGCTGCTTAACTCAATGCTAGAGCCCTCACTCCTGTGCATCAGGCAAAACAGCAGCAATCTTCAAAGCAGAATGCACTGGTCCCACAGGAACTAGTTATTGTTGGTGACTCTATTGTCAGGGAAATAGAGAATATATTATGCAAAAAGAATAGGTGGAACAGGACCACGGTATGTTTGCCAGGGGCAAACGTTGATGGAGAGGATGCTGACTCTCTTTAAAAATTACAGCTGTGAATTATAGGCTCCATAAAAGTGATAAGTGTGTGCCATTTTATTTACCTAATTGTTATTTTATATTGTACTTTATAAGTAGCCTTATAGTTCTAGTTACACTGGTTATTTTTATTTTTAATGTAGATAAGAGTTTTTGTAGATTATTACTTAATATACGTAAAACCGTTGTTTCATTCGAATCTTGCAGCCATTGTTTTTGTATAGAGAGTGGTAGGGAAATCAAATTTATAATTTGAATTCCCTACCAGCTAAGCTCTAACGTAAAAATATATAGCGTAATATGCATCACTGCATTTAGGATTCTATTAGATAGTGTAGTATTGACAATTAATTAATTAAATTTATTGATCCTATTATTTTAAAATATCATGCCCCAGACTAGAGCTGCAAAGCAACGGGCAGAAAGTGGCAGGAGTGCTGTGACTCGGGGGAGAACTGAGGGAGGCAATTCTCCAAAGCATCACAGCATTGGAAAATGTGAAACTTGTGAAATGTTTGCCAAACTCTCTGGAACAGAACATTATCTAGCCAACCCGGATGTCTTTGTGTGTGTGTGCCAGGTGCAGAGAGTGTCTAGAAATTAGGCATCAACTCAGCGTTCAAATGGGTGTCTATGAGAACTTGAGGTGTAAGGTAGATGCCTTCAAAGAAATTAATATGAGGGGCCCATCAAGCTCTCAGCTGCCCAACTCAATGCCAGAGCTCACTGGTCCCAAAGGAACTAGTTATTGTTGGGGACTCTATTGTCAGGGAGACGGGGAATATATTGTGTAAAAAGGATAGATGGAATAGGACCAGGGTATGTCTGCCAGGGGAAAAAGTTGATGACATTGTGAAGCATATATCATCTTTTAAGGGCACAAAAGGCGATGTTCTTGTACATGTTAGAACTAATTTTTTTTTTTTTTTTTCTTTTTTGTTAGTTGTTGATGCATTGGCTTCTGTGGCCATAATGCACCTCCCATAGTTTTTGCATTTTACTCTGATCCAAGCCCGAGGCAGAATTCGAACCCGCGACCTTTGGGTTGCCAGGCAGGTACTTTACCCACCTGGCTAACCCAGTCGGCATTGGAACTAATGGAAACAGAATGGAATGGCGGCGAAACCATTCTATAACTAGGGCTTCATATTGAAAATCCAATAAAAATCCAGCTTTAAAATTTTCCAATATGAAGCCCTAGTTATAGAATGGTTTCACTGCCATTCCACTCTTCAAGTATTAAATTACCCTATAACATAGCAACGGCTGGAATCTCATGCACCTGAGATTCCCACGTGTATCCAAGAGCATCATAGGAACTTAGTCTTCTTAAATACACGTGTTTACTCTCATTCTACCATTGCCAACTGAAGACGTGTAAACAAAAGACACTTGTTATGGCTATTGGACTTCTGTTTCCAACCGTATAACTAAAATCGTTTCAAATTTCAACATTGACAACCAAGGACGAAGATGTGCACTTCTACTTCCTTGCGCAAATTTTAATTCTGTTTTTAAATCCTAACTTATTCAAGCTAACTTAAATTTAAAATTATCATCCAATTTATTCCAATATCAATGCAGATTATAAAAAGGTGAGTATCATAATAAATTAAATTAAGCTACGCTATTATATTGTGTACTACTCTTACTGCATTGTAGAGCAGATATCATCTTTTGAGGGCAGAAAAGGTGATATTGTTGTACATGTTGGCATTTAAGAGTAGGGGATCTGCAGATTTAATAAAGAAGTACAGGTCAATGTTGAAAAAAAGTCACGAGCTAGGGTTGAATTTGAAAGTGTCTGCAATTCTGCCCAGACACAATAAGAGGGAGTATATGATGAGAGCCTTTTAAATCAATTCGGCCTGAAGAGATTATGCAAGACTCATGGGATAGAATTTTTTTTGGTGTGGTCTGTACTTGGTAACAGGAGAGACTGCTTTTACAGGGATGGGATACACTTAAAGAGAAAGGGTGCAAGAATATTTACTGATGCTATCAAGGCAGTGTTAGGTGGGTTGGAAAGCTGATAGCTTAGGGGCAGATTCACAGTAGCTGCAGGAAGAAGTGAAAAGCAATTCTTGCACTGCTTATATTGTAATGAGCTGCAGCCTAGAGAGCAAATTGCTAGGGAGTTCAAGAGCTGCTGGGAGTCATCATGGAAAAAGTAAATACTTTTTGAAGTGAAAGCGATTCTTGCACTGCTTCTATTGTAACGAGCAGCACCTTAGAGAGCAAATTGCTGGGGACTTCAAGAGCTGCTAGGAGTCATCATGGAAAAAGTAAATACAGCCAGGCCTCGCATAACGAGAGTTCGAATAACGTGTTTTTCAGTTACCGCTATTTGAAAAAATTATACCACTTTTCACTTTAAACAATGCAAATTTCCAGTGAACGCGATCTTTTTTTTTTTTTATGCGATAGTCAAAAATGATTTAAATTGTGCATTAAGCTTACCGCGCATTGGATGGGTAATAAACAAACGTTTGCCTGCTGCCCACCGCGGTTTGTTCCATCAACCATTGGAAGAAGACATGTTACTTGTTTGTCTATCGCTAATAAAGTAAATGGAGATTTGTATTTAAAAATTCAAATTTTTAAATGAGCCAGATGAAAATGTTACCACGAAGGAGATAACGGTAAAAGAACTAGATGAAATCTTTCGTATCACAGAGAACCTCAAACAAAAGGTTTGAGGTTCTCTGTGATATTTATGTTGCCAGGGATCAGAGAATGTTGTTGTCTGCTATCGGAAATTGATTGGTTGATCAAAAGAGAAAGTCAGCACTGTTCAAATATTTTCCGCAACAGTCATTTCTTCATTGTGTATTTTATGTTAGAGATTCCCAAACTTTCTCGGTTCATGGTACTCTTAGTGTCTCAGTAATTTTTTCACGGCGCACCCAGACCAAAAGAAATACGTAACAGTTCCGTTTAGTAGGTAGGTCCAGGCAACTAAGAAATGTTGAAACTGTGAACTACCTCAAGCTAGTAGTTTGCACGGTGTCCAACAGATGTCGAGTATTGCTGTGTTTCTCTCGGAAATTTAGCGCCTACAGAGACGCTAAATTTTGTGGGCAGGGCAGCAATTCGTAGCACACTCTTCTTGATTAGACTGGGGTTTGAGCCCATGACCACCAAAAATGGAGGATGCGGAAAGGTCAGGGAATGACCACTGCATATCCCCCGGGGCAATATGGCCTTAGTTCCTAATGCTCCTAAAAAGCAAATAACAAACAATGTTTGTTATTTGCTTTTTAATTCCCGCGGCGCACAGTTTGGGAACTGCTGTTTTATGCATTAAACATTTAATTCTATAATTATTTTCATTATCTTTTACATTGTATATAGTTAAAAAGTTATTTAAAAGGTATTTTTAAAATTCTTTATGGACATTCCAGAAGGTCAAGGACCCAATTATAATTTTTCCTATTAATTATTATATTCGATTAACACGTTTCTGTTTTGCATGATGCACTCGCGGGACGAATTAATCGCGTTAATCAAGGCCAGCCTGTATATCGGCTGTGTTAGGGTAACTAATATTAAGAACAGGTGCATCTATACTTGCATGACTGTACTTGTTAACAGGAGAGACTGCTTCTACAGGGATGGGATACACTTAAATAGAAAGGGTGCAAGAATATTTGCTGATGCTATCGAGGCAGTGTTAGGTGGGTCGGAAAACTGCTAGCTTGGGGGGGGATACAAAGACTAATAGATTAACAGTAGCCACTGGCAGAGGTGAAAGTGATTCTTGCACTGCTTCTATTGGAATGAGCAGAAGCCTGAAAAACAAGATGCAGGATATTTCAGAGACTGCTGGGAGTCATTGCGGTACAAGTAAACACATGGGTTGTGTTAGGGTAGCTAAGAATAGAAACAGGTGCATGCATACTTGCGTGTACACTAATGCTAGGAGTTTGGTAAATAAATTTGATGAATTTGAGGTATTGCTCAAAGCATCAAAGACGGATATAGTTGGGATATCAGAGACGTGGGGTGACACAGATATAGGGAATGCAGAACTGGAATTTGGGAAGTACAACGTCTACAGAAAGGATAGACAGGATAGGAAGGGAGGAGGGATTATGCTATTAGTTAAGAAACACATAAAATCCAAGGAAGTGAAGCCAGTGGACATCGCTGGACAGTGCAGTGTTGAGTCAGTTTGGTGTGACATAAGCATTGGGAGATCAAAATTGAGAGTAGGAATGTGCTATAGGACTAATGACTCTGATGAGTATAAAAAGAAACTGTACAGGGAAATAGAGTGGCCAGTAAATCAGAGAGTCTTATAATGGGAGATTTTAATTTCCCAGATATTGACTGGAATTTGTGGGCTGGTCACTCACACACTAGCAAGGCTTTTGTGGATTTATTGGATGATTGTTTTCTACATCAGCATGTTCGGGAGGCAACTAGAGGGAGTAATACTCTTGATTTGATTATCAGTAGTGATTCTTCCTGCATTAAGAATCTACAGATAAAGGAACCACTAGGTGGCAGTGATCACAGTGTGCTGAAGTGGGATTTACTCAAAGAGGTAACTACCATCAGGGGTAAAGGGAAGGGTTTTTGCTTATGTAAAGGCGACTATGGTGGTCTGAGACAGTATTTAAATTCTATACAGTGGGACAAACTGATGATGTTACAAACAGCAAATTCAAAATGGGAAGCATTCAAAGAACTAAACTTGGAAGCTACTAGGCTTTACATGCCAACTAAGAAATATTGTTCAAGGTTTAGGCCTAAATGGATGTCAGATGAACTAATGAGACATATGGCAGAGAAGAAAAATGCATGGGATACATATAAATTAACATATGACACAGAAACCTATGATAGATACAAATTGATCTGTAACCAAGTTACAAAGGAGGTTAGGCATGCAAAGGCAGATTACGAGAAATCTTTGGCAAAGGATTCAAAGAAAAACAGCAAAGAGTTCTTTACTTATGTAAACTCTAGAAGGAAGGGGATGAATCAGATTGGTCCACTTGATATCGATGGGTCAACTGTTGATGATCCTGCTAAGGTAGCTAACAAACTAAATGAATATATTGCATTGACATTCACACATGAGGAGTTATTCAGCGAGGGGAATGCCAGAGGTGTATTCAACTCTGGCAGTAAGCTAGAGAATCTTGTAATAACTGAGAGTAAAGTGGAGGAGAAATTGTTGAATATAAACACAAGAAAGGCACCTGGGGTGGATGTGATGTATCCAGTTATATAAAAGGAGGCAGCAAAGGAAGTAAGCAAACCTTTAGTCATAATTATGAGAACTTCCTTGGACTCTGGGGAGGTACCCACAGACTGGAGAAGTGCAAATGTGACCCCAATTCACAAAGGAGGATCAGAGAGGGACACAAGTAATTATAGACCTGTGAGTTTAACTTCTGTTCCAGAAAAATGAATGGAGGCACTGCAGGATCATTTAGACAAGACTTGAGTTATAGCTCGGACACAGCATGGTTTTGTTAAGGGGAAGTCTTGCCTGACCAATTTGATTTGATACTGTGATGCAGTAATAAAAGAAGTGGATTTAGGGAATAACTTTGATATTATGTACTTGGATCTTAGAAAGGCTTTTGATACTGTTTTACGTGGAAGACTGCTGCACAAATTGGAGCAGTGTGGCATTGGAATCAAATTGCTGCTATGGATAAAGGGGTGGTTGAGGGGGAGAAGACAGAGAGTGGTACTCAATGGACACTGCTCATCGTGGACTAATGTTATTAGTGGAGTCCCTCAGGGTTCAGTGTTGGGTCCATTATTGTTTTCTGTATTTATAAATAATATTGATGATGGTATATGAAGCTTAATGTCTAAGTTTGCAGAAGATTCAAAGGTTGGCAGGGTTGTTATGGACACTACTGACGCCATGCTGCTGCAACAGGATCTGGAAAGGTTGAGCAGATGGGCTGAGAGGTGGCAAATGAAGTTTAACATTGACAAATCTAAAGTACTACATATGGGAAAATGCATGGGATACATATAAATTAACATAATTTAATGAGCAACGTATCAACTCTGTGGTACTACACTGACAGTGGTAGAGAATGAAAAGGACCTGAGGGTTAATTGTGCAGGCAGATATGAAGTTCTCTGAGCAGTGCAGACGGGCTGCAAGAGTAGCTCATGGTGTCTTGTCAATGATATACAGGAATTTTTCTAGCAGAGATAAGGAGGTGATTATTCCCTTGTATAAGGCAATGGTCAGGCCACACCTTTAGTACCGTATACAGGTCTGGAGGCCTCATTTCAAAAAGGATGTAGAGCTGCTGGAACGAGTACAAAGAAGGGCAAAAAAGATTAGTGAATGGAACAAAGGGTTGCTCTTATGAAGAAAGGTTTAAGTTTTGTAAATTGCAGTCTGGAGACTAGGCACCAGCGAGGTGATCTGATAGAGGGGTATAAAGCCTTGAATGGTTTGAGCATGCTCAATGCTGATAGGATTCTTCCTTTTGCTCAGAATAATCACCTGAGACGGCATAAATTCAAATTGAGGAAAGATAGATGTAGGCTAGATGTGCGGAAATTTGCCTTTAGCCAGCGGGTAGTTGGTTGGTGGAACAGACTTCCATCCCTTGTTGTGGAAGTTGCTAGCCTAAATAAATTTAAGGCTCAGCTGGACAGGTATTTTCAACGAACAGAGGGGTGAAGTGGAAGTTTTTTTTTTTTCCTTTGGCTGATGCTGCATAAGCTTTCTTTCTTGCATCATATGCCTCTACTAATGCTAATCCTCTACTGAAATTTCTTGTAAGCTGCCTTTACCTCCCTAATGTCCTTGTGACTTGATTACAGACCAACGTTTATCTACCATAGGCTTCTGCGTCATCTGTTAATTTATATGCATCCCGTGCATTTTTCTTCTCTGCCATCAATCTCATTAGTTCATATGACATCTATTTAGACCTAAAATTTGAACAATATTTCTTAGTTGGGACAAAAAGCCTAGCAGCATCCATGATTACTTCCTTGAATGCTTCCCATTTAGATATATCTGTTGATTTCTATACAGTTGGTCCCACTGTATAGAAATTAAAAACTGTCTCAGACCACTGTTGTCACCTTTACAAAAGCAAAAACCCTATTCTTTATCCCTGACGGTAGTTACCTCTTTAAGTAAATCCCAATCAACACACTGGGATCACTGCCATCTAGTGGGTCCTTTATCTGCAGATTCTTAATGAATTTTTATATATAGAATCACTACTGTTAATCAGATCAAGGGTATTACTCCCTCTAGCATAATTTTCCTCTAGAATCTACAACTTTTTCTCTGGAAGTATGATTTTTTTTTTTTTTTGGCCAGTATAACTTTTAATATCAGTAGAAGACCTTCCAGGTTGCTGTTGGTACTCAATGCTTGTTTTTGGCTACTCAAAATTTTTTTGCTCATCCTTTGATTTTATCAACATTGACTGCCTCCTTGCCATTCATATTAGTGATCCTGTTATGGATATCAGTAGTAGGACATACTGAAAGAGCCATTAGTGAATAACAGAAATTCACTAATCGTTCCTAATTTTAACTTTATTATTCATAGTTAATGTTCATAGACATAATAAAATGTGTTAGATAAGATCAAAAAAATGTAGATTTCATTACACTTAAAATACATTTCAGTGGAAATATTCTGTTTTATTCCTTTTTGAACTAAATAAATTAAATTATTATTACCCTCATTGGCATATTGTATATTTGTTGAAAAGGGTGAGAAAATATATCACACTAGGTTTGTTCTGCTTTTATCATACAAGTATATTGATGTACTTTAAAAATATATGTATATTTTATTTTGTTTGATAGAGTTTTACTTTTTTTTGTAGAATGAAGAAGTAGAAGTTGTATGTCACCGAATTATTCGACAGAGCTATCCACATAACAGATTATGGGTGAGATTCCAATATTTCAATTATTTAGTTTTCATTTATAAGTTGGATAAAATTACATTTTTATTTTTTAACAAGGAGTAGAGAAAAAGCTCTTTCTACTTTCAAGGTTTTTGATAGTATCCACTTGACTTACCTGGATACCTCAGCATATATGCACAAATGCAGGTTAGACAATTCCAGTAAGCACATAGGTATGGTTAAGTACAATTTCCTGGTTATGCATATAAAATGCAGCTTACGATTTCCCATTACTATATATAAAATGATCTTTGAGCAATTGACAACTGCTTAATTATTCTTAATTTGTAATAGCAATAAAATGATTCTCACTCTGTTACACAGCAGATCACTTCCTAGCCTAAAAGTTGCTTTCTCTTTAAGTGATGTCATATATCGCTGAGAAATTTAAGATTAGCATTACTACACTTTGATCTTAGCCAAAAGGTCGAGGTAGCATTACTAGAGACATATCATGCAAGAATGTAAGCCTATACACCATCAGCCAAAAAAGAAAAAAAAAAAACCTTACCATTTTGCTCAGCCATTCACTACAAACGTTTGTCTAGTTCTGCCTTGAATTTATTTAAGATGCGAACTTCCACAAAAACAGATGGAAGTTTGTTCCTGCAAACCACCAGCTGGCTAAAGGCAAATTTCCGCATATCTATTCTAAATCTGTCTTCCCTCAATTTGAATTTATGCCCCCTCAGGTGCGGAATCTGAGCAGGAGGAAGACTCCCATCAACACCATGCTTGCTCAAACCATTGGAAACCCTTTGTTCCACTCACCAATCTTGTTGTCTTTTGTACTCGTTCCAGCAGCTATACATCCTTCCTAAAATGAGGTCTCCAGACCTGTATATAGGACTCAAGTTGTGGCCTGACCATTGCCTTATACAAGGGGATAATTACCTCCTTATCCCTGCTAACAAAATTCCTATATATCATTGAGCATCTGCACTGCTCAGAAAACTTAATATCTGATTGCAAAATTAACCTCAGGACTTTTTCATTCTCAATTACCCTGAGTGTAATACCGCACAGTAGATATGTTAATCCGGTGTTACTGCTACCCATATGGAGTACTTTGCATTTGTCAATGTTGAATTTCAGTTGCCACATCTCAGCCCATCTGAGAGGTGCTGCAGTAGTGCACTGTCATTAACAAATCTACCCACCATCATATCATCTAAAAATTTGGACATTAAGTCTGATCTGCCTTCATCAATATCATTGATATTATTCATCAATATTATTGATAAATACAGAAAACAACAATGGCCCCAACACAGAACCCTGGGGTGTCTCCGCTAATAACATTAGTCCACGAAAAGCAGTGTCCATTGATTACGACTCTGTCTTCTCCCACTCAACCATTTCTTTATCCATAGCAGAAACTTGCTCTTAATGCCATACTGCACCAATTTGTACAGTAGTCTTCCATGTGCAACAGTATCAAAAGATTTCCTGAAATCCAAATATATGATATCAAAATTATTTTTTGCATCCAGTCCGTTTGTGACCACTTCATAGTATCCAATCAAGTTGGTCAGACAAGACTTCTTTTCCTGACAAACTCATTCTGTGGGTGAACTTTAACTGCAGTCTTGTCTAGATGATCCTGCAGTGCATCTTTACCCAGTGACTCCATTATTTTCCTGTACCAAAACTAACAAGTCTGTAATTATTCATGTCACCTTTTGATCCCTGTTTGTGAATTTGAGGATACATTTGCACATCTCCAGTCCATGGAGACTTCTCCTGAGTCCACGGATGCTCTTACAATCATGACTAAGGGTTTAATTACTTCCTCTGCTGGATCTATATAACTGAATATAACTAGATAGATCCCATTCACCCTAGTGCCTTTCTTATGTTTAACTTCAACAATTTCTCCTCCACTTTGCTCTGTGTTATTACAAAATCATATAGCTCACTGCCAGAGTTTAATACACCTCTGGCTTTTCCCCCGGCCCCCGAATAATTCCTCATGTGTAAATGTAGATGCAAAATACTCATTCAGTTTGCTGGCTACATGAGCAGGATCATCAACATTTAAACCATCAATATCGAGTGGACGAATCCGATTCATCCCTTTCCTTTTAGAGTTTACATAAGTAAAAAACTCTTTGTTGTTTTTCTTTGCATCCTTTGCAAAATATTTTTCATAATCTTCTTTTGCCTCCCTGAGCTAGTCACCTTTACGAAAGCAATAACCCTTCCCTTTACCCCTAATGGTAGTTACCTCTTTGAGTAAATCCCACTTCAGCACACTGTGATCACTTCCACCTAGTGGTTCATTTATCTGCAGATTCTTAATGCATGAAGAATCACTGCTGATAATCAAATCAAGAGTATTCCTCCCTCTAGTTGCCTCCCGAACATGCTGATGTAGAAAACAATCATCCAATAAATCCACAAAAGCCTTGCTAGTGTGTTAGTGACCAGCCCACAAATTCCAGTCAATATCTGGGAAATTAAAATCTCCCATTATAAGACTCTCCGATTTACTGGCCACTCTATTTCCCTGTACAGTTTCTTATTATACTCATCAGAGTCATTAGTCCTATGGCACATTCCTACTCTCAATTTTGATCTCCCAATGCTTATGTCACACCAAACTGACTTGAAACTGCACTGTCCACCCATGTCAACTGTTTGCACTTCCTTAGATTTTATGTATTTCTTAACTAATAGCATAACCCCTCCTCCCTCCCTTCCCATCCTGTCTATCTTTCTTGTACACTCCCCCAAATTCCAGTTCTGCATTCCTTATATCTGTATGACACCATGTCTCTGATATTCCAACAATATCTGCCTTTGACGTTCTGACAAACACCTCAAATTTATTTACCAAACTCCTAATATTGGTATACATGCAAATATACACAGGTGTATGTATATTTGTATACATACAACTATACATACACCTTATTCTTAGCTACCCCAACACAGCCCATGTATTTACTTGTTCCGCGATGACTCCCAGCAGTCTCTGAAATCCCTCACACCTTGTTTCCCAGCCTGCTGCTCATTCCAATAGAAGCTGTGCATGGATCACTTTCATGTCTGCCAGTGGCTACTGTTAATCTATTAGCTGTGTATCCCCCCCCCCCATGCTGGCAGTTTTCTGACCCACCTAACACTGCCTCAATAGCATCAGCAAATATTCTTGCACCCTTCTTATTTAAGTGTATCCCATCTCTGTAGAAGCAGCCTCTCTTGTTAACAAGCACAGACCAGGCTGATAAAAATTCTACCACTTGAGCCAAAATTTGTCCAGAGCCAAATTGATTGACAAGGCTCTCATCATATACTCCCTTCTATTGTGTCTGAGCAGAATTGCAGACACTTTAAAATTTAACCCTAACTCTTGGGTTTTGTTTTCAACATTGACCTGTACTAGCATGAACATTAGTAAAGTCATACGATGCAAGAAACAAGCTGATGTAGCATCAGCCAGAAAAAAAAAAAAAAAAAAAAACCTCCCATTTCATCCTTCCATTCATTCCAAATGTCTGTCCAACTCAGCCTTAAATTTATTTGGGCTATCAACTTCCACAACAAGAGATGGGAGTCTATTCCACCAATCAACTACCCTCTGGCTAAAGGCAAATTTCTGCATATCTATTCTACAACTGTCTTTCCTCAATTCTTAATCTGAACAAGAGGAAGAATACAATCAGCGTTCAGCTTGCTCAACCCATTCAAGGCCTTATACACCTAAATCAGATCACCTGACATGTGCCTACTCTCCATTGCTGCAATTTGCAGAACTTAAGCCTTTTTTTTTGGGAAGAGCACCCCTTTGTTCCCCTCACCAGTCTTGCATTTCTTTATACACGTTCTAGCAACTCTACAGCCTTCCTAAAATGTGGCCTCCAGACCTGTACACAGTACTCAAGGTGTGACCTGACCATTGCCTTGTACAACGGGATAATCACCTCCCTTTCCCTGCTAGCAAAATTTCTATATCTGTTTTGCTCCTCTGGTCTGAGGCCTGATTTCGATTCAGTTTCATTTAAAATTCAATAAAATTAAAAATATAACACTAACTTATATCCCAATGCAGTTATAACACTATATAAATATATATTTCAGTATCAAGTTTTATATCCAACCGAGTTACGTTATATGAATTGCTATTAAGTTATATGCATTAAGTTGTAATGTTATGTTTGTAAAATATTAGTCATTATACGTATTGAGTAAAAAAAAATGACGTTTGTAAAATCTAAGTAGTTATAATAGATAATAAACTTAATTATCTATTGCCACCAACATGGTTCAAACTGTCACGCTAACTATTTATGCAAAATCACTGATTCTAAAAGATCTACGAAAATTACTGTCATACATTACGATCTACGCGACAAATTAAATTATTAAATCACATAAGTAGTGCTATAATTTATAATTTGTAATCCTCTGCTGATAGTGATTACACTGCTACAAGGTTCGTAGAACTACCAATATCTGTTATATCGATAACAATGGTAGCATATTCGAATACTACTGTTGATACAATGCCAGCAGAAATCGACTGTGGTTTCTATGCAATTACAAGGCTGATTAGAGAATAATCACCAATTTATCAGAAAGTCACAAAAACTACTATCTTACTAAATTTAATTCAAAAGTTGTACAAACACAATAATTTGAAATTAATAAATAAAAAAAATTGCACTTAGCTTCTTTGAACACATCTGGCTCCCACTAGCGTCGTCAGCCATTTTAATGGTACATATTATATTAAAGGTACATTATTACCTTTGAGAAAATGTTGTAGGAGGAGGATGCTGAAATGGATGACTACAGAGCTGGCTGGTCAAATAGAACAGAAAAAGATTCAGTCTCAGGGAAGCCAAGGCTGTGTATGAGAAAGCATTGGCTGAGGTACTTTGCATCTGTTTACTGATGAAAATTCCTTTATGCTGAGAAGAGCCTCTGCAAGTGAGGTTGAGCCATATGAAATTAGTGATGTTGTAATTACAGATTTTTGTTTATTAGAAAAACTTTTGAACATACAGGCAACTAAGGATCCCGGAGTTGATGGCATATACCCTGTAGTTTTGAGGAAGAGTACAAGGAAGTGTATTGAACCATTGAGGTTAATTATGAGGGCATCTTTGGACTCAGGATAGATTCCTTTGAATTGGACAAGCGCCAATGTATTCGCAATACATAAAAGCAGTTCTAAGAGTGAAGTTGGTAACTACTGACTGGTTAATCTGACTTCTGTGGTAGGAAAAATCTTAGAGGCAGTGATTCAGGATGCAATCCAGGAATATTTAGATAAATATGGCATTCTGAAGGACACAACATGGCTTTGTTAAGAGTAAATCGTGTTTAACTAACTTCGTATTTTGGCATAGTTACTCATAAGCTGGATTTAGGGAATAATTTTGATGTAGTTTATTTGGATTTTAGCAAAGCATTTGGCTCTGTCCCTAATGAGAGGTTGCTGTATAAGCTTGAACAGGTTGTGATTACTGCTATGATTCTAAGATGGATTGCTGGGTGCCTACGGGGCAGAAGGCAGATGGTTGGGATTATTGAATATTCTTCTGATTTATATAATATCAGGAGGGGGTTTCCTCAAGGATCAGTTCTTGGACCACTGTTATATCTCATTTTCTTAAATGACATCAACGAAGGGATAGAAGGTGAGTAGTCAAAATTTGCACATGAAATAAAGATTGGCAGAGTCGTTAATGATCAGTGCCAAGCAGCATTCATTTAAGATGACTTGAACAGACTTCATCGATGGTCAGAGAAGTGGCAGCTATGTTTAATGCTGCTAAATGCAAGGTCTTACACTTGGAGAGTAGCAACCCAAAAATAAACTATACACTTGGTGGGGTTGTATTAAAAACAGTGCAGGAGGAAAGGATCTGGGAATTACAATACAGACAGTTACAATACCTGGTGTCCTCTCGATGGTTTATAGAACCCTGTCCTGTAGAGACAGGGAGGTCATAATCCCACTGTATAAGGCAATTGTAAGACTACATTTGGAATACTATGTTCAAATATGGAGACCTCATCTGAAAAAAGACATCGAGCTTCTTGAAAGGGCCCAAAGATGGGCAACTCGAATTGTGAGATCAGCAGAAGGACAGCCATATGAGGAAAGGCTCCGATTATGTGGGCAAAAAAGAGCTTGGCAACCAGGCACTCCAGGGGTGACCTGATTGTGGTTTATAAGGCTCTGAGTTGGATTATTAAAATGAATGAAGGTGGAATTCTGTCTGAACAATTTAAAAAAAAAATAGATAATATAAACTGTAAGAAAAAACTATAAAATCAGAATGAGAGCAGACAGTGAATGATTGTGAGTAGAAAAATTGCCTGTACTCCCTCCCATTTACTTGTGGGCAGATGGCCATTATGGCACCTGCCCAACCAAGTAGATACCATGCTATGGCTACTTAGCTGGCATGGGATAGAGCACCAAAACAGGCACTCCAACATAAGGATTTCTTTCTCTATGAATCTTCATTCCTACTGCCTGAATTTATTGTTATCTGACTCCTCCTACCCTCCCCCAACCTGGATGGCACTATCTCCTCCTGCCTGGTGGGTAACCCTGATGCCACATATCAACTCTGACCACAGGACAGGATGGGATCCTGATATGGTGGTTCCTCTCTGTCACCTCCCTTCAACTAGGTTAGTGCCTTCACTACTGTCCCCCCCATTTCTCTCTACCTGTTTCACCCCTTCCACTTCCTATCTCCTCACTACTACCTTCTAATTTCACTCCCCCCTACTGGGCTTTCCCTGTCTGTAGCCCTGGCTACCACAGGGTTTGTCCCACCAGTGCTTCCATACTCCATACTGGACTCCCCTCCCCTTGTGGTGCTGGACATTACATTAGAGGTTTTTGTGTGAAAACACAGACCTTAGGCTATGAGGCCAGATGAACAACACAACCAGCATAACTCACACTAACCTACATAAATCAGGCCTTTATAGAATTTTGTATTAATAACATTGTTTGACACGGAGTTGGGAGAACCCCCTACCCCCAGAGCCACATTACAAATAACACTATACACTATTTTCTAAACAATTCTAGAACTATGGGTCATAAATTCAAATTACAGGGCTTGAGGTTTAGATTAGATTTTAGGAAGTTTTCTTTTAGCTAGCGTATCGTTGATAGGCTGGAACAAGTTGCCCTCGCAGGTGGCTGAGGCTGACAGTTTGAATAAATTCAGAGTTCAACTGGATACTTACCTGTGTGAGGAGAAAACATATAATTTGTATTTTCTTATCTACTTGTGTTTTTTTTTTTTTGCCAATGCAGCAAAGGTCTGTGGCTTCTTTGCACTATATAGCGAATACTATTGCTATTTGTAATTTTTATTGTAGTGTTTAGCGCTAGTATTAGTTGAGGCATATGATGTAAGAAATTCTCATTTCACCATCCGGTTGGTGCCTCCATAGCCAGGTGGGCAGGAGCGGCAGTGTGTAGCATACGCTTCTTGATTAGACCGAGGTTTGAGCCCGTGACCACCAAATATGGAGGATGCAGAAAGGTCAGGGAATCACCACCGCTTATCAACGGAGCGATATGGCCTTAGTTGCTAATGCTCCTAAAACACCAAAATAACATAACCATCCGGTCACTCCAAATGCTTGTCTAGTTCAGCCTTAAATTTATTTAAGCTATCAACTTCCACAACAACAGATGGAAGTCTGTTCCAGCAATCAGCTACCCGCTGGCTAAAGGCAAACTTCCGCACATTTATTCTACAACTTTCTTTCCTCAATTTGAATCTATGTCCCCCTCAGGTTCTTAATCTGAGCGAGTGTAAGTATCCCAACAGCATTGAGCTCAAGCTGTTCAAGTCCTTATACACCTCATTTAGATCACCTTGCAGGTGTCTAGTCTCCAGATGGTGCAACTTGTGGAATTTAAGCCTCTCTAAGTAAGAGCACCCCTTTGTTCCTCTCACCAATTTTGTTGCCCTTCTCTGTAGACATTCTAGCAACTCTACTTCCTTTCTAAAATGAGGCCTCCAGACCTGTATGCAGTACTCAAGGTGTGGTCTCGCCATTGCCTTATACAAAGGGATAATCACCTCCTTGTATCTGCTAGCAAAATTCCTATATATCATTGAGAACTTCATATCTGACTGCACAATTACCTCAAGATCTTATTCATTCTCCACCTTTCTGAGTGTTGCACCACACAGTTGGTATGTTTCTCTTGCACCCATATGAAGTACTTTACATTTATCAATGTTAAACTTCAGTTGCCACTTCTCAGCCCATCTACCTAACTTTTCTAGATCCTGTTGCAGTAGCATACTGTTTTTACTGTCATTAACAACCCTGCCAACCTTTGTATCATCTGCAAACTTGGACATTAAGCCTGATATACCTTCATCAATATCATTGATAAATACACAAAACAACAGTGGGCACAGCACTCAACTATGGGGGACTCCAGTAATAACATTAGTCCATGTAGAGCAGTGTCCATTTATTACCACTCTCTGCCGTCTCCCATACAACCATCCCTTTCTCCATTGTAGCAACTTGTCCTTAATGCCATACTGCTCAAATTTGTACAGCAGTCTTCCATGTGAAACAATGTCAAAAGCTTTCCTGAAATCCAAGTATATGATATCAAAATTATTTTTTGCATCCATTTCCTTTGTGACCACATCATAGTATCCAATCAAATTGGTCAGACAAGAGTTCCCCTTAACAAACCTATGCTGTGTCTTAATTATTACTGCAGTCTTGTCTAGGTGATCGTGCATCACTTCCTCAGCCAGTGATTCCATTATTTTCCCTGGAATAGAAGTTAAACTAACAGGTCTATGATTATTTGTGTTATCCTTTGAACTCCCTTTGCGAATTCGGGATACATTTGCACATCTCCAGTCCATGGGGACCTCCCATGAATCTAAGGATGCTCTCATAATTATGGCTAAGGGATTGTAGTTCCCTCGCTGCCTCCTTCAATATAACTAGATAGGTTCCATCCACCACAAGTGCCTTTTTTTATGTTTAACTTCAACAATTTCTCCTCCATTTTGCTCTCCGTTATTACAAAATCATTTAGCTCCCTGTTAGAGTTTAGTAAATTTCTGTCCTTTCTTTCCTTACAGAATTCCTCATGTGAATGTAGATGCAAAATACTCATTCAGTTTATCAGCTATCTGAGCATGATCATCAACAGTCGAACCACCAATCTGATTCATCCCCTTCCTTCTAGAGTTTACATAAGTAAAGAAGTCTTTATTGTTTTTCTTTACATCCTTTGCCAATGATTTTTCGTAATGAGCCTTTGCTTTCCTAACCTCCTTTGTGACTTGATTAGAGTCTAGCTTATATCTGCCATAGGCTTCCGTGTCACCTGATAAAAAATTATATGCATCTCATACATTTTTCTTCTCTGCCATGGGCCTCATTAGTTCATCTGACATGCATTTAGGTCTAAATATTGAACGGGATTTCTTAGTTGGTATGAAAAGCCAGTAGCTTCTAAGATTAATTCCTTGAAGGCTTCCCATTTAGAATTCGCTGTTTTTAACATCATCAGTTGATCCCACTGTATAGCATTTAAAAACTGTCTGAGACCACCATAGTCACCTTTACAAAAACAAAAACCCTTCCCTTTACCCTTGATGGTAGTTACAGCTTTGAGTAAATCCCACATCAGTTCACTATGATCGCTGTCACATAGTGGTTCCTTTGTCTGCAGATTCTTAATGCATGAATAATCACTGCTGATAATCAGATAAAGAGTTTTACTCCCTCTAGTTTCCCCATCGAACATGTTGCTGTAAAACAATCCTCCAATAAATCCAGAATATAAGTTTATACTGCCAAATAAAGAACTCTAGAATGTCACTCTAGGATGTCCCTTGACGTGAGTACCTGTGTATGGTGAGGGGAGTTTTCAGTGAATTTTCTGATCTTTCAGTTAACTATCACTGGGATCAGATGGCCACAGCACCAATTAGATTTCATGCTAACACTGTAGGAATGTAGTATTGCACATGCACTGTGAAATAGAAATTCAGAAATGAATTTCTGAATTTCTTAGTAGTTGAAGGAACATCTGCAATATACCACTTTTGTCTCTGCTTCTACAGTGTGGGAGAGTTTGAAATGCTTTGCCCAGAATCAGTTGGATAGTTCGTTTGCCTGTAAGTGTCAGCCAATGTAATACCATGACACTACCCTCATGGTCTGAATAGAATTCATGCTAGTTGAGGTGTTAAGTAATTGTGTAAGCTGTAAAGCTGGTTGCGTATAGTGCTCAGGTGGCACTGGTATTGTGAATTTGTTTTTAGTATTAGTAGTGGCAAATGATGCAAGAATGCAAGCTTATACAGCATCAGCAAAAAAAAAAATCTCATTCCACCTAAATACTTTCCAGTAGTTTGTCTAGTTCTTCCTTGAATTTATTCAAACTATCCACTTCCACAACAACAGATGGAAGTTTGTACCAGCAATCAACTCTGTGGTTGATTGCTGGTACAACCACAGAGTTGATTGCTGGTACAGAGTTGATCAATGGACACTGCTCATCGTGGACTAATGTTATTAGTGGAGTCCCTCAGGGTTCAGCGTTGGGTCCATTATTGTTTTCTGTATTTATAAATAATATTGATGATGGTATATCAAGCTTAGTGTCCAAGTTTGCAGACGATACACAGGTTGGCAGGGTTGTTAAGGACACTACTGACGCTATGCTGCTGCAACAGGATCTGGAAAGGTTGAGCAGATGGGCTGAGAGGTGGAAAATGCAGTTTAACATTGACAAATGTAAAGTACTACATAGGGAAACAGCCACCCCAGAGCAACGTATCAACTGTGGTACTACACTGACAGTGGTAGAGAATGAAAAGGACCTGGGAGTAATTGTGCAGGCAGATATGAAGTTCTCTGAGCAGTGCAGACGGGCTGCAAGAGTAGCTCATGGTGTCTTGTCAATGATATACAGGAATTTTTCTAGCAGCGATAAGGAGGTGATTATTCCCTTGTATAAGGCAATGGTCAGGCCACACCTTGAGTACTGCATACATGTCTGAGGCCGGCCTCATTTTAGGAAGGATGTAGAGTTGCTAAAAAAAGTACAGAGAAGGGCAACAAGGTTGGTGAGAGGAACAAAGGGGTTCTCTTACCAGGAGAAGCTTAAATTCTGTCAGTTGCAGCATCTGATGCACCTGCAATGTGATCTGATTGAGATTTACAAGGCCTTGAATGGTTTGAACAGGCTCAATGCTATTGGGATACTTCCACTTGCTGAGATTAAGAACCTGAGGGGGGGGGGGGGCATAGATTGAGGAAAGACAGTTTCTAGAATAGATGTGCAGAAGTTTGCCTTTAGCTAGTGGGTAGTTGATTGCTGGAACAGACTTCCATCTGTTGTTGTGGAAGTTGATAGCCTAAATAAATTTAAGGCTGTACTAGACAAACATTTTTTTTTTTTTTTTTTGGCTGATGCTCTAAAAGCTTGCTTTCTTACATCATATACCCTAACTAATGCTAATATTTTCAAACATCCTTTATTTACAGGAAAACTAATAACACATGCTGAAACCTTTAGCCTTTATGTCAGCCTCCAATCTCTATGGAACACTCTCCAGTTTTTTGTAAGTGTTCTCCAGTTATAATATTTACAGTCCATTTCCTCTTCAAAGCAGTGACCAATTTAGCTTTGTTTTTTGGACAGTCTTTCTCTTCACAAGTGCCTGAGAGGTGCCTCCGTAGCCAGGTGGGAAGGAGCAGCAGTGCGTAGCACACGCTTCTTGATTAGACCGGGGTTCGAGCCTGTCACCACCAAATACGGAGGATGGGAAAGGTCAGGGAATGACCACCGCATATTCCCGGAGCAATATGGCATTAGTTGCTAATGCTCCTAAAAACCAAACAACAACAACAAGTGCCCGATGATCTAATTCATCCTAGAAGTTTTCTGTAGGATTGAGGTCAGGGTTCTAGGCTGGCCTGTCCAACTTTTTGATATTCATATTCTGAAACCAATGCCAACAGTATGACATGGAGTATGACTTATCCTTCTGCTACAGGTATGGGTCTTCCTGATGTGTTGCCACAATGTAGCTAATGCATTATTGTCCAGAATATCTAGATAGACCTCAGAATTCATGGTTTTCCAAAACAGCCAAGTCCTTCCAGGTCAAACCATGAAAAACAGCCGCAGACCATCATATTACATCCACCAAACTCCATTGTTGAGACGATACAGTCCAACGGGTAGCTTTCTCTGGGCATCCGTCACACCTAGGCATAACCATCAGAACACGTAGATCATGTACTGTGACTCATCACTCCAAAGCACAGCTTTCCATTGGTTTATAGTCCAAGAATGGTGGGCCTTACTTTACGCTAGATGGCATCTGGTACTAGTGTGAGTAATTAGTGACTTGTGGTTGACTGCACAACTATAGTAACTCATATCATGCAGTGCCCTACATACTGTACTGTTGCTAGCTTGTATCCCTGTCATCTCCCCAAGGGCCTGTTTGTTCTATGACAGCATCAACTTGTTGTGAGCAGATGATTCTTTGCAGGGCTATCCTGTTACGTTTCTTCAGCTTCAGAGTTTTACATATCACCAGTCTGCTTCCATTTGCAGATGACATCCCTGCCACCAACCTATGGATCTTTATTGCCATTAAAATATCACATACAAACCAATTACTTACGTGGCACCCTGTTATTGTCCCACAATCGAAGTCTGTTAACTCCTTGTGGACGTGCCTTTCTGCACTCTTGGAACAGAGAAGTTTTTTCTGATTTATTTTCTGATTTATTAGTTTAAATTGATATATTAACTTATTTCTAGAGTAGCTTTATATTCCTATTTACGGTACTTAAAGTTAAAGTAACTTAGATAGAGATTTGTAGGTATTACTTAGTATCGGAAAGGGTATCAAATCCACGTGTTTACCGTTCATAAACAGCCGCCATTGTTACGTGAAAATTAATCAGTAAAATCTATTAATCTTGTCGAACTTCATTGGCAATTAAATTGTACTTTTAACTATACATATAACCACTTAGGTTACGGAACATAAATAATTAGTAAAAATAAATAATTAATACATAACTTGATACGGAAGTTATATAAAGGGATTTCGTAGATAACACTCGTTACTGAAACGCGATACAGCATATCCGGAATTCGATAGCATTAGCTTTGTATAGTATAGTGCATAATATAATATTGTCAATTAATCAGTAGATCTATTAATCTTGTTAAACTTCATTGTCAATTAAATTGTACTTTTAACTATATATATATAACGACTTAGAGTACAAACGCAACAAATAATTAATACATACTTGATACGGAAGTTATATAAAGGGAACTCGTAGATAACACTCGATACTGAAAAATAAATATAGCGTTATATCTGTGTTAAGATACAAGTTTAAGGTTTTAATTTTGTTCTGAAATTGTAATTTTATTGACATTTAAATCGAAATCATGACTCTGACCAGAGCAGCAAAGCAAAAGGCTCAAGCTAATGGGAGTGCTGTGACTCAGGGGAGAACTGAGGGGGGCAGTTGCCCTCTGAATCACAGCCTTTTAAGATGCACTGTTTGCTTGATGTTTGTGGAGCAATCAGGTACGGGACATGATACTGCCATGGGGGATGTCGTTGTGTGTGCACGATGCAAGGAGTGCAAGGAAATTAGACGACAACTCGGCGTTGTTATGGGCCTATATGAGACCTTGAAGGACAGGGTGGATGCCCTCGAAGGAAATAAATTGAGGGGCCCATCAAGCTCTCAGCTGCCCACATCAACGCTAGAGCTTGCACTTGGTCATCTTGCAACACAGAGGCAGCGCCCAAGGCAGAATGCGCTGGTCCCACAGGAACTAGTAGTTGTTTGTGACTCTATTGTCAGGGAAATGGGGAACATGCTTTGTAAAAAGGATAGGTGGAACAGGACCAGGGTATGTCTGCCAGGCGCAAAGGTTGATGACGTTGTAGAGTAGATATCATCTTTTAAGGGCACAAAAGGTGATATAGTTGTACACGTTGGCACTAATGATATTAAGAGTAGGAGACCTGCGGAATTACTTAACAAGTACAGGTCACTGTTGAAAAAAAGCCGTGAAGTAGGGTTGAATTTGAAAGTGTCTGCAATTCTGCCCAGACACGATAGGAGGGAGTATATGATGAGAGCCTTGTCGATCAATTCGGCCCTGGAAAGATTGTGCAAGGCTCAAGGGGTAGAATTTTTTTCAGCCTGGAATGTACTTGTTAACAGGAGAGATTGCTTCTACAGGGATGGGATACACTTAAATAGAAAGGGTGCAAGAATATTTGCTGATGCTATTGAGGCAGTGTTAGGTGGGTCGGAAAACTGCTAGCTTGGGGGAGGACAAAGACTAATGGATTAACAGTAGCCAATGGCAGAGGTGAAAGAGATTCTTGCACTGCTTCTATTGGAATGAGCAGAAGCCTGAAAAACAAGATGCAGGATATTTCAGAGACTGCTGGAAGTCATTGCGGTACAAGTAAACACATGGGTTGTGTTAGGGTAGCTAAGAATAGAGACAGGTGCATGTATATTTGCGTGTACACCAATGCTAGGAGTTTAGTAAATAAATTTGATGAATTTGAGGTATTGCTCAAAACATCAAAGGCAGATATTGTTGAGATATCAGAGACGTGGTGTCACACAGATATAAGGAATGCAGAACTGGAATTTGGGGAGTACAATGTGTATAGAAAGGATAGACAGGACAGGAGGGGTTATGCTATTAGTTAAAAAACACATAAAATCCAAGGAAGTGAAGCCAGTCGACATTGATGGACAGGGCAGTGTCGAGTCAGTTTGGTGTGACATAAGCATAGGTAAATCAAAATTGAGAGTAGGAGTGTGCTATAGGCCTAATGACTCTGATGAGTATAATAAGATACTGTACAGGGAAATAGAATGGGCCAGTAAATCAGAGACTCTTATAATGGGGGATTTTAATTTCCCAGATATTGACTGGAATTTGTGGGTTGGTCACTCACACACTAGCAAGTCTTTTGTGGATTTATTGGATGATTGTTTTCTACACCAGCATGTTCGGGAGGCAACTAGAGGGAGTAATACTCTTGATCTGATTATCAGTAGTGATTCTTCAAGCATTAGGAATCTGCAGATAAAAGAACCACTGGGTGGCAGTGATCACAGTGTGCTGAAGTGGGATTTACTCAAGGAGGTAACTACCATCAGAGGTAAAGGGAAGGGTTTTTGCTGTCGCAAAGGTGACTATGATGGTCTTGAGACAGTATTTAAATTCTATACAGTGGGACCAACTGATGATGTTACCAACAGCAAATTCAAAATGGGAAGCATTCAAGGAACTAATCTTGGAAGCTACCAGGCTTTACATACCAACCAAGAAATATTGTTCAAGGTTCAGGCCTAAATGGTTGTCAGATGAATTAATGAGACATATGGCAGAGAAGAAAAATGCATGGGATACATTCAAATTAATGGGTGACATGGAAGCCTATGATAGATATAAGTTGGTCTGTAACCAAGTCACAAAGGAGATTAGGCAGGCAAAGGCAGATTATGAGAAATCCTTGGCAAAGGATGCAAAGAAAAACAGAAAAGAGTTCTTTACCTATTTAAACTCAAGAAGGAAAGGGATGAATCAGATTGGTCCACTGGATGTTGATGGTTCAACAGTTGAGGATCCTGCTCAGGTGGCTAACAATCTAAACGAGTATTTTGCATCTACATTAACACATGAGGAGTTATTCATGAAGGGGAATGTCGTAGGTGAAGTAAACATTGGCAGTGAGCTAGATTATTTTCTAATAACTGAGAGGAAAGTGGAGGAGAAATTGTTGAGGATAAACATAAAAAAGGCACCCGTGGTGGATGGGATCTATCCAGTTATATTAAAGGAGGCAGCAAAGGAAGTAAGCAAACCCCTAGCCATAATTATGAGAGCTTCTTTGGACTCAAGGGAGGTACCCATGGACTGGAGATGTGCAAATGTAACCCCAATTCACAAAGGAGGATCAAAGGCTGACACAAATAATTATAGACCTGTTAGTTTAACTTCGGTTCCAGGAAAATTAATGGAGGCACTGGTTAAAGAAGCACTGCATCATCTGGGACAAGAATTCAGTTATAGCTCAGACACAGCATGGTTTTGTTAAGGGCAGGTCTTGTCTGACCAATTTGATTGGATACTATGATGTAGTCACAAAAGAACTGGATGCAGGGAATAACTTTGATATTATATATTTGGATCTTAGAAAGGCTTTTGATACTGTTGCACATGGAAGACTGCTGCACAAATTGGAGAAGTGTGGCATTGGAGGCAAATTGCTGCTATGGATAAGGGGATGGTTGAGTGGCAGAAGACAGAGAGTGGTAATCAATGGACACTGCTCAACGTGGACTAATGTTATTAGTGGAGTTCCTCAGGGTTCAGTGTTGGGTCCATTGTTGTTTTCTGTATTTATAAATGATATTGATGATGGTGTATCAGGCTTAATGTCCAGGTTTGCAGACGATACCAAGGTTGGCAGGGTTGTTAAGGACACTACTGATACTATGCCGCTGCAACAGGATCTGGAAAGGTTGAGCAGATGGGCTGAGAGGTGGCAAATGAAGTTTAACATTGACAAATGTAAAGTACTACATATGGGAAACAGTAACCCCAGATCAACGTATCAACTCTGTGGTACTACGCTGACAGTGGCAGAGAATGAAAAGGACCTGGGGGTAATTGTGCAGGCAGATATGAAGTTCTCTGAGCAGTGCAGACGAGCTGCAAGAGTAGCTCATGGTGTCTTGTCAATGATATACAGGAATTTTTCTAGCAGGGACAGGGATGTGATTATTCCCTTGTATAAGGCATTGGTCAGGCCACACCTTGAGTACTGTATACAGGTCTGGAGGCCTCATTTCAAGAAGGATGTAGAGCTGCTGGAACGAGTACAGAGAAGGGCAACAAGATTAGTGAATGGAACAAAGGGTTGCTCTTACGAAGAAAGGCTTAAGTTTTGCAAATTACAGAGTCTGGAGACTAGGCATCGGCGAGGTGTATAAGGCTTTGAATGGCTTGAGCATGCTCAATGCCAATGGCATTCTTCCTCTTGCTCAGAATAATCACCTGAGAGGGCATAAATTCATATTGAGGAAGGACGGATGTCGGATAGATGTGCGGAAATTTGCCTTTAGCCAGCGGGCAGTTGGTTTGTGGAATAGACTCCCATCGCTTGTTGTTTGAAGTTGATAGCCTAAACAAATTTAAGGCTCAGCTGGACAAGTATTTCGAACGAACAGAGGGGTGAAATGGGAGTAGTGGTTGTTTTTTTTTTTTTTTTTTTTTTTGGCTGATACTGAATAAGCTTGCTTTTTTGCATCATATGCCTCTACTAATGCTAATGCTAACTCCATTGATCATGGAATCTGGCAGTCACAATCATACTACTGCCTCTGCAAAAGCCTACAGGCATATTTATAGTTTTGTCTGACATGTGATGAGTGGGTAGAATGTGACCACCTATCAATGGAGGGGCATCTGCAAATGGTAGGACAGTGTATATATGTATATACCCCTCAGCAGAGCCCACACACACACACATAAATGTTTTCATAAGGTATTTGATACTTAAAGTAAAGGCTAACTTTAGCTTGTCCTCCCCATCATTCCTTCTAAGCCCATTATTATTTATATACTACTCTTTAATAGCATATGAAGAATGATTGATGGAAAATGATGGGTGGGGGGGGGTGGAAGTGGACAAGCTGAAGTTGGGTTTTTGTTTTAAGTTTCTGTTATATCAGAGATCTTAATACATTTAATGTTATAGTACTCTTAATCAAAATGGAATAACAGTTGTAAATTGCAATAGTAGTGTAGAACTAAATGGGTAAGTCCAATTTCATTGTTTGTTTAAAGGCATAATGATTAACACAAGTTTTTTTCTGTGTTAGGCACTTTATTCTAATAAAAATGATTATGAATTAAGCCACATGTCTCAGGTGATTTTTTCCTGCTTTTATTTAATGATCCAAAAGTAAATTATGCACACAATTTACATATTTACAAAATTACAACTAATGTTAATATCAAACCTAACTTTGGCAATAGCTTCATAACTTATTGTTCAGATGTATACAAAAGGAATGAAAATGTATCTAGAGCCCTTTTTTATGTTGATATTTGACTTACTTTTGATTTGATGCTTCTTGCAGGAGCAAACCCTGATTCTTCTTAGGTTATTTACAGGTTTGTTAAGGTGGCATCTTGCAGACCTTCTAAGGAGGTATGGCACTGTGTGTATGTCCTTATTGGCTAAGCTCTGCATCTCTTATTATCTTTAAAAATTGGGAAGTTGCATTAAGATGTTCTGGGGAATTTTTTTGGCTCTTCTGGCTCTCCTGAGGGGTGAATATTTTAATTTCATTTTAATTGCAGATTCTAGAGGTCGCCCAAGCATCTTAGCACAACTTCTCAGTAGAGTGCCACAGACCCCAAGAAATCTGCAAAATTTCACATCCCCCTACCAAAACCACCAGAGACTTCTATTCATTTAATAATAACTAAGCAGATTTATCCAGTGTTCTACAGGCACCTCAGAAATTTGCAAGATGCTACTCCCTGTACAAGTCCACAGATAATTTTATTGGATCATGCAGAAGCCCGGAAAGCAAGGTGTTGGAATTTCAGGTCCTGCTATGGTTCCTCACTAAACAAGTAAATATATCAGTTGTGTTAGGGTAACTAAGAGTATGAACAGGTGCATATATACTTGATTGTACTGTTCATTAATGCAACGAGCATAGTAAAAAAAAAATGTGATGAAATTGAAATACTGATTAAGTCATCAAATGCAGACATTAGCATTTTAGAATTAGCATTAGTTGTCACCCGTACAGTCACTCCAAATGCTCAGCCTTAAATTTATTTAAGCTATCAACTTCCACAACAACAGATGGAAGTCTGTTCCAGCAATCAACTCCCCGCTGGCTAAAGGCTAACTTCCACACATCTATTCTACAACTGTATTTCCTCAATTTGTATTTATGCCCCCTAAGGCTCTTAATCTGAGCAAGCAGAAGTATCCCATCGGCATTGTGAGTGCTCAAACCATTTAAGGCCTTGTAAACTTCAACCAGATCAGGTGCCTAGGCTCCAGATGCTGCAACTTACAGAATTTAAGTCTCTCCTGGTAAGCCTCTCCTTTGTTCCTCTCACCAATCTTGTTGAACTTCTCTGCACTTGTTTTAGCAAATCTACATCCTTCCTGTGTTGAGGCCTCCACACCTGTAGGCAGTACTCAAGGTAACGCCTCCGTAGCCAGGTGGGCAGGAGCAGCAGTGCGTAGCACACGTTTCTTAATTAGACCGGGGTTCGAACCTGTGACCACCAAATATGGAGGAAGCGGAAAGGTGAGAGAATGACCACCGCATATCCCCGGAGCAATATGGCTTTAGTTCCTAATGCTCCTAAAAACCAGAATAACAACAATAACAACAAGTACTCAAGGTGTGACCAGAACATTGCCTTATACAAAGGTATAATCACCTCCTTGTTTCTGCTAGCAAATTCTTATATATCATTGACAAAACTCCATGACCTGCTCTGGCAGCCCATCTGAACTACTCAGAGAACTTCATATCTGACTGCACAATTACCCCAAGGTCTTTTTCATTCTTCACCTCCTTGAGTGTACTACCACACAGTTGGTACGCTTCTCTTGGGTTATTGTTACCCATTTGCAGTACTTTGCATTTGTCAATATTAAACTTCAGTTGCCACTTCTCAGCCCATCTACCTAATGTTTCTAGACCCTGTTGCAGTAGCATACTGTTTTAACTGTAATTAACAACCCTACCAACCTCTGTATCATCTGCAAACTTGTACATTATGCCTGATACACCTTTATTGATATCATTAATAAATACAAAAAACAACAATAAGCTCAGCACTGAACCCTGGGGGAGGGACTCCACTAATAACATTAGTTTACATAGAGCGGTGTCCATTAATTACCACTCTTTGCCATCTCCCACTCAACCGTCCCTTTATCCATTGCAGCAACTTGCCCTTAATGCCATACTGCTAAAATTTGTACAGCAGTCTTCCATGTGCAACAGTATCAAAAGCTTTCCTGAAATCCAAGTATATGATATCAAAATTATTTTTTGCATTCAGTTCCTTTGTGACCACATCATGGTATCCAATCACATTGGTCAGACAATACTTCCGCTTAACAAACCCATGCTGTGTCTGAACTATTACTGCTGTCTTTTCTAGGTTATCCTGCATCATTTCTTTAAACAGTGACTCCATTATTTTTCCCAGTACAGAAGTTAAACTAATAGGTCTGTAATTACAGTACAGGTCACTGTTGAAAAAAAACCGTGAATTAGGGTTGAATTTGAAAGTGTCTGCAATTCTGCCCAGACACGATAGGAGGTAGTATATGATGAGAGCCTTGTCGATCAATTCGGCCCTGGAAATATTGTGCAAGCCTCAAGAGGTAGAATTTTTTTCAGCCTGGTCTGTACTTGTCAACAGGAGAGACTGCTTCTACAGGGATGGGAAAAGAATATTTGCCGATGCTATCGAGGCAGTGTTAGGTGGGTCGGAAAACTGCTAGCTTGGGGGTATACAAGGACTAATAGATTAACAGTAGCCACTGGCAGAGGTGAAAGTGATTCTTGCACTGCTCCTATTGGAATGAGCAGAATCCTGGAAAACAAGATGCAGGATATTTCAGAGACTGCTGGGCGTCATTGCGGTACAAGTAAACACATGGGGTGTGTTAGGGTAGCTAAGAATAGGAACAGGTGCATGTATACTTGTGTGTACACCAATGCTAGGAGTTTGGTAAATAAATTTGATGAATTTGAGGTATTGCTCAAAGCATCAAAGGTGGATATTGTTGGGATATCAGAGACGTGGTGTCACACAGATATAAGGAATGCAGAACTGGAATTTGGGAAGTACAACATCTACAGAAATGATAGACAGGATAGGAAGGGAGGACGGGTTATGCTACTAGTTAAGAAATACATAAAATCCAAGGAAGTGAAGCCAGTGGACATCGCTGGACAGTGCAGTGTCGAGTCAGTTTGTTGTGACATAAGCATTGGGAGATCAAAATTGAGAGTAGGAGTGTGCTATAGGTCTAATGACTCTGATGAGTATAATAAGAAACTGTACAGGGAAATAGAGTGGGCCAGTAAATCAGAGAGTCTTATAATGGGAGATTTTAATTTCCCAGATATTGACTGGAATTTGGGGGCTGGTCACTCACACACTAGCAAGGCTTTTGTGGATTTATTGGATGATTGTATTCTACATCAGCATGTTCGGAAGGCAACTAGAGGGAGGAATACTCTTGATTTGATTATCAGCAGTGATTCTTCATGCATTAAGAATCTGCAGATAAATGAACCACTAGGTGGCAGTGATCACAGTGTGCTGAAGTGGGATTTACTCAAGGAGGTAACTACCACCAGAGGTAAAGGGAAGGGTTTTTGCTGTCGCAAAGGCGACTATGATGGTCTTGAGACAGTATTTAAATTCTATACAGTGGGACCAACTGATGATGTTACCGACAGCAAATTCAAAATGGGAAGTATTCAAGGAACTAATCTTGGAAGCTACCAGGCTTTACATACCAACCAAGAAATATTGTTCAAGGTTCAGGCCTAAATTGGTTGTCAGATGAATTAATGAGACATATGGCAGAGAAGAAAAATGCATGGGATACATTCAAATTAATGGGTGACATGGAAGCCTATGATAGATATAAGTTGGTCTGTAACCAAGTCACAAAGGAGATTAGGCAGGCAAAGGCAGATTATGAGAAATCCTTGGCAAAGGATGCAAAGAAAAACAGAAAAGAGTTCTTTACCTATTTAAACTCAAGAAGGAAAGGGATGAATCAGATTGGTCCACTGGATGTTGATGGTTCAACAGTTGAGGATCCTGCTCAGGTGGCTAACAATCTAAACGAGTATTTTGCATCTACATTAACACATGAGGAGTTATTCATGAAGGGGAATGTCGTAGGTGAAGTAAACATTGGCAGTGAGCTAGATTATTTTCTAATAACTGAGAGGAAAGTGGAGGAGAAATTGTTGAGGATAAACATAAAAAAGGCACCCGTGGTGGATGGGATCTATCCAGTTATATTAAAGGAGGCAGCAAAGGAAGTAAGCAAACCCCTAGCCATAATTATGAGAGCTTCTTTGATCTCAAGGGAGGTACCCATGGACTGGAGATGTGCAAATGTAACCCCAATTCACAAAGGAGGATCAAAGGCTGACACAAGTAATTATAGACCTGTTAGTTTAACTTCGGTTCCAGGAAAATTAATGGAGGCACTGGTTAAAGAAGCACTGCATCATCTGGACAAGAATTCAGTTATAGCTCAGACACAGCATGGTTTTGTTAAGGGCAGGTCTTGTCTGACCAATTTGATTGGATACTATGATGTAGTCACAAAAGAACTGGATGCAGGGAATAACTTTGATATTATATATTTGGATCTTAGAAAGGCTTTTGATACTGTTGCACATGGAAGACTGCTGCACAAATTGGAGAAGTGTGGCATTGGAGGCAAATTGCTGCTATGGATAAGGGGATGGTTGAGTGGCAGAAGACAGAGAGTGGTAATCAATGGACACTGCTCAACGTGGACTAATGTTATTAGTGGAGTTCCTCAGGGTTCAGTGTTGGGTCCATTGTTGTTTTCTGTATTTATAAATGATATTGATGATGGTGTATCAGGCTTAATGTCCAAGTTTGCAGACGATACCAAGGTTGGCAGGGTTGTTAAGGACACTACTGATACTATGCCGCTGCAACAGGATCTGGAAAGGTTGAGCAGATGGGCTGAGAGGTGGCAAATGAAGTTTAACATTGACAAATGTAAAGTACTACATATGGGAAACAGTAACCCCAGATCAACGTATCAACTCTGTGGTACTACGCTGACAGTGGCAGAGAATGAAAAGGACCTGGGGGTAATTGTGCAGGCAGATATGAAGTTCTCTGAGCAGTGCAGACGAGCTGCAAGAGTAGCTCATGGTGTCTTGTCAATGATATACAGGAATTTTTCTAGCAGGGACAGGGATGTGATTATTCCCTTGTATAAGGCATTGGTCAGGCCACACCTTGAGTACTGTATACAGGTCTGGAGGCCTCATTTCAAGAAGGATGTAGAGCTGCTGGAACGAGTACAGAGAAGGGCAACAAGATTAGTGAATGGAACAAAGGGTTGCTCTTACGAAGAAAGGCTTAAGTTTTGCAAATTACAGAGTCTGGAGACTAGGCATCGGCGAGGTGTATAAGGCTTTGAATGGCTTGAGCATGCTCAATGCCAATGGCATTCTTCCTCTTGCTCAGAATAATCACCTGAGAGGGCATAAATTCATATTGAGGAAGGACGGATGTCGGATAGATGTGCGGAAATTTGCCTTTAGCCAGCGGGCAGTTGGTTTGTGGAATAGACTCCCATCGCTTGTTGTTTGAAGTTGATAGCCTAAACAAATTTAAGGCTCAGCTGGACAAGTATTTCGAACGAACAGAGGGGTGAAATGGGAGTAGTGGTTGTTTTTTTTTTTTTTTTTTTTTTTGGCTGATACTGAATAAGCTTGCTTTCTTGCATCATATGCCTCTACTAATGCTAATGCTAACTCCATTGATCATGGAATCTGGCAGTCACAATCATACTACTGCCTCTGCAAAAGCCTACAGGCATATTTATAGTTTTGTCTGACATGTGATGAGTGGGTAGAATGTGACCACCTATCAATGGAGGGGCATCTGCAAATGGTAGGACAGTGTATATATGTATATACCCCTCAGCAGAGCCCACACACACACACATAAATGTTTTCATAAGGTATTTGATACTTAAAGTAAAGGCTAACTTTAGCTTGTCCTCCCCATCATTCCTTCTAAGCCCATTATTATTTATATACTACTCTTTAATAGCATATGAAGAATGATTGATGGAAAATGATGGGTGGGGGGGGTGGAAGTGGACAAGCTGGAGTTGGGTTTTTGTTTTAAGTTTCTGTTATATCAGAGATCTTAATACATTTAATGTTATAGTACTCTTAATCAAAATGGAATAACAGTTGTAAATTGCAATAGTAGTGTAGAACTAAATGGGTAAGTCCAATTTCATTGTTTGTTTAAAGGCATAATGATTAACACAAGTTTTTTTCTGTGTTAGGCACTTTATTCTAATAAAAATGATTATGAATTAAGCCACATGTCTCAGGTGATTTTTTCCTGCTTTTATTTAATGATCCAAAAGTAAATTATGCACACAATTTACATATTTACAAAATTACAACTAATGTTAATATCAAACCTAACTTTGGCAATAGCTTCATAACTTATTGTTCAGATGTATACAAAAGGAATGAAAATGTATCTAGAGCCCTTTTTTATGGTGATATTTGACTTACTTTTGATTTGATGCTTCTTGCAGGAGCAAACCCTGATTCTTCTTAGGTTATTTACAGGTTTGTTAAGGTGGCATCTTGCAGACCTTCTAAGGAGGTATGGCACTGTGTGTATGTCCTTATTGGCTGAGCTCTGCATCTCTTATTATCTTTAAAAATTGGGAAGTTGCATTAAGATGTTCTGGGGAATTTTTTTGGCTCTTCTGGCTCTTCTGAGGGGTGAATATTTTAATTTCATTTTAATTGCAGATTCTAGAGGTCGCCCAAGCATCTTAGCACAACTTCTCAGTAGAGTGCCACAGACCCCAAGAAATCTGCAAAATTTAGATTTATCCAGTGTTCTACAGGCACCTCAGAAATTTGCAAGATGCTACTCCCTGTACAAGTCCACAGATAATTTTATTGGATCATGCAGAAGCCCGGAAAGCAAGGTGTTGGAATTTCAGGTCCTGCTATGGTTCCTCACTAAACAAGTAAATATATCAGTTGTGTTAGGGTAACTAAGAGTAAGAACAGGTGCATATATACTTGATTGTACTGTTCATTAATGCAACGAGCATAGTAAAAAAAAAATGTGATGAAATTGAAATACTGATTAAGTCATCAAATGCAGACATTAGCATTTTAGAATTAGCATTAGTTGTCACCCGTACAGTCACTCCAAATGCTCAGCCTTAAATTTATTTAAGCTATCAACTTCCACAACAACAGATGGAAGTCTGTTCCAGCAATCAACTCCCCTCTGGCTAAAGGCTAACTTCCACACATCTATTCTACAACTGTATTTCCTCAATTTGTATTTATGCCCCCTAAGGCTCTTAATCTGAGCAAGCAGAAGTATCCCATCGGCATTGTGAGTGCTCAAACCATTTAAGGCCTTGTAAACTTCAACCAGATCAGGTGCCTAGGCTCCAGATGCTGCAACTTACAGAATTTAAGTCTCTCCTGGTAAGCCTCTCCTTTGTTCCTCTCACCAATCTTGTTGAACTTCTCTGCACTTGTTTTAGCAAATCTACATCCTTCCTGTGTTGAGGCCTCCACACCTGTAGGCAGTACTCAAGGTAACGCCTCCGTAGCCAGGTGGGCAGGAGCAGCAGTGCGTAGCACACGTTTCTTAATTAGACCGGGGTTCGAACCTGTGACCACCAAATATGGAGGATGCGGAAAGGTGAGAGAATGACCACCGCATATCCCCGGAGCAATATGGCTTTAGTTCCTAATGCTCCTAAAAACCAGAATAACAACAATAATAACAAGTACTCAAGGTGTGACCAGAACATTGCCTTATACAAAGGTATAATCACCTCCTTGTTTCTGCTAGCAAATTCCTATATATCATTGACAAAACTCCATGACCTGCTCTGGCAGCCCATCTGAACTACTCAGAGAACTTCATATCTGACTGCACAATTACCCCAAGGTCTTTTTCATTCTTCACCTCCTTGAGTGTACTACCACACAGTTGGTACGCTTCTCTTGGGTTATTGTTGCCCATTTGCAGTACTTTGCATTTGTCAATATTAAACTTCAGTTGCCACTTCTCAGTCCATCTACCTAATGTTTCTAGACCCTGTTGCAGTAGCATACTGTTTTAACTGTAATTAACAACCCTACCAACCTCTGTATCATCTGCAAACTTGTACATTATGCCTGATACACCTTTATTGATATCATTAATAAATACAAAAAACAACAATAAGCTCAGCACTGAACCCTGGGGGGGGACTCCACTAATAACATTAGTTTACATAAAGCGGTGTCCATTAATTACCACTCTTTGCCATTTCCCACTCAACCGTCCCTTTATCCATTGCAGCAACTTGCCCTTAATGCCATACTGCTAAAATTTGTACAGCAGTCTTCCATGTGCAACAGTATCAAAAGCTTTCCTGAAATCCAAGTATATGATATCAAAATTATTTTTTGCATTCAGATCCTTTGTGACCACATCATGGTATCCAATCACATTGGTCAGACAATACTTCCGCTTAACAAACCCATGCTGTGTCTGAACTATTACTGCTGTCTTTTCTAGGTTATCCTGCATCATTTCTTTAAACAGTGACTCCATTATTTTTCCCAGTACAGAAGTTAAACTAATAGGTCTGTAATTACAGTACAGGTCACTGTTGAAAAAAAACCGTGAATTAGGGCTGAATTTGAAAGTGTCTGCAATTCTGCCCAGACACGATAGGAGGTAGTATATGATGAGAGCCTTGTCGATCAATTCGGCCCTGGAAATATTGTGCAAGCCTCAAGAGGTAGAATTTTTTTCAGCCTGGTCTGTACTTGTCAACAGGAGAGACTGCTTCTACAGGGATGGGAAAAGAATATTTGCCGATGCTATCGAGGCAGTGTTAGGTGGGTCGGAAAACTGCTAGCTTGGGGGTATACAAGGACTAATAGATTAACAGTAGCCACTGGCAGAGGTGAAAGTGATTCTTGCACTGCTCCTATTGGAATGAGCAGAATCCTGGAAAACAAGATGCAGGATATTTCAGAGACTGCTGGGCGTCATTGCGGTACAAGTAAACACATGGGGTGTGTTAGGGTAGCTAAGAATAGGAACAGGTGCATGTATACTTGTGTGTACACCAATGCTAGGAGTTTGGTAAATAAATTTGATGAATTTGAGGTATTGCTCAAAGCATCAAAGGTGGATATTGTTGGGATATCAGAGACGTGGTGTCACACAGATATAAGGAATGCAGAACTGGAATTTGGGAAGTACAACATCTACAGAAATGATAGACAGGATAGGAAGGGAGGACGGGTTATGCTACTAGTTAAGAAATATATAAAATCCAAGGAAGTGAAGCCAGTGGACATCGCTGGACAGTGCAGTGTCGAGTCAGTTTGTTGTGACATAAGCATTGGGAGATCAAAATTGAGAGTAGGAGTGTGCTATAGGTCTAATGACTCTGATGAGTATAATAAGAAACTGTACAGGGAAATAGAGTGGGCCAGTAAATCAGAGAGTCTTATAATGGGAGATTTTAATTTCCCAGATATTGACTGGAATTTGGGGGCTGGTCACTCACACACTAGCAAGGCTTTTGTGGATTTATTGGATGATTGTATTCTACATCAGCATGTTCGGAAGGCAACTAGAGGGAGGAATACTCTTGATTTGATTATCAGCAGTGATTCTTCATGCATTAAGAATCTGCAGATAAATGAACCACTAGGTGGCAGTGATCACAGTGTGCTGAAGTGGGATTTACTCAAAGAGGTAACTGCCATTAGGGGTAAAGGGAAGGGTTATTGCTTTCGTAAAGGCGACTACGATGGACTGAGACAGTATTTAAATTCTATACAATGGGACCAACTGATGATGTTACCAACAGAAAATGCAAAATGGGAAGCATTCAAAGAACTTATCGTGGAAGCTACTAGGCTTTACATACCAACTAAGAAATATTGTTCAAGGTTTAGGCCTAAATGGATGTCAGATGAACTAATGAGGCATATGGTAGAGAAGAAACATGCATGGGATACATACAAATTAACACATGACACAGAAGCCTCTGATAGATACAAGTTGATCTGTAACCAAGTTACCAAGGAGGTTAGGCAGGCGAAGGCAGATTACGAGAAATCTTTGGCAAGGGATGCAAAGAAAAACAGCAAAGAGTTCTTTACTTATGTAAACTCTAGAAGGAAGGGGATGAATCAGATTGGTCCACTTGATATCGATGGGTCAACTATTGATGATCCTGCTCAGGTAGCTAACAAACTAAATGAATATTTTGCATCGACATTCACATATGAGGAGTTATTTAGCGAGGGGAAAGCCAGAGGTGTATTCTACTCTAGCAGTAAGCTAGAGAATCTTGTAATAACTGAGAGTAAAGTGGAGGAGAAATTGTTGAAGATAAACACAAGAAAGGCACCCGAGGTGGATGGGATCTATCCAGTTATATTAAAGGAGGCAGCAGAGGAAGTAAGCAAACCCTTAGCCATAATTATGAGAGCTTCCTTGGACTCAGGGGAGGTACCCACAGACTGGAGATGTGCAAATGTGACCCCAATTCACAAAGGAGGATCAAAGGCTGACACAAGTAATTATAGACCTGTGAGTTTAACTTCTGTTCCAGGCACCACTAGTTAAAGGAGCACTAGTTAATGGAGGCACTAGTTAAAGAAGCACTGCAGGATCATTTAGACAAGACTTCAGTTATAGCTCGGACACAGCATGGTTTTGTTAAGGGGAAGTCTTGCCTGACCAATTTGATTGGACACTATGATGCAGTCACAAAGGCACTGGATGCAGGGAATAACTTTGATATTATATACTTGGATCTTAGAAAGGCTTTTGATACTGTTGCACATGGAAGACTGCTGCACAAATTGGAGCAGTGTGGCATTGGAGGCAAATTGCTGCTATGGATAAAGGGGTGGATGAGGGGGAGAAGACAGACAGTGGTAATCAATGGACACTGTTCATCATGGACTAATGTTATTAGTCCATGATGAGCAGTGTCTTTGTGGAGTCCCTCAGGGTTCAGTGTTGGGTCCATTATTGTTTTCTGTATTTATAAATGATATTGATGATGGTATATCAAGCTTAATGTCGAAGTTTGCAGACGATACAAAGGTAGGCAGGGTTGTCAAGGAAACTACTGACACTATGCTGCTGCAACAGGATCTGGAAAGGTTGAGCAGATGGACTGAGAGGTGGCAAATGAAGTTTAACATTGACAAATGTAAAGTACTACACACGGAAAACAGCAACACCAGAGCAACGTATCAACTCTGTGGTACTACACTGACAGTGGTAGAGAATGAAAGTGACCTGGGGGTGGTTGTGCAGGCAGATATGAAGTTCTCTGAGCAGTGCAAATGGGCTGCCAGAGTAGCTCATGGTGTATTGTCAATGATATATAGGAATTTTTCTAGCAGGGATAAGGAGGTGATTATTCCCTTGTATAAGGCAATGGTCAGGCCACACCTTGAGTACTGTATACAGGTCTGGAGGCCTCATTTCAAGAAGGATGTAGAGCTGCTGGAACGAGTACAGAGAAGGGCAACAAGATTAGTTAATGGAACAAAGGGGTGCTCTTACGAAGAAAGGCTTAAGTTTTGCAAATTACAGTGTCTGGAAACTAGGCACCAGCGAGGTGATCTGATAGAGGTGTATAAAGCCTTGAATAGTTTGGGCATGCTCAATGCTGATGGGATTCTTCCTCTCGCTCAGATTAATCACCTGAGAGGGCATAAATTCCAATTGAGGAAAGACAGATGTAGGATAGACGTGCGGAAATTTTCATTTAGCCAGCGGGTGGTTGGTTGTTGGAACAGACTTCCATCCCTTGTCGTGGAAGTTGATAGCCTAAATAAGTTTAAGGCTCAGCTGGACAGGTATTTTGAAAGAACAGAGGGGTGAAGGGGAAGTGGTTTTTTTTTTTTTGGCAAATGCTGCATAACTTGCTTTCTTGCATCAAATGCTTCTACTAATGCTAATAAGGCAATGGTCAGGCCACACCTTGAGTACTGTATACAGGTCTGGAGGCCTCATTTCAAGAAGGATGCAGAGCTGCTGGAACGAGAACAGAGAAGGGCAACAAGATTAGTGAATGGAAAAAAGGCTTGCTCTTACAAAGAAAGGCTTAAGTTTTGCAAATTACAGTGTCTGGAGACTAGGCACCGGCGAGGTGATGTGATAGAGGTATATAAAGCCTTGAATGGTTTGAGTATGCTCAGTGCTGATGGTATTCTTCCTCTTGCTCAGAATAATCACCTGAGAGGGTATAAATTCAAATTGAGGAAAGACAGATGTAGGCTAGATGGGCGGATGCCTTTAGCCAGTGTGTGGTTGGTTGTTGGAACAGACTTCCATTCCTTATTGTGACAGTTGAGAGTCTAAATAAATTTAAGAACAGAGGAGTGAAGTGGAAGTGGTTATTTTTTATTTATTTTTATTTTTATTTTTTTGGCTGATGCTGCATAAGCTTGCTTTCTTGAATCATATGCCTCTACTAATGCTAATGCTAATTATTTGCATCGCCCTTTGAACCCCCTTTGTGAATTGGGGATAGATTTGCACATCTCCAGTCCATGAGGACCTCCCCTGAATCTTTGAAACTCTCATAATTATGGCTAAGGAACTGCTTACTTCCCTCGCTGCCTCCTTCAATATAACTGGATAGATTTCATCTGCCACAAGTGCCTTTTTTATGTTTAACTTCAACAATTTCTCCTCCAATTTGCTCTCCATTATTACAAAATCATTTAGCTCCCACTTAGAGTTTAGTAAACTTCTGTCCTCCCCTTTCTTACAGAATTCCTCATGTGTGAATGTAGATGCAAAATACTCGTTCAATTTGTTAACTATCTGAGCAGGATCATCAACAGTCGAACCGCCACAAATGAACCAATCTGATTCATCCCCTTCCTTCTAGAGTTAACATAAGTAAAAAACTCTTTGCTGTTTTTCTTTGCATCTTTTGCCAAAGATTTCTCTTAATCTGCCTTTGCCTGCCTAACTTCCTTTGTGGCTTGATTACAGACTAGCTTATATCTGCCGTAGGCTTCTGTGTCACCTGATAATTTATATGCATTTTTCTTCTCTACCACGAGCCTCATAATTCATGTGACATCCATTTAGGCCTTATTTAGGAAGTGTTTCTTAGTTGGTATGAAATCCTAGTAGCCTCCAAGATTAAGTCCCCGAAGGCTTACCATTTAGAATTCACTGTTGGTAACATCATCAGTTGATCCCACTGTATAGAATTTAAAAATTGTCTGAGACCACTGTAGCCACCTTTACGAAAGCAAAACCCTTCCCTTTACCCTTGATGGTAGTTACATCTTTAAGTAAATCCCAAATCAGTACACTGTGATCACTGTCACCTAGTGGTTCCTTTATCTGCAAATTCGTGATGCAAGAATAATCACTGCTGATAATTAGATCTAGAGTATTACTCCCTCTGGTTGCCTCTGGAACATATTGCTGTAGAAAACAATTCTCCAGTAAATCCACAAAAGTCTTGCTAGTGTGCGTGTGACCAATCCACAAGTTCCAGTCAATATCTGGAAAGTTAAAATCCCCCCATTACAAGGCATTCTGATTTACTGGCCCACTATATTTTACTCATACTCTGATTTTCCCTTTCCCAGTGTTTATGTCACACCAAACAGACTCAACATTGCACTGCCCACCCATGTCAACTGGATGGACTTCCTTAGATTTTATGTGTTTCGTAACTAACAGCATAACCCCTCCTCCCTTCCTACCATGTCTATCCTTTCTGTACACATTGTACTACTCAAATTGCAATTCTGCATTGCTTATATCTGCGTGACACCATGTCTTTTGATATCCCAAAAATATCTGCCTTTGATGCCTTGATCAGCACTTCTAATTCATCAAATTTATTTACTGTGCTTCTAGAATTGGTGTACATGCAAGTATACATGCACTTGTTCTTAATCTTATTACCTTAACACAGCCCATATATTTACTTGTTCCATGATTACTCCCAGCAGCTCTTGAAATCCCCAACAACTTTCTCTCTAGGTTGCTGCTCATTACAATAGAAGCAGTGCAAGAATCGCTTTCACCTCTGCCTGCAGCTACTGTTAATCTTTTAGTTTGTGAATCCCCCCCCTACCCAACCCACATAATGTTTTCTCGACAGCATGAGCACATATTCTTGTCCCCTTTCTATTTAAGTGTACCCCATCCCTGTAGAAGCAGTCTCTTCTGTTAGCAAGCACAGACCAGGCTGAAAAAAATTCTATCCCATGAGTCTTGCAAAATCTCTCCAGGGCCGAATTGATTGACAAGGCTCTCGTCATATACTCCCTCCTATCATGTCTGGGCAGAATTGAAGACACTTTCAAAAATTCAACCATAATTCATGACTTTTTTCCCAACATTGACCTGTACTTGTTAATTAAATCTGCAGATCTCATACTCTTAAGCGCCAACGTATACAACAATATCACCTTTTGTGCCCTTAAAAAAATGATATCTGCTCTACAACATCATCATCTTTTGCCCCCTGGTAGACATATTTCTGTTCTATCTATCCTTTGGGATATCAGAGACATGTTTTCACTCAGACTTAAGGTATGCAGAAATTGAATATGGAGAATACAATATATGCAGAAAGGACACAGTGTTGATTGCAAAGTAGCACTGGGGGGGGAATCTCCCAACTCAGCAAACAGAAAGTACATAGTGTATATAGTAGTATGTGTTTATAGTATATAGTGGTGCTTGTCAAGCGGTGCCCAACCCCACTTAGTATACTCTGTGATGCAGTACAATCTCTGTAAAGGCCAGAACAGAGATAGTGAATTTTTACTGTAGTCTGTATAGTGTAGAACAGAACAGGACAGGAGGTGTTATGCTCTTAATTCATATGCATACTAAATCTAAGCCAGTGCATTCAGTTGACATGGATGAAAAGTGCAATGTTGAGTCAGTTTGGTGTGATATAACATTGGAAAAACAGAAATGAGATAAGGAGTGTGTTATAAGCCTAATGACTGTAATGAGTATAACTAACAACCATATAGAGCAATAGTGAGTCAGTAAATTAGAATGGTCTACATGTCTTATAATGTGAGTATTTGATACTGACAGATATTGACAGGAACTTGTTGTTGTTATTTGGTTTTTTAGGAGCATTAGCAACTAAGGCCATATTGCTCCAGGGATATGCGGTGGTCATTCCCTGACCTTTCCGCATCCTCCGTATTTGGTGGTCATGGGCTCGAACCCCGGTCTTATCAAGAAGCGTGTGCTACGCACTGTTGCTCCTGCCCTCCGGGCTACGGAGGCGCCTGCAGGAACTTGTGGTTGGTCACTCGAACATTAGCAGGACTTTTGTGAATTTATTGGATGCCTGTTTTTTACAACAGCATGTTAGAGAAGCCACAAGAGGAAGCAACACTCTTGATCTGATTACAGGTAAAAACCTACAGGTAAAAGACCCTGTGGGTGGCAGTGATCATGGTGTGCTTATGAGGGATTTACTTAAAATCATAACTACTGAAGGGTAAAAGGAAGGCCTTTTGTTTTCATAAGGGCAACTATAGTGATCTCAAACAGTTTTTAAATTCTATTCCATGGGACAGTCTGATGATGTTACCAACAGCAAATTCTAAATGGGAAGCATTTGGCAAAGTAACTGCAGAAGCTACTACGTTTTTCATACCAACTAAGAAATACTGTTGAAGGCTTAGTACCTAAATGAATATCAGATGAAGAATTGAGACATGTGACAGAGAAGAGACATGGATGGGATGCATATAAATTGTCAGATGATACTGAAGCCTATGGTTGATATAAACTAGTCTGTAATCAAATCACAAAGGAGGTTAGGTAAGCTAAGGCAGAATATGAGAAATCTCTGTCAAAGAATACCAAAAAAAGCAGCGAAGACTTCCTTACTTATAATAAGAATAGAAGGAAGGGGTTGAATCACATTGGTTCACTTGATGATGATCTTACTGAGTTTGCCAACAAACTGAATAAGCATTTTGCATTCATGCATGAGGAGTTCTCTATGGAAGAGAATGACAGAAGTTTGTCAAAATCTAACAGAGAGCTGAATGATTTTGTGATAACTGAGAGGAAAGCGGAAGAGAAATTGTTGAAGCTTAACATAAAAAAAGGCATTGGGGTGGATAAAATTTGTCCAATTATGTTAAGGGGGCAGCAAAGCAGGTAAGCAAAACCTTAGTCAAAATTATGAGATCATCTTTGGATTCAGGAGAGGTCCCTATAGGGACTGGAGATATGCAACTGTATCCCTAATTCACAAAGAGGGATCAAAAGAGGATATGAGTAATTACAGAACTGTTAGCTTATCTTCTATTCCGGGGAAAATAATAGAATCTCTGCTTAAAGAAGTAATGCAAGGCCATCTAGCAAATGCCATTATACTGCAGTAATAGCATGGATTTGTTAGGGGGAAATTTTGTCTGATCAATCTGATTGGATTTCATGATGCCGTAACAAAGGAACTTGATGCAAAAAATAACTTTGATATCATATACTTGGACTTCACAAAACCTTTTAATACTGTTGCACATAAATGACCACTGTACAAATTTGAGCAGTGTGGCATTTAAAGGGCAAGTTACTGCTCTGAATAAAGGAGTGGTTGAGCAGAAGAAGACAAAGAATAGTTATTACGGGTATGCTCTTCATGGACTAATGTTATTAGTGGAGTCCTCCTGGTTTCAGTGCTCAGTGCATTTTTGTTTTCTATTTTTATTCTTATATGATGAATGCATATAAGGCTTAATGTCTAAGTTTCCAGATGATAATGAAGATTGATAAGGTGATTGATGATAGTAGTCAGGATAAACTATTGCAACAAGATCTAAAAAAATTAAGCAGATGGGCTGAGAAATGGCAATTGAAGTTTAACATTGACAGGTGCAGTAACATACCAACTGTGCTACTACACTTGGTAGTGTAAAATGAAAAAGACTTGTGGGTAATTGTGCACTCAGACATGACGTTCTCCAAGCAGTGCAGATAGGCTGCCATGATGGCTCATGGGGTTTTTGTTAATGATATACAGGAACTTTACTATTGGGGATAAGGAAGCGATTATCCCATTGTATAAGGCAGCGTTTCCAAAACTATGTTGTGCAAAACACTAGTCTTCCATGAGATGTGAACAAGTGTTCTATGAAAAATCTTTATTAATAATTTAAAAAAAAAAGGCGCCTCCATAGCCAGGTGGGCAGGGGCAGCAGTACACACTTCTTGATTAGACCGGGGTTCAAGCCCGTGACCACCAAATATGGAGGATGCGGAAAGGTCAGGGAATGTCCACCGCATATCCCGGAGCAATATGGCCTTAGTTGCTAATGCTCCTAAAAACCAAATAACAAACAAACAAAACATAATAATTAAATAAAATAAATAAATTTTTCATATTTGCAGCCTATGCCAGTTTTGTATCATTATAATTTTTAATATTTTTTTCGGTTATTAATATGCTGGCTTAGACTAATAATCAAACAGATTGTGGAACACTTTATTTTGGTGGGCTTTTGCATAGAGAAGTATGCGTAGAGGTAATGACATCTATGAAAAAGTAGCAGCGTAGTGATCTAATATGTCATTCGTATGCGTATTAGCCAGGAGTACACGGGTTGAAGGAGAGGGGAAAGCAAACCGATATCATAATTAAACTCACTTCCTTGTATAAATTTTTTTTGATAATTATCAGTATTTTGAAATATTATTATTAAAATAAATGACCACAGATTTGTGGTTGAAAAAAGGAACTTTAAAACGAGAAGCAAGTACTTCTAGTTTTGCAACTGTGGTCGATGAAAACAAACACAGTATTGTCACACTTCAAAGTGAAGATGAACAATCACACCTTTTTTTTGTTCCCCAAAAATCTAAAGTGAAAAAACGTGAACCAACTAATAGAAGACCAAAACGAAAGTATGACAATAGTTATTTTAATTTCGGCATTATGTGTGTTGTAAATAAAGATTCTCTTGATGTACAGTGCGTCGTATGTAATAAAATATTAACAAACAGTTCTTTGGCTCCCACTAAACTTGTATTCTGTAAATATATAAGTGTTCCATAAATATATCGTGAGATGAAAAGTGTTCTGTGACTAAAAAAAGTTTGGGAAACGTTGGTATATGATAATGGTTAGGCAGCATCTTGAATACTGCATACAGGTCTGGAGGCCTCATTTTAGGAAGGATGTAGGTCTGCTGGAACAGCTGCAGAGAAGTGCATCGAGATTGGTGAAGAGAATGAAAGGTTGGTCTTACCAAGACGGGCTTCATTCTGCAAGTTGCAGCAACTGGAGACTAGGCACTTGTGAAGTATCTGATTGAGGTATTTAAGGCTTTGAAAGGATTGAGTATGCTGAATGCTGGTAGTATTCTATCTCTTGCTAGACTCACACGTAAGGAGGGCTTAAATTCAAATTGAGGAAGGATGATTGCAGTATAGATGTGTGGAAGGTGGTTTCTGCCACCAGAAATTTTTGGAAGACACTTCCATGCATTGTTGTGCAGTGGCAATTTTCTATAAATTCCAGGAAGAACTGGACAAACAAATTCTTGCAGCCGATGAACAGGTGATGTGGAATGGTGGTTTTTTTTTTTTTTTTTTTGCTGATGCTTTATAAGCTTGCTTTTTTTCATCATATGCCACTACTGCTGTTACTATTACTACTACTACAAATAATAATAATTAAGATAGATAAACTGCACTCAACCTCAACTAGGAGACCCACTCACACAGACAGAAGAAACAAAGGCAGAAAGATAAGCAAAGAAAACACTACAGGGCACACTCTAAATTGACCTCTATCAAGACTACATAGATAAAATGGCCTCTATTGCATGGCTTATGAATGGCAGGTTCTTCCCTGAGACTGAATGATTCATGCTCGCCATCCAAGACCAGGTAATCAAAATCAGAAACCACATGAAATACATTACCAAGGACCCTGGAGTTACAGAAGACATAATTCAATGATGCCGCCTGGCCCCAGAAACAATCCAGCACATCACTGCAGTATGCAGGATGATTACCCAGATGGGGTACACTCACAGACATGACCAGGTCACTAGGATGATACATCAGAAGCTAGTGCAAAAATATCTGCTGATCAAAGAAAGTTTACTGTATTACAAGTACAAGCATCAGGCTGTAATAAATGCTCCTACTCACAGACTATACTGGAACTGTGCTATAATAACAGCAAGATAATCCCACACAACAGACCAGACATAACATAACATAAAAAGCATGAAGGAAATGGCTACCTACAATGAAAATAGCTCCAGATAACATATGAGGAAAAGATCAGGAAGTACTCAGACCTAAGACAGGAAGTCAAAGATATGTGGCATATGGAACAAGTAATGACCTACAGGATCATCACCGAGAAGCTCCACTCAGGGATGGTCTACTCATCCATCTGAGACAGAAACAATCCTGAGACCCTCTCGTGGGAACAATCAGCTTCCAAGATTTTGGACTCCATCATTCACCAAGACAGTAGAAAAGAATCCAACATCCAGACTCACATTTATATTGATGACCTTGCCTATCAAGGAAACCCCTATGAAAGAAATTTGACAGAGAAGAGATTAAAAGTGCAATAGCTACCACTAAATCTGGCAAATGACAGGTCCGGACAAAATCGAAGTTGAAGTTATCAAAAACCTTTGGCAGTTCTCTCCAGCTATATTGCAAAACCTTTTCAACTCTTGCCTGCATGATGGAGTCTTCCCCACCATCTGGAAGTGTGCTCATCTTAAAATTCTGCTTAAGAAAGACAAACCAGAGAATCAACTGGAGTCATATTGCCCTGCTCTCTGTCCCTGGCAGAATACTAGAAAAGTTATTGGCTCAGAGATTCTCTGCAACCTACCAGGCAAAGGATTTGCCATACTCCCAGCAATTTGGCTTCAAAAATGGTCACTGTATGGAGGATGCAATTAATACTCTTGACCACTTTGTGGATTTCGAAGGGGCCTTTGACACCCTTTGGTGGCAAAGTGTCCTGGAGAGGTTCAGAGAGGTTGAGGTGTCCAAACCCATATACCTACTCATGTCCAATTACCTCGACAACAGAAGCCTCATTGTGAGAACCACCCACTCTCGCTAAACAGGTGCATTACCAGAGGATGCCTTCAGGGCTCTGTTCTAGAGCCTCTCTGCTGGAATGCTGCTTTTGATAAATGGCTGAAAAGAACCCACAACAACGTCAAGCTGGCTTACGCCGATAATCTTGCCATCGTATGGAAACTCCAGATTTCAACTTGAGACTGCTGCCAGCTGCATCTTGGATAATCTTTCAGAGTGGTGTGAAATAAACAAACTAACAGTCTCCACCACCAAGGCCGGACAAATGCTCATCAAGGATACAGTGAACACCAGGTGACTGCCGATAGTAAAGTACAGACATGCCCAGATCAAATACACAGGAATATACAAATACCTTGGAGTAGTACTGGATGACATCTTCCCAGTTATATCAACAGTTATACTGATGATATAACTGGGAAGATGGCTAGAAGATGGAGGGACTGGGGTCTTAAACCCCACACTTATCAACTGCTATACTGATGATATAACTGGAAAGATGGCTAGAAGATGGAGGGACTGGGGTCTTAAACCCCGCACTCTCCAGATCTACTATGAATCTCTATTACTGCCTATTCTGACCTTTGGTGCTGGCACATGGGGACACCACGTTGAGAACAGGTCTGTCCAGAAAAGGCTAACTAACACACAGGATTAGCCTGCTGAACTGTTTCCACTCCAGCACTGCAAGCTGTTTGTGGAAAATTGCCCATCCATCTAGAGATCCATTCATATCTCAAATACCACCCGAGAATTGGAAATCCAGCAGAAATAAATGGAGTCTCTTTGGACCTGACTGTTGTCCCGGCAACTGAAATGAGGAGGATCTGTGCCCAGTTTGTCCAGATTTGGCAACAGAACTGGAACAACAGCCTACTTGGTAGAACCACATTCCACTTCATCCCTTCAGTCAGAGAACTTAATAAACAGTTCCTCTCCTGGTTCAACCCAGGACTATATGCAACATATATTCTCACTGGACACAGTAGCCTGAATGGCAAACTGCACAGCTTCCACCTCTCTCAAACCCCCTATGGCACCCGTGGTTCCCAGGAAACAGCAGAGCACATACTACTAGAATGTACACACTATGCTGATCTTTGGCAATCACTTCTGTTGCTAACTGAAGTTTATTCACTTCAAGAAGCACCCTCTTTGTTAGACTCCAGGGAAAACTACAATGCTTTCTCACACTATACCAACACAGTCTTCAAAAGAAGTCACCTGATGCTGAACAACACCACATAACCCTGAATGAATTCTCCTGGATATTCTGTCTTAACAGAGGATATACCTGCCTTCTCCACACAGAAGTGACAAACACTGTCTGAAGAGACCCACCTGGACTGGATTACATCTGACAAACTTTGATACCCACATAGACAGCCTTCGCTGTCCATATTCCATATTAATTGTGCTTGCCAACTGACAGACTCCACTACAAACATTGATCCACAAAGATACTGACCTGAAACTTCACCACATATAATGACACACCCAGTCTGACTGCTCACCAGACTGGAATTTTGATCCACTTCATCTCACCCGGACTTGTCAACTGCTGACCCCTGCCTCCACGGATGAGAACTCTGCATGAACTGCTTTCCCCTGCTTATCCAGCTAACCAGCTGGGTTGGGATCTTTGCTGGTTCTGATGCTCAGCTTAGAGCAGGAAGATAGAGAACCTTCTTAGAGACCAGCTGACCTTAGTAGCCTGAGGTATGACCCCTTCGGGGGTGGGATTAACAGACACTACTGTCCAGATTTTCTTTGCATTTACTTTCCTTCCAGGTTCTGTTTAGAGTAGTAAGCATTCTTCTCCTGTGTTTGAAGAGGCTGTCCGCAAAGTCAGCAAATGAGGTGAACCTTTGAGGAGTCGATATGAGATTTTTTGACATTTTCTTAATCGTATACTTCAGTGATAATTTGTAGTTCAGCTCTTAGGTCCTGATAAATGTGGCATTGGAAGATTAGGTGATTGACTATCTCTGGTGATCCACAGGGGCAGAGAGGTGAGTCTGTTAGTCCAAGAGAGTACCACTTGGAGTTTATACTGCCATGTCCAGTTAACCAAAAAGATAGGTGAAGTCCAGGCCTGAACCATGTAGCGTATTGTTTGTCAAATATTTTAGCTTCCGGTAGGAATTCATATATGGTTCTTCCTAGCACCAAGACAGTCCACTCCCTTTTCCATTCATTCATCATTTCTTCGATTATTCTCTTGTTGTCTTCTTTAGTTGACATGTTCAGGTTTGTTGCGTAGTCTCTGTTTCTTGCAGGAAGGCTCTTCCTTCTGTAGTATTGAAGATGGTGGAAGGCTACTTCATGTTGGATTGGTAGCGTGCCGCATATAATCTGGAGTGCAATTGTGGACACTGTTCTGCAGGCTCTTGAGATTGCAAGCAGGAAAAATCTTTGAGCCTGCAATAGTTATTTCTTCACAAGGCTGTTGGTGATTCTGTGGCCCCAAGCACCTGCAGCGTAACAAGGAATATGGATGAAGATGCACTCATAATACAGTCTGAGGGTTTGAAAGCTTGATGCCCCAGACTGCCCTAGTTATCCTGATTAGTTTTCCTGTAACGTGCTTAATCTTTTTTACAATATACATGGTGTGTGGGATGAAGCTCAACTTGCTGTCCAACAAAATTCCGAGATATTTATACGTGGTCTCCATCACGATGGCCTGATCATTGACTTTGATTGTTGGTGGTCTATTTAGGGTTCCTCTAAGTAACACTTGCTATGTTTTCAGAATAGAGATGTTAAGCTTGTGAACAGAGCATCAGTTGGAAAGATGGTCCAGAATATTTTTCGCAAGGTCCTCCAAATCCTTCCTTGAGCTGACAAGAAGCAGGACAGCCAAATCGTCCTCGTAGGCCACTTTGATGGCATTTTCCTGCTCCTCCTGAGGGCAGCCTCTGGTGATTGGCCTGGTGACTGTGCAGGTCCCTGAAGTTACAGCAAGGGACCTTTCCTTGAAGTCGCTAGTAATTAATCCATAATTCTGGGCTGAGACCCTGGATTCCCCGAATCTCTCCAGGGCGCTTTGCCATCAGAGGGTGTCAAAGGCCCCTTTTAAATCCACAAAGAGGCCAAGTCCCTTACCTGTGTACACTGTTTGGAATCTAGTGGCAATTATTTTCTTGAGTATTTTCCCTATTATGGGCAGCAGGGCTATGGGTCTGTATGAGGCAGGTGATTGTTCTGGCTTATCTGAATTCTTTAACAGGATTTTAAGGTTTGCATTTTTCCAAGTTTTCGGGAAGCATCCATCTCGTAGACAAGTATTTAGAAGGTTTTGGATGAGTTGGGGCCTCACGGACCAGACCCTCTTCAACACCTCCACCTCCACCAGGTCATGGCTAGGGCATTTTCCCATCTTCATTGATTTCACTACTTCTTCAACTTCTTGGGGACTGACTGGTTCCTCCTCTGTATGGCCTATATATGTCAGATTGTATATAGATTTGAAATTCGTCTTCGTGTATGATTTCATCTAGGATGGCATTAATTGATTCCACTCAGGAGAAGGTCTTTTCACCTGCAAAAGTGCGTATAGATGAGTGTATCTCTCCAGGGTATATTTTTCCAGCAGTGATTCGACAGACAATGCCAGAAGGGTCAGAATCTTGGGAGTTTTTAACAAACTTATCCCAGGCTGCCTTTTCCTCTTTGTATATTGCGTTGTGGTAATCTCTTCTGTGATTTTTATAAATGTCTTGCAGTCAGATTGTCCCCCCCATCCCTAGCGGCTGGGTTCTTCTTTTGGCTTTTTTGTTAGTCCCTTCCGGCTGTTCTTGTGATATTTCTCAGTTGAGTTAGTTGCTGGATCCGTCCAGGGACGTGGTTCTTTCATCTTGTCTTCTTTTTGAATGTGTCTTCACATATGGCAGTGATGAGCTTTTGGACCTCTTCGACTTCGATATTTTCATGAAATAAGGCAATCCTATCCATGTTTTCTAGTGTGACCCTTTCTTTGAGGTTCACACCAAATCTTTTCCAGTTGGCATGATGCATCTTAAACTTGAGGAAGTCATGCGACAGGCTGGCGGGGGCTGTTGTTTGTGAGGGCTGATATTCAAAAGTGATCGAGTTATTATCACTCCCTGTCCACGAAGTTCTGATCTGCCAGTATTTGATGCTGTGTCTTGCTGGTTGGTTTGTTAAGGTCAGGTCTATGAATAATTGTCCTGTTGCTGAGACAAAGATGGGTGGGTGGGTGGGTGTCCAGGTGTATTACATACTGTTAATCTGTTTGCCTGTATAAGTTATAGAACTCACCTTTTGAGTCTTTTTCGGGGCTATTCCAAAGGGTGGAGGAGGCATTGGCATTTGTCATGATAATTACCTTCGTCCCCAACAGTCTGTGCAGGTGTTCACTATAAAAAGGATTTTATAATGAACAAATAAAAACTTGAACTGCTTCACGGGCTCATTGTTGCTTGATAACGAACTTTGAAGATTCTCCTCAAGATAGACCCTCCAACAATAATCATCGATGAACGATAACTATTTCTAACAATCCCTTTCCTTCTAGTGTTTACATAAGTAAAGAACTGTTTGCTGTTTTTCTTTGCATCCTTTGCCAAAGATTTCTCATAATCTGCCTTTGCCTGCCTAATCTTCTTTGTGACTTGGTTACAGACCAGCTTATATCTATCATAGGCTTCCATGTCACCCATTAATTTATATGTATCCCATGCATTTTTCTTCTCTGCCACATGTCTATTTAGTTCATCTGACATCCATTTAGGCCTAAACCTTGAACAGTATTTCTTAGTTTGTATGAAAAACCTTGTAGCCTCCAAGATTAAGTCCCTGAAAGCTTCCCATTTAGAATTCACTGTTGGTAACATCATCAGTTGATTTCACTGTATAGAATTTAAAAACTGTCTGAGACCACTGTAGTCACCTTTACATAAGCAAAAACCCTTCCCTTTACCCCTGATGGTAGTTACCTCTTTGAGTAAATCCCACTTCAGCAAACAGTGATCACTGCCACCTAGTGATTCCTTTATCTGCAGATTCTTAATGCATAAAGAATCACTATTGATAATCAGATCAAGAGTATTACTCCCTCTAGTTGCCGCTCAAACATAGTGCTGTAGAAAACAGTCATCCAATAAATGCACCAAAGTCTTGCTAGTGTGCGAGTGACCAATTCACAAGTTCCAGTCAATATCTGGAAAGTTAAAGTCCCCCGTTATAAGACATTCTGATTTACTGACCTATTTCTTTGCGCAATTGTTCATTATACTCATATTCAGACCTTTTCCAGTGCTTATACAACACCACACTGACTCAACATTGTATTGTCCACCAATGTCAATTGGATGCACTTTTTTAGATTTACGTGTTTCTTAACTAACAGCATAATGCCTCCCCCCCCCTTCCTGTCCTGTTTATCCTCTCTTTACACATCGTACTCCCCAAATTCCAATTCTGCACTGTGTATATCTGTGTGACACCACGTCTCTGATAGCCCAACAATATCCACCTTTGATATCTTTACCAGCTTCAAACTCATCAAATTTATTAACTATACTCCTAGCATTCATGTATATGCAAGTATACACCTGTTTCTACTCTTAGTTACCCTAACACAGCCCATGTATTTACTTGTTTCACTATGACTCCCAGCAGTCCTGAAAATTCCCAGCACCTTGCTTTCCAGGCTGCTGCTCATTCTATCAGAAGCAGTGCAAGAATCACTTTTGCTTCTGCCACTGTTAATCTTTTAGTCAGTGAACCCCCCCCCGCCCCCCCAAGCTAGCAGTTTTCCAACCCACCTAACACTGCCTTGATAGCATCAGCAAATAGTCTTGCACCCTTCCTGTTTAAGTGTACCCCATCTCTGCAGAAACAGTCTCTCCTGCTAACAAGCACAGACTACACTGAAAAAAATTTTTCCTTTATGAGTGTTGCACAGTCTCTCCAAGGCAGTATTGATTGACAAGACTCTCATCATATACTCCCTCCTTTCATGTCTTGTCAGAATTGCAGACACTTTGAATTTTATCCCTAACCCATGACTTTTTTTGAACATTGACCTGTACTTGTTTAAATCTGCAGATAAATCTACTTAAATGTTTTTAATTAATTACTTATATCACTTATTCTTTATGGTTATTGAGTACTTTCTGTCTGTCATTGGCCCTTTTCCACAAAACTCCATCCCTTTTTTTTCATTTTCACCTTCTTTCTTTTTCCTTTTATATATTTTGTGTGTATATATATATAAGAATCTGCAGGTAAATGAACCACTAGGTGGCAGTGATCACAGTGTGCTGAAGTGGGATTTACTCAAAGAGGTAACTACCATTAGGGGTAAAGGGAAGGGTTATTGCTCTCGTAAAGGCGACTACGATGGACTGAGACTGTATTTAAATTCTATACAGTGGCACCAACTGATGATGTTACCAACAGCAAATTCAAAATGGGAAGCATTCAAAGAACTTATCTTGGAAGCTACTAGGCTTTACATGCCAACTAAGAAATATTGTTCAAGGTTTAGGCCTAAATGGATGTCAGATGAACTAATGAGGCATATGGTAGAGAAGAAACATGCACAAATTAACACATGACACAGAAGCCTCTGATAGATACAAGTTGATCTGTAACCAAGTTACCAAGGAGGTTAGGCAGGCGAAGGCAGATTACGAGAAATCTTTGGCAAGGGATGCAAAGAAAAACAGCAAAGAGTTTTTTACTCTTTGCGGAATTTGGGGAGTACGATGTGTAAAGAGAGGATAAACAGGACAGGAAGGGGGGGAGGCATTATGCTGTTAGTTAAGAAACACGTAAATCTAAAAAAGTGCATCCAATTGACATTGGTGGACAATACAATGTTGAGTCAGTGTGGTGTTGTATAAGCACTGGAAAAGGTCTGAATATGAGTATAATGAACAATTGCGCAAAGAAATAGGTCAGTAAATAAGAATGTCTTATAACGGGGGACTTTAACTTTCCAGATATTGACTGGAACTTGTGAATTGGTCACTCGCACACTAGCAAGACTTTGGTGCATTTATTGGATGACTGTTTTCTACAGCACTATGTTCGAGCGGCAACTAGAGGGAGTAATACTCTTGATCTGATTATCAATAGTGATTCTTTATGCATTAAGAATCTGCAGATAAAGGAATCACTAGGTGGCAGTGATCACTGTTTGCTGAAGTGGGATTTACTCAAAGAGGTAACTACCATCAGGGGTAAAGGGAAGGGTTTTTGCTTATGTAAAGGTGACTACAGTGGTCTCAGACAGTTTTTAAATTCTATACAGTGAAATCAACTGATGATGTTACCAACAGTGAATTCTAAATGGGAAGCTTTCAGGGACTTAATCTTGGAGGCTACAAGGTTTTTCATACAAACTAAGAAATACTGTTCAAGGTTTAGGCCTAAGTGGATGTCAGATGAACTAATGAGACACACACCAAAATTTGTCTAACGCTAGTCGCCGCTAGCGTACACATGCATATATACACTGGCAACCCACTGACAGTCTTTTCTGTCAGTCCGGCATGTAGCGGTAAGTTCTTGTCATTCAGATTTTCCTTGCCTTTGCCTTTTCTACTTTCATAGCATTCCACTTACTTCTGTAAGGTCATCCATGTTCTGTATGCTATAACTTATTAACACATTATGTAATTGCAAACTTGGTATAACGTTATTCAAATTTTATTCATAATTTTATTCAAAACTTTAAAATTGATATTACCACGTGGACTTTCACACGTGTACTTTGACATACAGAACATGTCGGAAACAGAAGTAAGAGCATTGCTGTCTTTTTCATGATTTTGGTGGATGACAAAAATTATGAAAGACTCTGCAATGCTATCACCACCTAGGTTGTCTCTTCAAAAATATTCTTTTGGTTTACTTTTCTATCGTTACAATTATTTTTCCGGTTCCTTTCTTCCCACCTTCGTTCACAACATATATCGCTACCAGGGTACACCGTATTTTCATTAGTTCATTTCCATGCATGAACATCTACTTAATGTATTTTGTACTAGTAATATTTTATATATATATATATATTTAGTATTAGCAGTGAGAAATGAAGCAAGGTTATACAGTATGATTGATTGGGGAAAAAAAAAAAAAAAAGATTACCCATCTCGTCTGTCCGTGCTATCTATTAATTTTTCTAATTCTTCTTTAAATTTATTCAAACTGACCCCCTTCCACAATACTAGATGATAATTTGTTGAAAAAATCATTTACTCTGTCCGAAAGTAATCTTTTGCACATCTCTCCTGCACTTGCAATCATCTTTCCTACTTTATTTTCCTTTCTATACAGAATTTTTTTTTCCCTTTCTTTCCCTTTTTAAGCAGAAGTTGTCCATAAAAGAATAAGCATGCAGTGAGGATTTAGTTTCTTAATCCATTTAAAGCCTTAAACACTTTACTTAGATCTGTTTGCAGGTCCCTACTTTCCTAGCACTGCGATTTGCAGAACTGAAATCTTTCACGGTAAGAGTACTGCGATTTTTTTATTCATAATTAGGTCATTCGAATTGAAAGCTCACAGTTGAGATATACGGGCACGACAAAGTTGCGAAAATGATTACAAGGCATACATTTATTATTTCAAAAATCTTTTTACCATATGTAATGGCTAATTGTGGTCATCAGCCAAGGGGAATACCCTACATGTAGCAGCAAAAGAACTTTTGCTATATGCGAGATGTCTTGTGAAGAAATATAAATGCATTTAATTTTATTTGTAAATATGTCATAGATATCCTTTTTAGCTACTTATCAAATTTTGTGCCATGAATCAAAAACAAAAAGAATGCACATAAAACAAAATATAAATTTAAAAATTTATTGATTTTATATCATAATGATATACGTGTGATGACATGTAATTTTGTGGAAATATGTTTATCAGTGATTAATTAGAACCATTTATGGATGAATATTTTAAAATTTTATTGTCCGAATGGACCAGTGAGAATGGAGTTATGAGAAAGTATGTGAAAGCAAGTGTGATACCCTTATAGGACTTTTAGAAAATTTATGTAATTTTTGTATTCCATTAAAAAAAATAATAAATAAATAAACATTTTCTTTCATTTTAGAATGAACTACAGTCCATTAAATATGATGAGTCTGAGGTTCCCCTTACATATGAGACACCTGTTGTTGGAAAAGGTGATATGGTTAGTCTTTCTAGATAAATTCTTATCTTCATATTTTAAGCTATTAATTAGTATAAAATGACAGAATGAAGACCAGCACAATGAAGTTCAACACTTACAGTATCATTTGTCTTAAAAAATAAATATAACTTAAATTAATTTGTTAAAATTAGTTGCACTATATGTTACATTGGTAGTACTACCTTTAAATTTGGTTACGCTAAAGGATGGCATAGCTGCCAACCCTCAAGATTTATGACTTGGAATTTGCTCTTTTTATTCAGTTTGACTAATTCACTGTCTCATTGTTGTAATTTTGTTGGAGACAGAGTTTTTTGCTGAAACTGTGTTTTTCCCCAACTTTTTTCTTTTCACAAAAGAATAGTAAAACTACATTAAAATTGGAATTAAATTTTTTTTTTTTTAATTCCTGCTTATTTTCATTAACGAATTATTTATCGGGTGTGCTAGTTTTAATAGTTGCAAAATAGTTTTTCTCTATAATGTGCCATATTTCACCATATTTATATGGTGCAAAGCTAATTCACAAAGTCTTTCAGTAAGATGCCAAAGAAATATGAAGTAAAATTTCAGAAGGCATATATGCATGTTTTCCATGTATAGTAAAATCTGAAAAAAGTAACAAATTTGTTTTGTATACTGTATGTAGATGTGATTTTTCAATTTCAAGTGGTGGAAAATGTGATGTAATCAGACATTTACAAACAAATAAGTATAAGGCATAGTGACAGAGACATCATTCATGCCAATTGTTTATTATCCCACATCAGTACATGGTGATCACTGCCACCTAGTGTTTCCGTATTCTGCAAATTCTTTTTGCATGAATAATCACTGCTGATAATCAGATGAAGAGTGTTACTTCCTATGGTTGCCTCTCTAACATGCTGCTTCTGTAGAAAACAGTCATCCAATAAATCTACAAAAGCCTTGCTAGTGTGCAAGTGACCATCTCACAAGTTTCATTCAATATCTGGGAAGTTAAAATCTGCCATTATATAACACTCTGATTTACTGGCCCACTCTATTTCTCTGTATAACTGTTCATTGTACTCATCAGAGTCATTAGGCCTATAATTTTGCTTTCCCATTAGGCCTATAATTTTGCTTATATCATTCTAAACTGACTCAACATTGCACCGTCCACCCATGGCAACTGGGTGCACATCCTTAGATTTTATGTGTTTTAGGGGTTAACAGCATATCCCCTCCTCCCTTCCTATCCTGTCTATCCTTTCTGTACACATTGTACTCCCCAAATTCCAATTCTGCATTGCTTATATCTGTGTGACACCATGTCTACTTGTGTGATATTTGCAGTTATCTGGAAGAGGATATGATACAGCCAAGGAAAATGCCTCTTTGTGTGCTTTCAATACAAAGACTGTGAAGAAATTAGGTGTGAAGTCCACATTCTGGTAGGCATTTATAGGAGCTTGAAGAATAGAGTGGATGCCTTCAAAGGAATTATAACATGAGCCCATCAAGCTCTCAGCTGCCAACTCAATGCCAGAGGTTACACTTGTACATCAGGCATCATAGTTGTTAGGGAAACGGGAAATATATTATACAAAAATTATAGGTAGTGGTAGTTGTAGTAGTAGTAGTAATGGTGGCATGTGATGCAATAAAGCAAGCAAGCATATGAGCTTATGTAGCATCATCCCCCCTCCCCCAAAAAAAAAGCAATTTCACAAATCCATTCCCTTTAAAATTTTTCCACTTCCTCCTTCAATTTATTTAAGCTATCAACTTCCACAAACACAGATGGAAGTTTTTTCCAGCAATTAACCACCCGCTGGCTAAAGGCAAATTTCAACACATCTATTCTACAACTGTCTTTCTTCAATTTGGATTTATCCCCCCTCAGGTTCGTAATCTCAGCAAGTGGAAGAATCCCATCAGAATTCAGCATGCCGAACTTATTCAAGAAGGCCTTATACACCTCAGTTAGATCACCTTGCAGGTGCCCAGTCTACAGCCGCTGAAATTTGCAGAACTTAAGCCTTTCTTGGTAAGAGGACTCCCTTCGTTCCCCTCACCAGTGTTTTGCCCATTTCTGTACATGCTGAAGCAACTCTACATCCTTCCTAAAATGAGGCCTCCGGACCTGTACGCAGTACTCAAGGCATAACCTGACCATTGCCTAATACAAAGGGATAATCACCTCCTTTTCCTTATTAGCAAAATTCCTGTATATCATTAACAATACCCCCGTGGACTGGTCTGGCAACCTGTCTGCATTGCTCAGAAAACGTCATATCTCACTGCACAATTACTGCCAGATCTTTTTAATTTTCTACCATCCAGTAGTACCACACAGTTGGTACATTTCTTTGGAGTCACTGCTACCCATGTGCAGTATTTTGCATTTGTCAATGTTAAACTTAAGTTGCCACTTCTCAGCCCATTTGCCCAACTTGTCTAGATCCTGTTGCAGTAGCATAATGTCTTTACTGTCATTAGCAACCCTTCCAATCTTCGTATCATCTGCAAACTTGGACATTCAGTCTGATATACCTTCATCAATATCATTGATAAATATAAAAAAACAACAGTGGGCCAAACAACAAACCGTGGGAGACTCCACTAATAACATTAATAAACAGAGGGCAGCATCCATTGATTACCACTCTCTTCTTCTCCCACTCAACCACTCTTTTATCCATTGTAGCAACTTAACCTTAATACCATACTGCTCCAATTTGTATAGTAGTCTTCCATGTACAACAGTGTCAAAAGCTTTCCTAAAATCCAAGTATATGATATCAAAATATTTTTTTGTATCCAGTTCCTATGTAACAACATCATAATATCCAATCAAATTTGTCAGACAAGACATTCCCTTAACAAACCCATGCTGTGTCTGAATTATTGCTGCAGTCTTGTCTAGATGATTCTGCAAAGCATCTTTAACCAGTGACACCATTATTTTCCCCAGAACGGAAGTTAAACTAACTGGTCTGTAACTACTCGTGTCCCCCCCCTTGTGGATTGGGAATATATTTGCATATCTGCAGTCCGTGGGGTCTTCTCCCGAGTCCAAGGATGCTCTCCTAATTATAGCGAAGGGTTTGCTTACTTCCTTTGCTACCTCCTTTAATATAACTGGATAGATCCCATCCAACCTAAGTGCCTTTCTTACATTTAACTCCAAATTTGTGGAGTTGGACTAGGGTATGTCTGCCAGGAGCAAAGGTCGATGATTGGGGAGATACCAGGACTAATAGATTAACAGGCCACTGGCAGATGTGAAAGTGATTCTTGCACTGCTTCTATTGGAATGAGCAGCAGCCTGGAAAACAAGATGCAGGGTATTTAGGAGACTGATGGGAATCATTGCAGTACAAGTAAACACATGGGTTGTGTTAGGGTAGCTAAGAATAGGAGCAGGTGCATGTATAATTGCATATACACAATGCTAGGAGTTTGGTAAATAAATTTGATGAATTTGAGGTGTTGCTCAAATTCATCAAATTTATTTACCAAACTCCTAGCATTGGTGTACACGCAAGTATACATGCACCTGTTCCTATTCTTAGCTACCCTAACACAACCAATGTGTTTACTTGTACCGCAATGACTCCCAGCAGTCTCTGAAATACCCTGCATCTTATTTTCCAGGTTGCTGCTCATTGCAATAGAAGCAGTGCAAGAATCACTTTCACCTCTGCCAGTGGCTGCTGTTAATCTATTAGTCCTTGTATCCCCCCAAGCTAGCAGTTTTCCGACCCACCTAACACTGACTCGATAGCATCAACAAACATTCTTGCACCCTTTCTATTTAAGTGTATCCCATCCCTGTAGAAGCAGTCTCTCCTGTTAACAAGTACAGACCAGGCTGAAAAAAATTCTACCCCTTGAGCCTTGCACAATCTTTCCAGGGCCGAATTGATCGACAAGGCTCTCATCATATACTCCCTCCTATCGTGTCTGGGCAGAATTGCAGACACTTTCAAGTTTAACTTTAATTCATGGCTTTTTTTTCAACAGTGACCTGTGCTTGTTATGCTGCACCATGTGGTCATTGTTACTAATACTAATACGTACTCTGGTACTATTCCACCCATCCTTTTTGAACAATATATTTTCCGTTTCCCTGACAATAGACCACGTAGAACAACTAGCTGCTGTTGGACCAGCGTATTCTGTCTTGGGGGTTGCATCTGTGTTGTCTGATGAGGATATTTTGCTCCTGTGGGACCATATAATTAGTTTATATTTAATAATTACTTTTATAATTTGTTTAGTAAACTGAGACACCTGTTCATCAGGGTGTAATTGATTATTATGTTTTGGGGAGATTCCCTGAAAAGTGGAAGTGAGTGCTTCAGTAAATTTGGTCCAATTTTCTTTAATATTATACCTGATGATATCATATACTTTGGAGGGAAGAAAGGATTGTGATCTAGTTGACAAACCAGTTGGAAAGTGATTGCACTCTGGTCAGACATTGTCCAAGCCTCCGGTGCCCTCTAATTTATGAACTTGTGTGCAGTGGCATTTGTGGCCATTGTTACATCAATCACATTCTCAAGCAACACACTGCTGTAAGGTGCAAGATTATGTAGTTAGTTTAAAACTCTAAATGGTTGAAATAGTAGCAATGAAGTCCTCCAAGTCATGTGAAGTCTTAGTGCCTGCTCTGTCTGAATTGGTGTGTGTGTGAACATGGTGTTATTGTTATGCACAGTTCCTGTGGTTCGCACAAATCCGTGTTAAGTACTCTGTGATGCTGCACAACATTGCAAAGCCAATCAATGTGGCTAATCGATAATGTAATGTTTGTGCTGTCTGACTGGCCTCCTCATTATTGGGAGGCTCGATCACCAGGAAGGAGCTTTCCAGCATCTGTCCACTGGCACGAGAAGCTGGGCCAGGATGTGAAGATTGGTTCAATTTAATCATAGCTTCTGAACTCCCAGGATCCCAGGAATAAGTCATCATTAAAGTTTCTCTTTAGGATCTAGGATCAGTATAAGACTGGAAGCTTAGTTCTACAAACAGGGGAGGGGTGGAATTGAGCAGTTGAGTTAAGTGGACAGTCAGTTCAAAAATTGCCGACCGGGCTAGCCGAGTGGGTAAAGTACCTGCCCGGCAACCCAAGGTCGCGGGTTCGATTCCCGCCTCGGGCTTGGATCAAAGTACTGCAAAAACCTTGGGAGGTGCAATATGGCCATAGAAGCCGATGCGCCAACAACTACCAAATCAAAAAAAAAAAAAAAAAGTTCAAAAATTACAACTGTTTTAGCACACTTAACAGTCTCACATAAATTACATGAGTTTTGGTAGAATATATGTAATCTCACACTCACCTTTTAGCCAGATGTGAGCATGGGAAGAGAATTCTTACAAAATGCAGATAACCCCTAAACAATAACAACAATGATTGCAATTGAGATTGCCATTGTTAGCATTCAGAAAGTTGGAGTGGTCAGATCCAGCAAAAAACCCCAGAAATATAGTTAAAAGGACTCTAACTAAGGTATCACTATTTTCCTGCATTTAAGGAAATAACACAATCCATTTCTATAAAATAAATAAATAGAAATCATGCAAGAAAGACACAGACCTTGATCCCACGCCCAGACCTCGACTCCAATACCCACGCCAATCATTGTCTTCCGCCGGTATGTTGAAGTTTTTCGTACAGAAAGGACATGGTATATAGTGTTGATTGTCAAGAGGCACTAGGGGTCCTCCCCCAACTTTGTGTTTCTGTACTCTGTGTCACAGTACAAACCCTGTAAAGGCCACATAGTGTGAGTTTTAGTGTTGGTCTGCATAGCTTAGTGTTGTGTTGTGTTGTTCTTCTTCCAGCCATTTAGCCGCAGGGCCTTGAGTGGGACCCCCACATTGCCTGTCCTCTGCCCTGGGGAGGCAGGCAGGATATAGTAGGGAATAGAAAGGTCTCTGGTGGGGCTAACCCTGGTATACAGAAAGGACAAATGTCATATGTGTTGGTGTTGGGGGACCCCCATGGTTTCCCCCATTTGCTGCTTAAGTGCATTTGTGATGAGGCATTTGCTATGTCCAGTCATATGTGTGTAGTTTAGTAGGGATGTCCAGTCATATGTGTGTAGTTTAGTAGTAGATGTGTAAGAGTTCAGATGTGTTCTGTTGGTTGTATGACCAGTGTCTGGCATCTTAGCAGGCATGGAGCATCTAACACCTGGTCAGGTGCTCCCTGCCTTCCATCCTTTATCATGTGGCAGGATCACATCGCATACTGGGTCTGCCATAGACTGGCTCTGGGAGGGCCCTGTGAAGGAAAAGAGAGGGAATAGAGGGGGAAGTATGGGAGAAGATAAGAGTAAAGATGGGGACATGAGTAGGAGACTTCCCCCCAGGGAAAAGGAAGTTAGTAGGGGAAGAATGGAAGATATGACAGTGCAGTCTCACCCTGAGTGGCCCCTCAGGGTCAGCATAAATCCCACCCTGGCAGCAAGCTGCCAAAGTCAGCAGTGATTCCACCCCCCAAAGGGGGGTCAGTAATGGGCATCTCATCCTGGTACACAGGTAAAGTGGTGTTGATGCGATCCTGTCTCAAGATGAGGCCATCATTGATCTCACCCTCCATAGCAGGGTCAGCTAGTCATATTGGTTGTGTAGTCAAGTCTGGGATGTTTTCTTAGTCAAAGTTGTTCTTTCCACCTTTTAGTTTCCTGTCTGGAGAAGATTGTCTGATTTGGACTAGATTGTCAGTTTTGGTAAGTCAGATATGGTGTTGTCACATTATTTTATTTTCTTTGGTGTATCCTAGGTGTTGTGATATTATTGTGGTTAGCATTAGCATTACTAGAGGCATATGATGCAAGAAAGCAAGCTTATTTAGCATCAGCCCAAAAAAAAAAAAAAACCCCACTTCCATTTCACCCCTGAGTTCATTCGAAATACCCATCCAGCTGAGCCTTAAATTTATTTAGGCTATCAACTTCCACAACAAGGGATGGAAGTCTGTTCCACCAACCAACTACCCGCTGGCTAAAGGCAAACTTCTGCACATCTATCCTACATCTGTCTTTCCTCAATCTGAATTTATACACTCTAAGGTGATTATTCTGAGAAAGAGGGAGAATCCTATTGGCATTGAGCATGCTCAAACCATTCAAAGCTTTATACACCTCTATCAGATCACCTCGCCGGTGCCTAGTTTCCAGATGCTGTAATTTGCAAAACTTAAGCCTTTCTTCGTAAGAGCAACCCTTTGTTCCATTCACTAATCTTGTTGCCCTTCTTTGTACTCATTCCAACATCAAAGCATAGCCTAGACAGGAATGGTCTGTCTAGGCTATGCTTTAATCCAACAAAGTGTAAGGTATTACACCTGGGAAACAGTAATCCCAAAATAACTTATTCACTTGGTGGAGTTCAACTAAACCCAGTACTGGAGGAAAGGGACTTGGGTGTTATGATACGGTCAGACATGAAATTCTCTGAGCATTGTAAACAGGTTGCAAGGAAGGCCCATGGTGTCCTATCGATGATCTATCGAACTTTTGCAAGTAGAGATAGGGACGTGATAATCCCATTATATAAGGCTTTTGTTAGACCAGACTTGGAATACTGTGTTCAAGTATGCAGACCGCACCTAAAGAAAGACATCAAGCTTCTTGAAAGGGTGCAAAGACGGGTAACTCGCCTGGTGAGATTAGCAAAAGGGCGTCCTTATGAAGAAATACTTTGAATATGTGGGTTGCATACACCTTAGAGGAGATTTGATTGAGGTGTTTAAGGCTCTGAGAGGCATCAGTAAAATGAATGAGGATGAAATTTTCAAGATTATAAATGATGCTAGAACTAGGGGACATAAATTCAAGTTATGGGGGGAAATGTTTAGATTGGACTGCAAGAAGTTTTATTTTAGCCAGCTAGTTATAAATTACTGGAATAAGTTGCTTACATGGGTGGTAGAGGCTGACAGTTTGGGGAAATTCAAAGGTCATCTGGATAGTACCTTCGGGTCAGGGAAGCACATAGGATGATAGGTTTAATTTCCTTTTCTTTTATTAATTATTATTTTTTTTTATCATTGTTTTATTCGGTTTTTTTTTTTTTTGGCTGGTGCAGCATAAGCCATAGGCTTTCTTGCACCATGCTCCCATTACTAATACTAGATGACCCTGCAATGTATCTTTAACCAGTGACTCCATTATTTTACCTGGAACAGAAGTTAAACTAACTGGTCTGTAATTACTTGTGTCACTCTTCGATCCCCCTTTGTGAATTTGGAATACGTTTGCACATCTCCAATCCATGGGGACCTCCCCTTAGTCCAAAGATGCTCTCATAATTATGGCTAAGGGTTTGCTTAGTTCCTTTGCCACCTCCATTAATATAACTGGATAGATCCGATCCAGACGCGCCTCCGTAGCCAGGTGGGAAGGAGCAGTAGTGCGTAACACACGCTTCTTGATTATACCGGGGTTCCAGCCCGTCACCACCAAATACCGAGGATGCGGAAAGGTCAGGTAATGACTACCGCATAGGCCCCGAGTGCCAAGCGATAGTTCCCAAGCGATCTTTATAGTGCGTTTTCTAGCGTTTTTCCTAGAGTGAGTACTAGTGCTTTCATAAACCCTCCACCGCTCGCAACGTCACTGCTGACCGCTCGCAACGTTACTGCTTCCCTCGCTGAGCAACGTCACTGCTTCAGCGCTAGCAACGTTACTGCTAACCCCGCTTGCAACGTTACTGCCATCGCTAGCAACGTACTGCTCTCTTCTTCTGCTGATCGCTTGGTCACTGGTTGGCACCGCTCCTGCCTCCACGTGGCGGGGTCGGTAACCTGGGAGAAGGAATTCCCTCTTCCAGGGCTGAAAGGAGCAACGATGGATTGTGATGCATATCCACCGCTAGAGGCCACGAGCTCCAGACCTGTCAACTCTGATTCAGAGCATGACTTGAATCGTCCGAAGAGACAGCGGACTGAAAAACAGAGTGCAGATATGCCAGCATTTCTAATAATGCACTCATTATCCACACAACCTGTAGGCAAGTTATCGCCATTTCTAATACAGAAATGTTTAGAATCGGTTGTTGGATCTCCTAAAATGGTGAAGCGTCTTCAATCTGGAGACCTTCTAATTGAAGCTTCCAAGCCAAGCCATTCAGAAAAATTGTTAAAATTGACAACCTTTAACAACATTCCAGTGTCAGTTACGCCACATAACACCCTGAACACCTCTAAAGGCGTCATCAGCGAATGGGACTTACTAAATGTCTCTGAACAAGAAATAATACAAGAGCTTAGTGAACAAAAAGTGACTCATGCACGGAGAATCATGACTAAAAAAGATGGCAACCTACTACCAACCAGGTCCATCATTTTAACTTTCAGTACTCCGACTCTTCCATCTTCTGTTAAAGCAGGTTACCTAAATTGTAAGATACGTCCTTACATCCCAAACCCCATTTGCTGCTTTAAATGTCAGAAGTACGGTCATTCTCAAACAGCATGCCGAGGCGATGCTGTGTGTCCTCTTTGTGGTTCCAAGGAGCATTCTCAAGAAGACTGTACAGTTTCCACTCCTATTTGTCCAAACTGTAAGGAAAACCATCCTGCATTTTCTAAAGCATGTGACCTTTGGAAAACAGGTAAAAAAATCCAGAAATATAAAGTTGAACATAAAGTCACTTACCCTGAAGCAAGAAAGCAAGTGCTACTAACCATTCCTAGCCGATCATACGCATCTGTTACTAGAACCAGCCGCTCAGCTGCAACTCAAACAGATGTGTCCATAGAACCGAGAGTTTCCTTTGCCACCTGGGCCAAAACTGTTTTATCATGCAATAAGAAACCTACAGTCAACGAAACCAGCAATACGCCGATCAGCATCCCAACTGATGCTATCTCAACTTTGCCCGAAACAACAAAATCAACTACCGTTGAAAATCAGAAAAAGGTGAAGCCACGAAATATCAACATGGAAACTGATGTTCAATCAGAAGATGACGACACAGTACTAGAGTTACATGCTAGTGACATCATGGATACAGGACGCCCAATCTTTCCCAGAAATGAGAAACCAAAACCAAGCAGACAGAAACCTTCTCAGAAAAAACAGTCAGATCAATCTTCCTCAAACAAATCCTACCAATGAATAAATTCCTACAATGGAACTGTCGAGGATTACGCAGTAATATAGACGACCTCAGTGATTTACTCACTCAAACTAATGCAGTAGGTGCATGCTTACAAGAAACATTTTTATCACCACACGCTTCGGTCAAAATCAAAAACTATACTATGTTTAGGCGAGACAGGGTTTCTAACTCTCCTGCTCGTGGTGGGGTAGCTATACTTGTGAAATCTACAATTCCCTCAAGACATCTCCAACTAAATACCTCCTTAGAAGTTGTAGCAGTCCGGATAGCAATGGGAATATCGTTATCACTTGCATCCATCTATATATCACCGAATTATCCTTGCTCCCAGACTGAACTGGACAGTCTTATTACGCAACTTCCGCCTCCCGTCTGTTTACTTGGTGATTTCAATGGTCACCATCCATTGTGGGGATCCTCCACCGTGGATGGTAGAGGCAAACTAATCGAAACATTCCTGGATAACCATAACCTGACTCTTTTAAACTCTGGTTCTCCAACTCATGTTCAACTACCTGCTGGTACTACATCCTCCATAGACCTATCCATCTGTTCAGCATCTCTTTTTCCAAGCATGGAATGGTTAGTGCTAAATGATCCATTCCACAGTGACCATTTCCCTATCATCAGTTCAATTCAAACACAGGTCATGTCATACCCTAAAGGCCGTACTTCTTGGAACTTCCAAAAAGCAGACTGGAAAACCTATTCCAGTTGTGTTATATTTGAAAAGCAATATGTACAGCAACAGAATCTTGATAACGTAACTGACCACATTACCAGCCACGTATTATCTGCAGCAGAAATTTCCATCCCAAAATCTAACCTGCACAAGAGTGTACACCAAAATCAGTGGTGGAATGAAGAATGCTCCAAAGCAAAGCGTGATAAAAACAGAGCTTGGAACCACTTTCGTAAATTCCCAACTACCGCCAACCTAATTGTCTACAAAAAACTCAGAGCTAAAGCGAGACAGATTAGAAAAAAAGCAAAACATGAATCCTGGACCAACTTCGCCTCATCCATTAACAGAAATACTGACACTCGAATTATTTGGAAAAAAATACGAGCACTCAATGGGAAATTTCTACCGTTGCAATCACCAATAATACAATGGAATGGGCAGGAATTATCTTCCCCTAATGATATAGCAAATGCGCTATCAGAGTCTTTTTATGACATTTCCGCCTCATCCTCTTATGTGACATCCTTCCAACGCATTAAAACTAATGAAGAACGTCAAAAATTAAATTTTCAAACTAGACTCTCACTCCCTTATAACCAGCCTTTTACTTTAGTCGAGCTGAAGGAATGCTTAAGCAAATCGTCAAATAGTGCAGCAGGACCAGACGGTATTCACTACAGTATGTTGCAGCATCTATGTGAATCTGACCTTGGCATATTATTAATATTCTTTAACCGTATCTTTTCAGAAAATACTTATCCTCTGTCCTGGCGGCATTCCTATATTTGTGCTATTCCAAAACCAGGCAAAGATCCCACTCTGGTCCAGAACTACAGACCAATATCATTAACAAGCTGTTTAGGCAAAATCTTTGAAAGGATGGTACATAAGAGGCTCACCTGGTTTCTAGATTCCCAGCATCTTCTCTCTGATCACCAATATGGCTTCCGTAAAAACAGATCCACCCTAGATTTACTTGTAAAACTTGAATGCAACATACGAAATGCCTTCGTCATGAAACAGCACCTAGTGATGGTCAACCTAGATATTCACAAAGCATTCGATACTACCTGGCGCTATGGCATTATTAAAGATATGCATCAGTTGGGGCTGAGAGGCTATCTTCCTCAAATCATTCAGAACTTTTTAAAATTACGCACTTTTCAAGTCCGATATAAAAACGAGCTGTCAGCAACTCATATTCAAGAAGAGGGTGTCCCGCAGGGTTCAATACTGAGTGCTACCCTATTTGCGATTCGAGTCAACAAAATATTGGAAGATCTTCCAAAAACCATTCAAATTTATATGTATGCAGATGACCTCACTATATCCTGCCAATCACAAAGTATGAATACTATCGAAAGACAGTTGCAAAATGCTCTATACAAAATAGAAACCTGGACCTTATGCAATGGATATCGTCTTGCTGAACAGAAATCCACCACTACACACTTCTGCAAACTACGATCACTTCATCCTGATCCTGAGCTAAAGATTAATAACATGCCAATACCTCTTACTCACACTGTCTGTTTTCTTGGCTTGGTGCTAGATAGGAAACTAAACTTTCAAGCACATGTGACCTACCTTTGGGCCATCTGCTTGAAGAAATTGAACATCCTCCGGTGTGTGTCATCTATGTCGTGGGGCGCTGATCGGCATACCCTGATCCATCTCTATCGAGCTCTCATCAGGTCCCGTTTAGACTATGGCTCCCCAGTGTATGACTCTGCTAGGAAAACTATTTTAGAGCGATTGAACACGATCCAGCACAGTGCTCTGAGAGTTTCTCTAGGGGCTTTCAGAACCTCCCCAGTTCAGAGCCTTTACATTGAAGCCCACGAACCTCCCTTACATCTTCGGAGGAAAACATTGCTTTTGATGTATGCCGCAAAAATCCGCAGTCTTCCCTCTCACCCGAATTGGAGATGTCTGTACAATACCGAATGGGAGTCATTCTTCAATAGCAAACCAAATGAAAACAGACCTGCTGCACTTAGACTTAAAGAACTAACTCAAACGTGGAATATTGAAATCGGCAATATATATGAGGACATAACACCGCCTGATCCACCGTGGACAAATATCCGCGCAATTTATGATGATTATTTCCAACAGTGGGGAAAGAAAACCTTGTCTCCCTTCAATATCGCACAATTACATGAAACTCATTCTGCTTCTAATTCACAGGCCTGTAAGATCTATACTGATGGATCAAAAACTGAGACCCAAGTAGGCGCTGCGGCAATCTTCCCTTCATTCACTACTTCTATCTCATTACCTGTAGAATGCAGTATCTTCACTGCAGAGCTTTATGCTATTAACTTGGCCCTAGTTCACATTACTCAACTTCTGATTTCTTCTGCCTTAATATACACTGACTCCCTCAGTGCTGTCTCTGCCATAAATAGCAATAACACCTCCTCTCACCCTGTTATCAAACAAATCCATTCCAAATTACTTGTGTGCAATGAGACCAACCAAACTGTGACATTCTGCTGGATACCAGGGCATTCTGGTATAGCAGGTAATGAAAGAGCAGATCTTGCAGCCAAACAACCAGATACCAATATTTTACAGAATTGTCAAGTTCCGTACTCCGATTTCAAACATATCATTCGTAAAGCATGTTACATTAGATGGTCACTGATCTGGAGAGGTTATCCAGGAAACAAACTATACAAAATAAAACCAGAACCAAAACTGTGGCTCTCCAGTTTCCGGAAAAATAGACGAGAAGAAACAATTTTAGGAAGGCTAAGGATTGGGCATACACACCTCACTCACCTGTATCTATTAAATAATGACAGTGCTCCCCAATGCACATCATGCCAAGTTCAACTGACCATTCGCCATTTGCTAGTGGACTGTCCCCACTTTCAAACCATCCGCTTAAGCATCTTTAAGTCAATTTCTAATACACAGTCATCAGTAAATTTAATGCAGATCCTGGGAGATGATCCTAATAAAAAGGAACTATTTACTTACTTAAATCAGATAGGAATATACCATAAAATATAGGTATCGTTTCATATCCACCATTAGAAAGACACAATATGGCCCCAGCAGCCTATGTGTCGTTAAACTTAACTACAACAACAACAACAACAACATGACTACCGCATATTCCCGGACAATATGGCCTTAGTTTCTAATGCTCCTAAAAAACCAAATTACAAACAGATCCGATCTACCCCGGGTGCCTTTCTTTTGTTTGACTTCAACAATTTCTTCTGCACTTTGCTCTCAAGTTATTACAAAATCATTAAGCACCCTGCTACAATTTGATAACCTTCTGGCATTTTCAATCCTTAATAACTCTTCTTCTGTGAATGTAGATGCAGTATACTCATTCAGTTTGTTTGCTATCTGAGCAGGATCATCAACAGTCAAACCATCGATATCAAGAGGACCAATCTGATTCATCCCCTTCCTTTTAGAGTTTATATAAGTAAAGAAATCCTTGCTGTTTTTCTTAGCATCCTTTGCCAAAGATTTCTTGTAATCTGCCTTCGCTTGCCCAACCTCCTTTGTGACTTGATTACAGACTAGCTTATATCTGCCATGGGCTTCTGTGTTGCCTGATAATTTATATGCATCCCATGCATTTTTCTTTTCTGCCACGAGTCTCATTAGTTCATTTGACAACCATTTAGGCCTGAACCTTGAACAATATTTTTTAATAGGTATGAAACGTTTAGAAGCTTCCACAATTAATTCCTTGAATGCTTCACACTTTGAATTTGCTGTTGGTAACATCATCAGTTGGTCTCACTGTACAGAATTAAAAACTGTCTGAGACCACTGTAGTTACCTTTATGGAAGTAAATACCCTTTCCTTTACCCCTGATGGTAATTCTGTCTTTAAGTAATTCCCACATCAGTACACTGTGATCACTGCCACCTAGTGGTTCCTTTATTTGCAAATTCTTAATACACAAATGATCACTGCTGATAACCAGATAAAGAGTATTACCCTCTCTGGTTGCTTCTCGAACATGCTGCTGCACAAAACAACCATCCAATAAATTCACAAAAGTCTTACTAGTGTGTGTGAGTGACCAACCCACAAGTTCCAGTCAGTATCTTGGAAGTTAAAATCTCCCATTATAAGACATTCTGATTTACTAGCCCACTCTATTTCTCTTTACAATTGTTTGTTGTACTCATTCGAGTTATTAGGCCTATAACACACTCCTACTCTTATTTTTGCTTTCGCAGTGCCTCACACACCAAACTGACTGAACAGTACACTGTCCATCTATATCAACTGGATGCACTTCTTTTGATTTTACGTTTTCTTAATTAACAGCATAACCCCTTCTCCCTTCTTATCCTGTCTATCCTTTCTGTACACATTGTACTCCCCAAATTTCAATTCTGCATTCCTAATATCTGTGTGACACCACGTCTTTGATATCTCAACAATATTCGCCTTTTATGTCTTGACCAACACTTCAAATTCATCAAATTTATTTACTGTACTTCTAGCATTGGTGTACATGCAAATATACATGCACCTATTCTTATTCTTAGTTACCCTAACACATTCCATATACCCACCTGTTTCATGATGACTGCCATCAGTCCCTGAAACACCCCCCCCTGCACCCCTCACTACAGGCCGCGGCTTATTCTAATAGAAGTAGTGCAAGAATCACCTTCACCTCTGCCTGCGGCTACTTTTAACCTTTTAGTCTGTGAAAGGTCTGTGGTGGGGCTAACCCTGGTATACAGAAAGGACATATGTGTTGGTGTTGGGAGACCCCCATGGTTTCCCCCATTTGCTGCTTAAGTGCATTTGTGATGAGGCATTTGCTATGTCCAGTCATATGTGTGTAGTTTAGTAGGGATGTCCAGTCATATGTGTGTAGTTTAGTAGGGATGTCCAGTCATATGTGTGTAGTTTAGTAGTAGATGTGTAAGAGTTCAGATGTGTTCTGTTGGTTGTATGACCAGTGTCTGGCATCTTAGCATCCCCCCCCAAGCTAGCAGTTTTCTGACCCACCTAACACTGCCTCGATAGCATCAGTAAATATTCTTGCACCCACTCTATTTAAGTGTATCCCATCCCTGTAGAAGCAGTCTCTTCCGTTAACAAGCACACACCATGCTGGAAAAAATTCTACCCCATGGGCATTATGAGTTGGTTGTTTGGGGATGGATGGATGGTGGGGTAGAATTTTTTGCACATTCCCTCTAGGGCCGAATTGATTGACAAGGCTCTCATTATGTATTCCCTCCTATCGTGTCTGGGCAGAATTGCAGACACTTTCAAATTTAACCCTAACTCATGACTTTTTGCAACATTGACTTGTACTTGCTAAGTAAATCTGCAAATCTCCTACTCTTAATGTCATTGGTGCCAATGTGTACAACAATATCACCCTTTGTGCCCTTAAAAGATGATATATGTTTCAAAACGTCATCAGTTTTTGCCCCTGGCAGACATGTTGTGGTCTTTTTACACAATATATTACCCATCTCACTGACAATAGAGTAACCAACAATAATTAGTTCGTTTGGCACCAGTGCATTCTGCCTTGGAGATTGCTGCTGTGTTGCCTGATGCACAGGATTGATCTCTGGCATTGAGTTGGGCAGCTGAGAGCTTGACGGGCCCCTCATATTTATTTCTTCTAGGGCATCTACCCTACACCTCAAGCTCTCATGAACGCCCATTAAAATGCTGAGTTGATGCCTAATTTCTAGACACTCTCTGCACCTGGCACACACAAAGACATCCTGCTTGGCTAGATAATGTTCTGTTCAAGAGAGTTTGGCAAACATTTCACAAGTTTCACATTTTCCAAAATGTGATGCATTGGAGAATCGCCCCACTCCCCCAGTTCTACCCTTGGTCACAGCACTTCTGCCACTTTGTGCCCATTGCTTTGCTGCTCTAGTCTGGGGAATGATATTTTAAATTAATAAGATCAATAGATTTAATTAATTAATTGCTAATACTACACTATCTAATAGAATCCTAAATGCAGTGATGCATATTACGCTATATAATTTTACGTTAGAGCTACCTAGTTACCACAATGAAAAATTTGAATTCCCTACCACTTCCTATACAAAAACAATGGCTGTAAGATTCAAATGAAAGAACAGTTTTAGAAACAAGGTAATTGCAGTTAGTTGATTTTATTTTTTCTTCATTATATTTTATGAGGGGAGGTAGTATCTGAATTGTTGACACTGACGTGTGGTTTACTGTCCAGATAGCAAGGTCTTGTAGTATATAATTTGTTTTCATTTCCAAGTTGCACCTAGAGTTTCCTTTGAATAGCATCGGGATTTTTTAGCATCAGGATATTCCCTGGCCAGCCAGTTGTCAAAAACCATATTCTAGAACAATGGGCCCAGTATGGATCTCTGTGGACACCCCCCCCTTGTGACGGTGGATTATCTTCTTGTATTTTGTTTGTGCTATGACTTCTCTGTCCTCGGCGCCTCCGTAGCCAGGTGGGAAAGAGCAGCAGTGCATAGCACATGCTTCTTGATTAGACCGGGGTTCGAGCCTATCACCACCAAATACGGAGGATGTGGAAGGTCAGGGAATGACAACCGCATATTCCCGGAGCGATATGGCCTTAGTTGCTAATGCTCCTAAAAACAAAATAACAACAACAACATAACCACTGAGAAAACAAAAATGAGATTAGAAGTGTGTTATAGGCCTAATTACTGTATTGAGTATAACTAACAACTATAAAGAAGAATAGATTAAGCCAGTAAATCAGAATGGCTTATAATGGGGGCTTTTAACTTTCCAGATATTGACAGGACTTGTTGGTTTGCCACTCTCACACACTTGCAAGACTTTTGTGGATTTATTGGATGTCTGTTTTCTACAGCAGCAGCATGTTAGAGAAGCAACAAGAGGATGTTTTGTTTGTTATTTGGTTTTTAGGAGCATTAGCAACTAAGGCCATATTGCTCCGGGATATGCGGTGGTCATTCCCTGATCTTTCCACATCCTCCGTATTTGGTGGTGATGGGCTCGAACCCCGGTCTAATCAAGAAGTGTGTGCTACGCACTGCTGCTCCTTCCCACCTGGCTATAGAGGTGTGCAACAAGAGGAAGCAATACTCTTAATTTGATTAACAGCAGCAATTCTTCTTGCATTAAGAGCACAACCCCTCCCCACCTCCTTCGGCCTGCCCTTATACACATATATAAGTAAGGGCCTTTGCTGCTTTTCTTTGCATTAAGAACCTGCAGGTAAAAGACCTTCTCAGTGGCAGTGATAATGTTGTGCTGATGTGGAATTTACTTAAAGACATAACTATTGTCAAGGGCAAAGGGAAAGGCATTTGCTTTCATAAGGGTGACAATAGTGGCTCTAGACATAGACATTTTTAAAATTTTATTCAATGGGGCAGTCTTATGATGTGACCAACAGCAAATTCTAAATGGTAAGCATTCACGGGAAGTAATTGTAAAAGCTACTACACTTTTCATTGTTCATCACTGAGTTTATTATATAGAAATGCAAGGTAGTGTATGTGAGTAGTAGTAATCCCAGAGATTAATGTACCAACTGCATGGCACTATACTCAGGGTAGTGGAAAATTAAAAAGATCTAATAGTTAAATGTTTAATAAGATATGATATTCTATGAGCAGTGAAGTACAGTAAATTCTGCTATAATGTGCATTTTAGCAATGTGAATATGCTCCAGCGCAGCTGATATATTATGGAACAATGTGAGTATAATATATCAGCTGCGTTACGATCTGCGAGTAACACTGGCACCTCTGAGTGGGCAGTAGCTGGGTGGGCAGTAGCAGCAGTGTGTAGCACACGCTTCTTGATTAGAACGGGGTTCGAGCCCATGACCACCAAATATGGAGGATATGGAAAGGTCAGGGAATGACCACTGCATATCCCCGGAGCAATGTGGCCTTAGTTACTAATGCTCCTAAAAACCAAATAACAAACAAACAAACAAGCGAGTAACACCAGGTGAATGCAACCTGGCACCAAGCTGAATGTAATGACCTGCACAGTAATACATACACGTTTACGAAGCTTAAAAATTGTCAAATGTGTGAGAGCTAAATTTCCCATTTACTGTAGTTGTATTGGTCAGAGACACACTGTTGTCATTTGCTGTATTCACAAGATAACGAGTGATATTGTAGGCTGACTCATGTTTTCAAGAGCTCATATTTTTTGTTCGAATAGAAATTTCGTGAGGTGTGATAGCGTGAGCAAAGGAGCACATTTCTGGAGGTCACTGCCATAAAACAATAAAAACAATTTTTGCAGTTCCTGGTTTATTGAGCTTTTCTGTTAGTGAAATATAATATAAACGTGTAGTAAACTCAATCTTATTGCATTTGTGATAATACTGAAAGCTGAAATTCTGTGAGTTTTTATGTTATTGTGGTGAAATGTGTTTCCCTTCCCATGAAATCATCAACCATATAAAAAACAAATGAATTTTCAGAATCTTCTCTTCATTCCTATTTATTAAGCTTCATAAAGTTGTTACTCCGTATCTCACTTGTGCAATTTGTGCATGCTGCTGTGTTCATGGTTATAGATTGCTTATCTTTTTTACTGTTTTAAATTTTACAATCCAAAAAAAAAAAAAAAAGGCCAGGGAACAGAAATATCAATTAGTATGTATATATTACAGAATTAATTAAGCTATGTGCATCAGCATACATAGTCTCCGACCAATACAAGGTATCTTGTCATGGTAAAGTGCTATTTACTGTAATATTTATTTATTTATTAGAAATTTTAGATGTTTAAACCTGTGTTACAATTTTATTGGGTTTCTAACTTTTTAGTGTTTTATGAGACTGAACATTTTTTTGAGTGCTCTGTCCCTATCCTTATTTTTTCTATAAGCCCTGTTGTTTTTAATGCGCAAAATATCATAATGCGGAGATTTTTAGGAACACATGTACCAAATTATAGCAGAACTGACTGTACAGGAACTTTGTTAGTAGGTATAACGAGGTGATTCTTCCATTGTACAAGGCAATGGGTAGGCCACATCTTGAGTACTGTATACAGTTCTGTAGGACTCATTTTGGGAAGGAAGTAGATCTCCTGGAATGAGTGCAGAGAAGGGCAATCAGATTTGTGAAAGGAAAGAAAGATAGTCTCACCAAGAAAGTCTTCAGTTCTTTGAATTTCATCATGTGGAGACTAGATATCTGCCAGGTGATCTGATTGAGATGTTTAAGGCTTAGAATGGATTGAGCAAGCCCAATGCTGATGACATTCTTCCTTTTGCTCAGAATGCACACACATGAAGGATCATAAATTCAAATTGAGGAAGGATGATTAGGGGATAGATGTGTGGAAGTTTTCCTCCAGCCATCTATTATTGTGGAAGTGGATAGTTTGAATAAATTCAAGAACAAACTAGACAATTTGGAACGGATGGACAGATGATGTGGGATTTTATTTTTTATTTTATTTATTTATTTTTTTTGGCTGATGCTTTTTAAGCTTGCTTTCTTGCATCATTTGCCACTACTAATACTAATATTAATACTATTTCAGCAATTAAAAACTCACTGGCTGAAAAAAAAGCTTCGTGGAGACCATTCTAAAAACTGTTCCTGTGTAATTTGTATTTGTCAAATACAAATTACAGGTTGAAATTATTTAAAAATTTCAACCTCATACAGTTTATTTTCACCTCTTAGAGCCTTATACAAGTTAATCAAGTTTTTTTTTTTTTTAAAGTGTCTAATTTCCAGACTGAGCCAACAGATTTGAAGTCGTTCCTTATATGCACACCCTTTTGCCAATCTCACAATCTCATTAGACACATTGCTGATCTGTGGACCCTTTCAAGATGCTCAATGGGTGATATACCTGATGAAAGTTCAACAACAATTATTATTATTATTATTATTATTATTAGCAATATGGTACGAGGAAGCCTGAGGCTTATGCTGCACCAGCCAAAAAAAAAAAAATTCCCGAGTTACCCCGTGTGTGTGTGTGTGTGTGTGTGTGTGTGTGTGTGTGTGTGTGTGTGTGTGTGTGTGTGTGTGTGTGTGTGTGTGTGTGTGTGTGAGAGAGAGAGAGAGAGAGAGAGAGAGAGAGAGAGAGAGAGAGAGAGAGAGAGAGAGGCATCACCAAAAAAGAGAAGAATGATGATATCCAGCTCAGGACCCTGGGTTTGCCAAGCCCATATTCACCAGATGTGAGCCCCCGGGGTTACCTATGCATTTCTTTTAGAAAGATTAGTTTGAAAGTTCTGTGCTCATATATGTTTCTTATAGTGTGTGGCAAATAGTAAGGAACAGCCAAAGGAGATACCTCAAACTTTTTTAACAAAAATTAAAGCCTTCTGCAGAATATTCATATGGGCTCTTGGTAATAAATTAGCCAGCACAATACCTCACTTTCTCTATTGACAAGACTTACCAGAGACTGCTTTTCTTTTGTACTCACTTTGCACTTCAAAGAGTTTGAAAACAAAACAAAACAAATGAATTTATGCCTGTACAGGATGAACATTGAAAACTGATTTGAAATTAATTACTAAATTATAACACTGTATTTAGTGTATTCATGTGAAAATCTTCACATCTTTTTTTTCCCCTAAAATTATACATTTTTTGTTTACTCTCATAAATTACAATGTAATTTATAATGAGAAAGTCGCTGAAAGTCAACATTATTTATATCCCAAAGCTTGCTGGATGAAGTTTCCATGCTGTAATATTATGTTTTTATACCACATAAGTATGATTTCATAAAACAATTTTTAATAATGGTTTAATTAGAAATTCAAATTTTTAATAGTTAGTAATGTGTGTTATTTAGATACTTTTTATTATAGATATTTTTATCTTTTTATATCAGGATAATTTAAATCAGCCAGATCATCAAGGTAATAGCAGAGATTACATGAACAGTCATAAATATTGGATCCCTGATGTCCTGCCTTCTGATGGTTGCATTGGTGTGGGTGAAGGAGATGATATTAAAAAAGGAGGAGGCCAAACAAAAACTGTAGGTACAGATGCACAACTTTTTCAGCTGTGTTTGGAAACACCTTTAATGGTAATAACCCCTTTGAAATAAAAAAAAATCTGATAACTATTTTTATAGTGATTTTAAAATATTAGTATTAATATTAACCATATAGTGCAATTAACCTACCCCCACAAGACTTTTACTGCACCAGCCAAAAAAATAATAATAATAAAAAACCCTCCTGTGTCTCCCTCCTCACATCCAGCTAACATTTGAATTTCCCTAAACTGCCAGCCTCAGCTAACCATGGCAGTAACTTATTCCAGTAATCAACAAACTTGTTGGCTGAAAGAAAGCTTCCTACTATCCAGACTAAACTTCCTCCTCCACAATTTGAATTTATGATCCCCTAGTTCTGGTATTATTTGTAACATTAATAACAGTAAAAATTTCAGCCTTATTTCATTTAACTATCCCCTCGCAGAGCTTTATAGATCTCAGTCAGGTTCCCTCTAAAGTGCCTGTTTATCTCATGTTCTTTTATGATGAACTTAGGACAGTGGTTTAGAGAAATGTACTTACCCGTTCATGGGGCTCTGAAAAGTAAATCACAGCAATTATCCCTGTTACCTCTTAATGATCTTGTAAACCAAGAAGTAAATTATATAGTTGGAAGACAAAAGTATTAGTATTAGCTATATGGTGCAAGAAAGTCCCAGGCTTTTACTGGAGAACTAATAAAAAAAAACAAATAAATAAAAAAAGAGGAAAATATTAAATAAGTAAAATAACCTACTTAAGTGTTTTCTCATCACTTTTGAATTTTTAAAAGCTGTCAACCTCAGTTACCCACAGAGGCAATGTATTCCATTAATTAAAAACTCGCTAGCTAAAAAAAATTTCCTACAATCAATCTAACCTCTTTCCCTAATATGAATATATGACCCCTATTTCTGGTATCATTTATAACAGTGAAAATTTCACTTTTATTCATGTATCAGGTCCCTCTAGAGTGCCTGGTTACCAAATTCCGCAGCCAGAACTTGGACTCTTTCAAGAAGCCTCAATGTCTTTTTTTAGGTGCTGTCTCCATACTTAAACACAGTATTCCAAGTGTTGTCGTCAATTGTCTTATATAGTAAGGTTATGACCTCCCTATCTCTACAAGTAAATATTTGGTAAATCAATAGGGCACTGTGGTCTTCTCATTGCTGCCTGTCTACACTGCACAGCAAACTTTTTGCCTGCTTGCATTTTTATTCCCCAAATCCCTTTTTTCCCTCTGCTGTTTTTAGTTCAGTCCCACCAATTGTATAAGAAGACTCAACCCGGGGGCTCACATTGGTGAGTATGGGCTTGGCACACCCAGGGTCCTGAGCTGGATATCATCATTCTTCTCTTTCTTGGTGATTCCCTTCTACTTTTGACTCTCTCTCAGGGTAACTTAGGATTTTTTTTTTTTTTTTCCTGGTGCAGAAAAAGCCTCAGGCTCCCTTGCACCATATGGCTATTAATAATAATAATAATAATAATAATAATAATAATAATAATAATAACAGATTGGCAATATACAAATGTTTCTCCTATTCACAAAACTGATTAATGAAGTGTGAAGTGAATTATTTCAGACCTGTAGTTTTGCCTTTTACATTAGTGCAAATAATGGAGTCATAGTAAAAAGAAATATGCAAGTCATCTCCATATGAATGGAGCCATAAGGCAATCAAAAAATGGTTCTTTTATGGCACAATCTTGTTTGGCAAATCTGATAAGCTATTGTTATTATTTTTTGCATCCAGCTTCTTTCTTTTTCACAGAGGAACTGGATGCAGGGAATATTTTTTTACATTTAACTCTTCAATTTCAGTGAAGCTGTTGATATTGTTCCATATGAACAATTGTATAAATTGAAATAATGCAGCATTAGAGAAAAGTTGCTACTATGGATAAAGGGATGGGTTCCACCACTTCAACCCAAGCATCGTACTAAGTACTATAGGTTCTAATACCTCTTGTGTTTGGGGTTTTCATAAAAAAAAAAATAAATAAGCCTTTTTGCAAGAGATAAGACAAGACTGAGTTTTAGAAGGATTGAAATCAACAAAGTTGTCTTTGCCCCACTGGAGGAATACCTGAAGATCGGCATTCAAGGAATTGGTAGCAGATTTTCAAGAAGTTGAAGCTGATTGAGCAGGGCAAGGTTTCTCAAAATGGAAGATGGCATGCAATGTATTATCATCAGCAAAACTATGGATAGGATTTCCAGTCAATGAAAGAAGGTCATTAATATACAAGAGGAAAAGAGTGGGGGAAAGAACTGAACCTTGGGGAAAACCAGCATTAGTGGAGAAGTTAGAAAACAGAGAGTCATCTACCATCACTCCCAGGAGCGGGCAGAGAGAAAACTGGACGAACAATTACAAAAAACAGTTGGCAAACCATAAGATGGAAGCTTGTTTAGAAGACCTTAGAGTGTGGAATAAAAGTGCCAAACATGATCAAAGCCTTTGAGATGTCAAAAGGATCGACACTGACAGAATCCATACTGGCAATTGATGATCAGACGGAAGCTTTCTAGATAGTTTAAGGGTTGGCAGTTAATTTATTTCTCCATTACTTTAGAAAGAGTAGAAGTAATTGCAAAGGGACAATAATTGGATGGAAGGGACTTGTCATCCTTTTTAGGAACTGGCTGTATATGAGCAAATTTCCAAGCAGAAGAAAAAACACCTCTGGAATAAAAAATTGAAAAAAGGCAGCAAAGAACAGGAGTAAGTTCAGGAGCACAAGGTTTGAGAACAAGTGGAGAAATACCATCAGGACCTGGAGCTTTCTTAGCATTGAGATTTGTCAAAATCCTTCTGACCTCCTTTTGCCGGAAGACCACAGGAGGCATTGAATGGAGCGTGTTAGGAATGGTGGGGGGTATTTTATCAAGATCATTAATACATGAGTTGAAAGAAAAATGGGATGCTAGCAAGTCAGCTTTGTCCTTGGCTGAAGTGACACCAGAACCATCTAGTTTTTACAGAGGTGGGAGCAGAGATGGGCAAAAGTTGTGGCCAATAGTTTTAGCAAGAGACCAGAATGCTCAGCTACCATTAGGGCAAGAAGCAAGTGTACTACTCTTAGCCTGTTCAAAATCTAGTTTGGACTGATCAATGACTAGTTTACAATTGTTGCGAGCTTTGGTGTAGGCATAAAATGAAACTGAAGAATTGGAAACAAGCCAATTATGATATGCAATGTTCTTCTCTTGAACAACCTTAGAACATTTATTGGAAAACCAAGGTTTAGATAAAGGACGAGATTTTAAAGTGGAGTGTGGAATAAAGGATTCCATTGCTACAAGAATAATTTCACTCACACATTCTGAGCAAACATTGACATCAGAAGTTTTGAAACAGTAATCCAACCAAGGAAAAGAAGAAAAGAAATCTCGCTGGTCATCCTATTTTGCATTCTTATAATGCCAAACAATACGAGGTTGGGAATAGCCATGAGATAAAGGCTCCATTGGAGAAGAGACAATCACCAAGTGATTGTCTCTTCTCCTATCTCCAGGTAATTCTCCAGTGGGGCAAAGACAACTTTGTTGATTTTAATCCTTCTAAAACTCAGTCTTGTCTTATATCTCACAAGGGTTGTTTGTGAGATAAAGATCAAGCATGTTGGCTGTATGGTTGATTGTCCTGTATTCTTGTAGGTAAATGAACAATCTGTGCAAAGTCATTAGTAATTGCAAAACCCTCAGCATGTCAAACAGCTGGGTCTGTGTGACTAGAAAACGGAAGCTAGCTGGAGTTGTGAACATTAAAATTACCAAGAAAAATTATCTCATTGTTAGGAAAGTTGGACTGAAGAAAATCAAGTTGCAAAGAGAGGAAGTCATAGATCTCCAATTGATTAGTGGAGTTGGGAGAACGGTAGAGACAACAGATGAATATGACACAATGAGTGAGGTAGAGAGAGATACAGAGAAAATCGAAAAGAGGAGATTCCAAATTACCAAATCTCTGACAGGGAATATCGGAACGGACATATGCACAAGTACCACCTTTGAGTCGAAAGGAATCATACAGCGAATAATTTGGGCAACTGAGATGAGCAGAATTTGAATCAACCGATAACTGAAATTCTATCAGAAAAAGTACATGGGGTTTGGCAGACTGCAAGTGGAAATGGACATTGTTGAGATTAGAATTGGGACCACATATATTTGTGAAATGAACTAGGAAGTGTTTGGGAGGTTTAGATCTTTTCGCAGATAAGCTTACTCTATTAGTTTGACAATTCATGGTGTATTCAAAAAAAAAGTGGGGGGGGGGGATTTCTGTATGAATTAATGAAATTTTTGGATATGGCGTACACATGGGAAGAACATACCCAGATCCTTGACATAATGTAGCTTCAACAATGCCCCCCCTGCATACACACTACTCAGACTCCCTGCAGTCACTATATGGCAGAGTAGAGGTAGCAAGATTATACACTAGCTGATCTGGAAGCCTCCTAAAGAGTTACCAATAGGATCGGTCCGGTGTACTAACTAGCGGCTGGCCTGAAAACACCGTTTTAGAGCTGTAGAAAATGTAAGGAAGATTGGATCTTGCCATGATGTTCATCATATACTAAATGTCATCAGTCATACTGCATGATGGAAGAGATGGGGAAGCGTTGATCGGAACTTAGCTCTGGAGACTAAACGTGGGTTCCATCACTTCAAGCCTCCAATAAGCAAAGTGGTAGTATTGCTTCGCTGAAATTGGGTCCACTTGACTTGAATATCACTCGAATATCAGTTCCATCAGCGTTTTAGACTCTCAGGTAGCAAGTACAGCTTGTCTGGCATATCTGAGAGAATGTCTGTGACAACCTCAATATCTCTTTTGGGGATTACCCTGACTTCTAATCTCTCTTGGCACAAGCACATTACAAATGTTGCTTCCTGTGCATCTAAAAAACCTGGTTTTCTCTTTCGCTCTTGGTGTTATTTTTCTTCCAAACAGCTGTTCACTCTGTACAAATCACAAATCCGCCCTACCATGGAATATTGTTCCACATCTGGGGTGGTGCCCCCAAAACCTCTCTCAGGCTTCTAGATTCCATTCAGAAGCGGGCAGTTAGGTTAATTAACGACTCCTCTCTAACTGAGTCTCTCCATTCGCTGTCTCATAGCGTGCTTTTTCTTCTGCATGCCTTTTCTACCGATACTTCCATGGGCACTGTTCTTCTGAATTGGTTTCTATGATTCCCGCTCTCTCTTTCAAAACAATCCCAACATGTGCTGCCATCAGCCAACATCCATTTACTGTCCAACTTCAAACCCACAGAACCAACTTTTCATCTTCCTCGTTTATTCATTCAACTGCCATTTTCTGGAACAGCCTTCCTTCATACATATTTCCTGAAAATTAGTCTACAGAAGTTGAAGTCTAATGTCATCAAATGTCTTCTTTTGTCTTCTCAACCTCCAACCCAAGCACGGTAGTAAGTAGTATAGGTTCTAATACCTCTCGATTGGGATTTTCATAAAATAAATGTGTTTCGGATCAGTTTTTATTGAAAAAACCTGACAAGGAGAAATTTTGTCCGTGAACCTGACCACAATACAATCACCAACACGTAAATTACAGAGGAATTTATTATAAAAATTTGAAACGTGAAAGCAGATAATAATGCTTTGGTAGAATGCATATACTATTATTTATTTTAAAACAGGAATTCTTAACCCACAGGTTAAAGAATCCCCTCTTTTAAAATAGGGAGTAATTCCATGCTTTAAAATATGATTCTCCACTCCTGCTTCCAGCTTTGTCACTGATCTTGTGCACATTGTTTGAAAACAAAATATAAACAACTCAGCCCGTTGAATGTTATTAGAGTATATCCTCTGCCCAATTTGTGTGTGTGTGTGTGCTCGCGCACGTGTATCTGCCCAGTGCAGTAATTATAAGTTTTATTAGTTCACATGACTAAATTGATGATTTGTAAGTGTTTTCACTGCAGGCTTTATAAATGAGGAGCTCTTTGTATGTTCTAAATAATGAATTTCTTATTATATTTATTTAAATTTCAGACTTATATAATATCCACATGCATATAAAAACTTTAGTACGCTGAGGAGTTTTTAGATTTAAGTTTCACATTGACTATGGAGTGTGGAGTAGTCAAGCCACAATATGTGATTTGTGACATACTGAATAATGAATTACTGAAGCAGAATCAGCTGAAGAAGCATCTTGAAGTTGTACTTAGCACTTTCATTTGTTAAGTTTGGTGCCTCTTTAAACGAGTACTTCAAATCATACAACAATGACTAGCTATTTCAGCTAATAGAATTGTATAAATTCTGTACAACAAACCATTATGGTCTCTTATCACATTATTTAGTGGATTACAAACCACTCACTCACTCACTCACACACACACACACACACACACACACACACACACACACACACACACACACACACACACACACACACACACACACACACGCACACACACACGCACACACACCATCAGTGAGGACTGATGAAATCTGCAACTATTGACATGGTTATTATCTATGTATTACCTATGGAGATGACATTGCTAACTATTGACATGGTTATTACGCATGTATTACCTCTGGAGATTGCATTGCTAAGAAAATTTGAACAGATTCCATTATCAAATGCCATGTTTGATGCTGAATGACCTCAAATTATGTCTATGAAATTGAGCAGGAAATTTAGTCTTTCACCTGAATAAAACAACTGATGTGAATGGTGGTGCACAGCTATCAGCTAGCACATGTATGCTATCCAGAGCTAAAAGTAAGGAAGAAGAATTTCCATGTTGCCAGCCACATGGAAATTCTACAATCACAACTGGAGAAGGTATTTTAAAAAATATGGATTCATTTTTAGGGATTCGCTATTTCAGTGTAATGATGGTATGATTCAGAGCATACCAAAGTTTTTCGTTAGAGTAAATGACTTCAATCCACAGGTGAGCATTTTCCATTTCCTTCTCCATAGGAGGGAGGGAGGGAGGGAGGGAGGGAGGGAGAGAGAGAGAGAGAGAGAGAGAGAGAGAGAGAGAGAGAGAGAGAGAGAGAGAGAGAGAGAGAGAGAGAGAGAGAATGAATGAATCAATATATATTTATTGCAACATTTGATTGTAACTGGTTACAAGGATAAGTATTGCAACTTTCCCTTCACGGCCAAAAGGCAAGGGGTTTACAAATAAGAGGTGTTACAAAAACATTAAATACTATAAGACATTAAAGAAACAAAAACAAGATGACATTAAATTATATAGGGATAAAACAAAATGAAAAATACATATACAATTTACAGTAGTGACTGTTATCCTCACAGTTCATGGGAGAGAGGAGCAAGAGCACTGTCAGGCTTGTTTCCCATTATGCTCACTAATTAATTCACAGGGGTCTCCAACCGGGGGAGTTTCACTTCCGTTGATGAGTTGCAATGCTTTTCCAAGAGATGGTGGCACTACGTCCCCTGTGGTCACCATAGGATTGGCCGATGTAGGGGATTGGCAGATGTAGCTGACAGTTCACGGTCTGTGAAGTATGTTGGGCTGAGTATCCCACGTCTATATCATCGGTTGACGGCAAATTTCTTAAGGTCAGCATCGATATCCTGGATTCGTCTGAGCATCTGGTATGGCAGGAAACGATCTGATAGGTGGCGGCGTGCACAAAGAGGGCAAATAGTTGGGGTGGCTCTGAGCTGGGCAGGTGGAATCCTCCAGCCACAGAGATCCTAGAATGAAGAAGACGTGATCAGACCAGTCAACATCTTTACTGTGATTATCAGTCTTGTTTCGTCAATGAGAGAGGGCAGCCTGGGGATTCCCAGGGCCTGGGCCATTTCAGTTGTATGAACATGGGGTGGTAACCTGTGCTTGTAGGTTATCCATTTGAGGAGCCAGTATTCCACTACCCAGATGAGTTTTCTGATCGTGGGTGCTGCTGAAGCCCAGATTTCAGCTGCATAAAGTAGTGGGGAGAGTGTAGAGTGTGTTTTGTGTCAAACGACACCAGGGTCTCCCATCTCTGCGTAGTATACTTTGTGGGTGTGAAACAGAACACTGCCAATGCCAGAGGTTTAAAGGTGTATGGATTTTATATATGTGTAGTGTCATGTACTGTTATTCCTCTGGTCATTTAGCTGCTGGGCTCCAAATGGGACCCAACTTTGCCCCACTCCGCCCCGTGGAGGCAGGCCAGGTACACCATCATTATAGTTATTTACTCTAGCAGGTCATGCCGTGGGAGTACATAATGGTCCTGACATATTTTGTTGCTCTAGCCCTGTCTCGACATAATGCAGGTGTTGTTTCACTCTCCATTTCAGGTGCGCTGCATGACTGATGAATTTGTCAATATGCTTGTTGAATCTGAGTTTTGTGTCAAAGAAACTCCCAAATCTAAATGATAAGGAACAGTCGGGAAACTCCACTGATGTTGGGCGAGATGATTGTTGTTTCTTTCTTCAGGGAGTAGATCATGCACTTAGATTTCTCTGGGTTAATGTTAAGGCCAAATTGTTTAAGGTAGCCCGTAGTGTGAGGAGGAGGACACTGTTAATTTCCTCTGTGATCCTAGAGGGGTCTGTGTTTGCTTGTGTGGTGGTCAATATTTTAAAATCATCTGCGTAAGACAACACATCTGGTCTCTGGCTTATGAAAGGGGATATAATGGCAGTAAAGAGGAGACCAGAGAGGACTCCCCCCTGTGGTATTCCTGTAGATATTTGCTTGATATAGGTTTTTTTTTGAATGATGGAGTGTGATAGTACAGTTGAGAAAGAGCGATGAAAGGAAGTGCAATGCATCCCCGCAGGAGGGCAGGTAACCTGAACAGCATCAAAAGCTTCTTTGGTGTCGAGTTATGTTATGAATTCTTCTTTTCTTTCAAATGCTGTAAGAATGCTGTGGGTGGTGGCAAAGAGATTGGTAATGGGTGGACTTATTTGGTAATGAAGAATGAATTTGTGGTGGAGCATCTGGAAGTATGTAAGTTATTAGAGTTGGAAGGAGGGCTCTTTCTAGTAGCTTCAGGAAACATGAAGAGATGGGTCTGAAGTGCTTTTCCAATGATGGCATTCTTATTTTCTGGTGTGGCCTTACCAAATGTACATTCCATTGATGAGAGAAGATGTGGCTGGTCAGCTTTGCATTACAGATGCTAACAAGGGGCTCGATGATATATGGTCCCGAATATCTCAATATGAACTGCGGTATTCCATCAGCACCCACAGCTGTAGAGGATGGGGTTGAATTCAAGGCTGTCAAGATTTGGTTCTTTGATATGGTGATAGTTATTAGAGAGTTCATGATTGAATATGTGGCTGGATCCCACGACATCTTCAAATCTGGTTATGAGGTTAATCTCTGGGGGTTGAGTTGTTCTGGGAAACTGGTGGTTTGTTCTGTGTATGGTATCTTACCTATTGCTAGCAAACAATCAAAATAGCTCTTGATGGCCTGGGATTTTTGGTGGTTGAAAATGGCTTTTGCTCTTGAAAAGGCTATTCTGTCATTAATTTCACCAGACTGCTCCCATTGTTTATGGAGTTACTGCTTTAGTTGAAAGCTGGAGTTTAGATGTGGGGACCACCATGCTCTAGAGTGGGGAGTGATAGTGACTGTCTTTGAGGCAGTGTATTGAGCTAGCGTAATAATCCATTGAGTTATCAGGTCGACTGCTAATAGGGTATCGCAAGATTCAAGGACATACCGTGGGATGAGAGATGCTGCTGTGCATCTGGAAACATCCAGATATTTTGGACTATAGATTGTCCTTCGTATCACCTGTCCTTTTGGGTTGTAACTTGGGGTTGGTGGTTCTAGTTGTATTAGGATGGGATCATGGTCAGAGTTAAAGTAACCATCTTGAGGAGTCTCAAGCATACAGGCAATAGAAGTGAAAATGAGATCCAGTTGGTTTGTATCCCTTGTGGGGCCTTCATTTTTTATAGTAAGGCCAGCCACTCCAAGCTGTGAGAGGAGCAGTTTTTTAATGTGTTTCAGACATGGCGGGAGGTTGAAATCCCCACAAACAATTTTCGTTGATGAGGTGTGGAGGTGGCAAAGGATCCAGTTGGTTACCTCTTGCATTATTTCTGGTTTAGGATTGGGAGGTATGTAAATGACAATGACTTCAATGGAAATGGACCTCATTTTCAGCAATGCGTATAGTGCCTCATAATCATCTGAGTTACTGGAGATGCTGTTCTCAAGGGTGAGGATGGCTTGATTGTAGAATAGTGGCATTCCTCCTCCTCCCCTCCATTTATTTCTGGATGTGAGTATAGAGCCATAGCTACTTGGAGTCGTAGCTGCAATGAAATGCTCACTGGGTTCAAGCCAGGTCTCGGTGAAGCAAAGCATATCAAACTCTTTCGATAACAGAATTTTGTCCATGGTTTCAATTTTATTCCTTAAACTGCAGATGGTCTGATACAGCAGTGTGGCCATGGGGATCAAAGGAATTCTTTTAATTGTCTGGACTCTCATTGATTGGTTCTTTCAAGGACGGGCCGTTTTCCCTTAATGTGATCCTGGTAGTGATAGGCATCTCAGTTTGGTGGATTATGTTTTGAGGTTGTCTTTCCAGAGGCCATACCGGGAGGCAACTTGGGTTGGAAGGTAGCAGCTGAGCGTGTACTGAAGCATCTAACATTTGGATGGATTGATCGCTACTGTGGCTATAGTCGAGTCAGCTGCCTTGTTTCTGGGGGCCTTGGCATTTCCCAGCATGTCATTATGGCATGTTGCTCTCCTGTAAAAGAGGCATATGATGGTTCCTACTGGCCATATAGATGGACTTTTGACGATATAGATGGACTTTTGACGTTGTGGTACCGTTCAGAGTCGCATAATCATCTGAGCTTGAAGGAGGCATAGCTCTGGTGCTTGGCTGGGAGTTTTTCCACTGCGACATCAAGTTGCCACTCGTCTGTCAAGGCTGTTGCGATTTGATCAGCTGTGGTCTGAGGGGAGAGTCAAGAGACGTATATGCTGCTTTTTGCCTTTCTCATAGTGCTTACTGCTTGGAGCTGTGAGGTGGTGGCTGTTCCTGTAGTATAAGATAAGCTTGCTCTTCATCTGGGCAGGAAGCTCTGTTTTGGCTGCTTCTTTTCTGCCGAATGCATTCCAGTTTTCGACTGTGCCACCATGATCTGGGCCCCGGTCATAGGCTGGTATTGCAAGGGTAATCTGTTGATTGGCATATCGAGGGTGTTGTCACATTTCTTAGACTGAGTCCTTGTGGGTTGGGCAGGTTGTATATTCCATTTGGGCCGATCAGTGTTTGAGTTGTGGGGAGGCTGCAATTGTGTGGTATCTTTCTGAGCTCCTTGACTATGCTGCATGCTTGGTGTTTTGGTCAGATTTGATTGACTAGACGTAGGCTGAGTTTCAGTGGGGATTTCTTTTCCTTCTAACTGGAGATCTGTATGACCGAAAAGGTTTGAAGAGGAACCTTGAATGCTAGTCGAGTGCACAGGTTTATATTGTGACCATTCACTAGGTATGTCGGTTGAGGAACAAAGTGTAAGCCATTCGGGGCAGCTGTTGCTGCTCTGAGAGGGATGGGAGGTGATTATCAGACAGCACAATTCCTTCATTTTCTTTTCAATAGTTTGGATTATAGATGCTTTAAAGATGTCGAGTATCACATGTAATTGGCTGCTCGGTGTCGTACTTCTGATAGCTGTGGACGTCTGGCGTTTGTGGTAGGATGCGGGTTCATAGCAATATCGGTTTGTAACTCGACACATCTTCGACTGGGAGCTGTGTGTGCAGACGTTTGTGTTTTTGCATCCCTGATATCTCGTAATCTTGTCGTCAACGCTATTTTTCTGTTAGTGCCATCCATTTGAGCTGGCTGATGCACATCTTCCTTTATACTATTTTTATTGGGTGTATCTTGAGCGATTTGTGGCGAGTTATCAGGGTACATGTGGGGGGGGGGTGGAGGCTCGGTCGGGTGATGCATTAACTAGCGCAGACACTGCATTCCCACACCCGCAGGTTTTGGTTAGCTGACTAGTGCCTCCCTTAACAGCCTGGGAGGCACTAGTCAGCTTTGAGACTTTAATTTTGCTACATTTTTCGCAAAGGACCCATGCACAGGGACCATTGCACACCACTGTGTGTATGATTTTCCGACAACAGCTCTGGCAGGTTTGTTTAGCGTGAGTGGGTGGCATCCTGGAATTTTCTTAAAAGGATCTTTTCACAACCAGGCAGCACAGTTGCAGAAAGATTATTTCAGTCTGAGTTACTCAGTATAGGTGTACACAAAAGTTATGACCTAGTTTCATTTGTCATTGAGGGTGAAAGTAGCATATCTCTGGAGATGCCGGAGGCATTGAACACCTGTTTGTCTTGACTGCGTTAATCCTCCACGTGGCTAGAGTTTAGTAAGTGCGGCTGACCTTGTTTGCAAGATGGTCTCTACTTTGTATTAGAATATTAAAATTAAACTGTAAAATACATAATTATGTGATGTTTATGCAGTGATGAAATGTCCACCTTCCTGTTCAGCTTGGTGTGGGGAATACAGCGATATCAAACATTCGATATTACTACTATTGCTTCTAAAAGAAATACTACTGAATCACGGAGCCCCATTTCATGCGACCAACGCCACTCAAGACTGTTAGGTAAGTAGAACACTAACTGCTTCTCAAATGCTCTTAATGGAATGGATATTTTGGTGGAAGATGTATTCAGCTTGTGAAAATCACAACTTGAATATCCTTAAAGGAACAACAGAAGTTTTAATCAGATATTCAGATACTGGTTCCAACCACATGCATTTACTTATTCATTCTGGGGTTGGAGGAGTGGGTAGAAGATTTAGCAGGCAAAGTCCTTTAATGAGTTAGTATTAGTCATATAGTGCAAGGGAGCCACAGGCTTTTGCTACACTAGTCAAAAAAAATTAATAATTATTAAAAATGTAGATATGAAAATAGCTAAATTATGGATTTATATTTAAACTATGGGAATTATGGGAAAATAGATAAGTTATGCGTCTCACATAGGTAACTATTCAGTTGCCCTTTGAATTTCTTCAAATTGTCAGCCTCAATTACCATTAGAGACAACTTGTTCCAATCAACAACTCACTGACTAAAAGTAAAAAGCCTTCCTGAAATCTAGTCTAAACCTTTTGTTTTAATACCCTATAATTGTTATTATAGAGATATGGAGCCCCATGGTGTATTATACTCCATTATAAGACACCTGATAAAACAGATAAGACACCTGAGCTTTTCTGTTTACACTGCTCAGAGAACTTCATGCACACCCATCTCGTAATTTTGATATCCCTTTCTTCCTCTACAGTTTTAAATTCAACCCCACCAAGTGTACAAGTTATTTTGGGGTTGCTATTCCCCAATTAAGACCTTGCATTTGCTACATTAAAACATAGCTGTCACAAGCCGTGAAATACGGTTGAATTTAAAAGTATCTGCAATTCTGCCCAGACACGATAGGAGGGAGTATATGATGAGAGCCTTGTCGATCAATTTGGCCCTGGAAAAATTGTGCAAGGCTCAAGGGGTAGAATTTTTTTCAGCCTGGACTGTACTTGTTAACAGGAGAGATTGCTTCTACAGGGATGGGATACACTTAAATAGAAAGGGTGCAAGAATATTTGCTGATGTTATTGAGGCAGTGTTAGGTGGGTCGGAAAACTGCTAGCTTGGGGGGGAGACAAAGACGAATAGATTAACAGTAGCCACTGGCAGAGGTGAAAGAGATCCTTGCACTGCTTCTATTGGAATGAGCAGAAGCCTGAAAAACAAGATGTAGGATATTTCAGAGACTGCTGGGAATCATTGGCATACAAGTAAACACATGGGTTGTGTTAGGGTAGCTAAGAAAAAGAACAGGTGCATGTATACTTGCGTGTACACCAATGCTAGGAGTTTAGTAAATAAATTTGATGAATTTTAGGTATTGCTCAAAACATCAAAGGCAGATATTGTTGGGATATCAGAGACGTGGTGTCACACGCATATAAGGAATGCAGAACTGGAATTTGGGGAGTACAACGTCTACAGAAAGGATAGACTGGATAGGAAGGGAGGAGGGGTTATGCTATTAGTTAAGAAATACATAAAATCCAAGGAAGTCAAGGCAGTGGACATTGCTGGACAGTACAGTGTCGAGTCACTTTGGTGTGACATAAGCATTGGGAGATAAAAATTGAGAGTAGGAGTGTGCTATAGGCCTAATGACTCTGATGAGTATAATAAGAAACTGTACAGGGAAATAGAGTGGGCCAGTAAATCAGAGAGTCTTATAATGGGAGATTTTAATTTCCCAGATATTGACTGGAATTTGGGGGCTGGTCACACACACTAGCAAGGCTTTTGTGGATTTATTGGATGATTGTTTTCTACATCAGCATGTTCGGGAGGCAACTAGAGGGATTTGATTATCAGTAGTGATTCTTCATGCATTAAGAATCTGCAGATAAATGAACCACTAGGTGGTAGTGATCACAGTGTGCTGAAGTGTGATTTACTTAAAGAGGTAACTACCATTATGGGTAAAGGGAAGGGTTATTGCTTTCGTAAAGGCGACTACGATGGATTGAGACAGTATTTAAATTCTATACAGTGAGACCAACTGATGATGTTACAAACAGCAAATTCAAAATGGGAAGCATTCAAAGAACTTATCTTGGAAGCTACTAGGCTTTACATACCAACTAAGAAATATTGTTCAAGGTTTAGGCCTAAATGGATGTCAGATGAACTAATGAGACATATGGCAGAGAAGAAAAATGCATGGGATACATACAAATTAACACATGACACAGAAGCCTATGATAGATACAAGTTGATCTGTAACCAAGTTACAAAGGAGGTTGGGCAGGTGAAGGCAGATTACGAGAAATCTTTGGCAAGGGATGCAAAGAAAAACAGCAAAGAGTTCTATACTTATGTAAACTCCAGAAGGAAGGGGATGAATCAGATTGGTCCACTTGATATCGATGGGTCAACTGTTGATGATCCTCTTCAGGTAGCTAACAAACTAAATGAATATTTTGCATCAACATTCACACATGAGGAGTTATTCAGCGAGGGGAATGCGAGAGGTGTATTCACCTCTTGCAGTAAGCTAGAGAATCTTGTAATAACTGGGAGTAAAGTGGAGGAGAGATTGTTGAAGATAAACACAAGAAAGGCACCTGGGGTGGATGGAATCTATCCAGTTATATTAAAGTAGGCAGCATAGAAGTAAGCAAACCCTTAGCCATAATTATGAGAGCTTCCTTGGACTCAGGGAAGATACCCATGGAGTGGAGATGTGCAAATGTGACCCCAATTCACAAAGGAGGATCAGAAAGTGACACAAGTAATTATAGACCTGTGAGTTTAACTTCTGTTTCCGGAAAATTAATGGAGGCACTGGTTAAAGAAGCACTGCAGGATCATCTGGACAAGACTTCAGTTATAGCTTGGACACAGCATGGTTTTGTTAAGGGGAAGTCTTGCCTGACCAATTTGATGTGATACTATGATGCAGTCACAAAAGAACTGGATGCAGGGAATAACTTTGATATTATATACTTGGATCTTAGAAAGGCTTTTGATACTGTTGCACATGGAAGACTGCTGCACAAATTGTGCAGTGTGGCATTAGAATCAAATTGCTGCTATGGATAAAGGGGTGGTTGAGGGGGAGAAGACAGAGAGTGGTAATCAATGGACACTGCTCATTGTGGACTAATGTTATTAGTGGAGTCCCTCAGGGTTCAGTATTGGGTCCATTATTGTTTTCTGTATTTATAAATGATATTGATGATGGTATATCAAGCTTAATGTCCAAGTTTGCAGACGATACGAAGGTTGGCAGGGTTGTCAAGGACACTACTGACACTATGCTGTTGCAACAGGATCTGGAAAGGTTGAGCAGATGGGCTGAGAGGTGGCAAATGTACTACTTATGGGAAACGGCAACCTCAGAGCAACGTATCAACTCTGTGGTACTACACTGACAGTGGTAGAGAATGAAGGGGACCTGGGGGTGGTTGTGCAGGTAGATATGAAGTTCTCTGAGCAGTGCAAACGGGCTGCAAGAGTAGCTCATGGTGTCTTGTCAACGATATAAAAGAATTTTTCTAGCAGGGATAAGGAGGTGATTATTCCCTTGTATAAGGCAATGGTCAGGCCACACCTAGAGTACTGTATACAGGTCTGGAGGCCTCATTTCAAGAAGGATGTAGAGCTGCTGGAACGAGTACAGAGAAGGGCAACAAGATTAGTGAATAGAACAAAGGGGTGCTCTTACGAAGAAAGGCTTAAGTTTTCCAAATTACAGTGTCTGGAGACTAGGCACCAGCGAAGTGATCTGATAGAGGTGTATAAAGGCTTGAATGGTTTGAGCATGCTCAATGCTGATGGGATTCTTCCTCTTGCTCAGAATAATCACCTGAGAGGGCATATATTCAAATTGAGGAAAGACAGATGTAGGATAGATGTGCGGAAATTTGCCTTTAGACAGCGGGTGGTTGGTTGGTGGAACAGACTTCCATCCCTTGTCGTGGAAGTTGATAGCCTAAATAAGTTTAAGGCTCAGCTGGACAGATATTTTGAACAAACAGAGGGGTAAAGTGGAAGTGGTTATTTTTTATTTATTTATTTTTTTTTTTGGCTGATGCTGCATAAGCTTGCTTTCTTGCATCAAATGCCTCTACTAATGCTAAATGTGCTTTAGTAAAATGTGAGGTGTTATTAGTGTATCTCTGCCTTTACGGTGTTGTTTATTCATTTGGTACACGCGGGCAGCTTTGTTTATGTGTGCCTCCTCAATTTGTAATTGTTCTTTATTCCCTAAAAATTAGTAAAATATTTAAAAGGTGTGAAAAGAAAGCGTCCTGGTGAAGACACTGCAGATTCAGAGAGGAAAAAAAAAAGAAATATCGATAAACAGAGGCGGACTGGGTCAAAAATTCTTACCCAGGAAAATTTATAGTGGCCTCATTCTATGGTTTATGGCCAAAATCACACCGGCCTCCGGCCCACCAGGGTTTCCCCGGTAAGGCTTATGGCCAGTCCGCCACTGTCGATAGCGAAAAAATATGAAACTGTGAAACGCTTTGAGCGAAATGAAAGACCATGTGATATTGCACATGCTACAGACCTAAATGAGGCAACGCCGAGAATTACAAAGAATGCAGAGAAAATAAAAACAACTTTCATAGCAGGAACAACTCAAAGTGTAATTAAAATCCATTAGATTAAGACAAAGAATTGGAAGAGATGCAACGGCTGTCAACTGTTTGGATAGAAAATCAAACAAAAAAACAAGTTTGGTTACAATAGAAACAAAAGCATTAGCAATATTTTATTACATAATAGTTGTAATAAAATACGTATTTTATTACGATTATTTATTGTGTTTGGTAATGTTTTGGTTTAAATGTGTGTTCAATCTTGGATGGTCAGCACCTAACCCTATTTTTTCCATAGGGTCTGTTGTTTATATTGCACGATTTTGCATTGCACGAGGGTTTCTAGGAACACAACTATCGTGCTATATGAGGACTGACTGTATTCAATTCATCACAACATCATCTGAGTTATCTAAAAGACTTTTCCACGTGCAGTACATGGGGATCCGATCTGATTTGCTTTCTTCTTCTTCTTCTTCATATTCATTTACATTAAAACTTCTTGTCCCCATTTTTTGCTCTCTTAGCCTGTGCTTTTATTCTCATCCTTTGCTCTTTTATCCTCATTCTTTGTTCCCTTAGCCAGTGCCTTGACCTCCCTAACCTTATATATGGTTAGGGAGGTCAAGGTTAGGGTACTATTACAGATCAACTTTTAACTGTTGTAGGCTGCAGTACTTTTTGCTCTCTCTATAACTTTCACATAATATCTTTTTCAGCTCTATTAGACTGGCCAGCTCCATATTTATCCATCTTGGCATCATCCTCCTCCTCCTCCTCCTCCTGCTATAATATTTTCTTAATGGTATATATGTATGTAGTCATGGCTTCTGTAATTATTGCTTTAAATGTATTCTCCCTCCCTCACAGTCTGCCCAATTAATAGATGCCTTGTTGTGCCTTAAACTCTCATAGTCCCCCCTTTCTGAAATTAAAATCCATTCCTTTATCTTTAACTACTACATCTTTCTTCATCTTCTGACTAACAACCGCTTGATCACTTCTTGCCAATGGTTCCTGTACTGTAAGCCTTTAAATGTCATCTGATTCATGAGTAATGATGAGGTCTAGAATATTCTTACTAATAATATTTTCTCCAGTACAAATTTGTGGTACAAATAATATTCATCTATTTTATTTAAAAATTTTGTTCCCCATGGCATGTTTCCCAGATAATTACATTATTAATTTACCCTAATAAAAGTGTAACTACCTAGTTAGCTTGGATTATTAAATAGAGAGGTATTTTTTTGGGGAATCAATAAGTGCAACTTTTTAGCAAACAAAAAACATTCTTTAGAATTCGTTGATTGTTCCAATTCCAGAAGTGTCTAACTTTTCTTTCTTTCTTTGTTGAGACACACCTTTCTTATTATTAAAAGAATGGTATAATTCTCAAAATACATAATTCCATTGTGTATTAGTAAGTCAGAATAATGGTATTCTTGAGAAATGTATTATTACATCATGACTTACGATGCCTTAAGATACTACATGGCCTCTATTAACTGGGTAAATACCGTGCATAAAATGAATACATTTGAACTGTGGTACGATTTTAAAACATTAGTCACAGATGCCTTGAATGCGTATATACCATTAAAAAAATACTCCACGAGGAGGGTTCCAAGTTGGATGAATAGTGAAGTTGCCACATTACTTGAGCAGAAAAAGGTGGCATGGAAAAGTTACAGAGCAATAAAAAGTACTGAAGCCTATAACAGCTACAAGGTGATGTGTAATAGAGCCACAGAAAAGGTTCGACAAGCAAAGGCAGTTTATGAGAAATCACTAGCAAACAGAGCAAAGAGGGGGGATAAAGAATTCTTCACATATATAAATGCCAAGAAGAGCAGAACAAACCAGATCGGACCTTTACGTAAGGGAAAGGGGATAGTATTAAATACACCAGCTGCCGTTGCAGATGAACTCAACAGTTATTTTGCATCGATATTTACAAATGGGAATGGGAAATTGTGGGAGCGAAGTTAAAAAATATGTAATTAACGATATTGAAATTTTGCAAGATTATTTAATGAAAAAACTTTCGAGCCTAGAGACCAGTAAGGCTCCTGGAGCTGATGGAATATACCCTATAATCTTAAGGGAGGTGGCAAGCGAGTGCATTGAACCATTGAGGCTAATTATGCAAGCATCACTAGACTCTGGGGAGATTCCCTTGGATTGGAAAAGTGCAAATGTATCTCCCATACATAAGGGTGGCTCTAAAAGTGAAGTTGGAAATTATCGACCTGTCAGTCTGACTTCAGTAGTAGGGAAAATCATGGAGGCAATGATCAAGGGTGGAATTCAGGATCATTTGGATCGAATTGAAATTCTCAAGGATTCTCAGCATGGTTTTGTAAAGGGAAAATCATGTTTAACAAATCTGGTTCGCTATTTCGAAAGAGTCACTCACGAGCTGGATTTAGGGAATAATTTCGACATTGTTTATTTAGATTTCAGCAAAGTTTTTGACTCAGTCCCACATGAGCGGTTGCTTTATAAGCTGGAACAGGTTGGAATCACTGGGAAAATCTATAGATGGATAGAAGGATGGCTTCAGGGCAGGAGGCAGAGGGTTGTGATAAATGGCTATTCCTCAGATTGGGTTGATGTAAGAAGTGGAGTTCCCCAAGGATCAGTATTAGGACCACTGTTGTTTTTAATTTTCATAAACGACATTGATGAAGGGATAGAGGGCGTGATGTCTAAATTTGCAGATGATGTTAAAATTGGTAGAGTAGTTAATGATCACTGTCAAGCTGAGCTTCTTCAGAGAGACCTAGATAGACTTCAGGAATGGTCAGAAAAATGGCAGCTATGCTTTAATCCAACAAAATGTAAGGTATTACACCTGGAAAACAGTAATCCCAAAATAACTTATTCACTTGGTGGAGTTCAACTAAACCCAGTACTGGAGGAAAGGGACTTGGGTGTTACGATACGGTCAGACATGAAATTCTCTGAGCATTGTAAACAGGTTGCAAGAAAGGCCCATGGTGTCCTATCGATGATCTATCGAACTTTTGCAAGTAGAGATAGGGACGTGATAATCCCATTATATAAGGCTTTTGTTAGACCACACTTGGAATACTGTGTTCAAGTATGGAGACCGCACCTAAAGAAAGACATAGAGCTTCTTGAAAGGGTGCAAGGAAGGGTAACTCGCCTGGTGAGATCGGCAAAAGGGCGTCCTTATGAAGAAAGACTTCGAATATGTGGGTTGCAGAGTTTGGAAACTAGACACCTTAGAGGAGATTTGATTGAGGTGTTTAAGGCTCTGAGAGGCATCAGTAAAATGAATGAGGACGAAATTTTCAAGATTATAAATGATGCTAGAACTAGGGGACATAAATTCAAGTTACGGGGGGGAAATGTTTAGATTGGACTGCAGGAAGTTTTATTTTAGCCAGCGAGTTATAAATTACTGGGATAAGTTGCCTTCATGGGTGGTAGAGGCCGACAGTTTGGGGAAATTCAAAGGTCATCTGGATAGTACCTTCGGGTAAGGGAAGGGCATAGGATGATAAGTTTAATTTCCTTTTTTTTTTATTAATTATTATTATCTATTTATTTTATTTATTTTTATCATTGTTTTGTTTGGATTTTTTTTTTTTTTTTTTTGGCTGGTGCAGCATAAGCCATAGGCTTTCTTGCACCATGTGGCCATTACTAATACTAATACTAACTTATTAAGTTATCAACTGGGTGATACTACACTCAGGGTAGTGGAGAATGAAAAGGACCTGGGGTAATTGTGCAGTCAAATATGAAGTTTTCTGATCAGTGCAGATGCCTAGCCTGCAAGAGTATTCATGGTAAGACACCATGAATACTCTTGCAGTCAATGATATACAGGAATTTTGCTAGCAGGGGGTAAGGAAGTGATTGCCCCCTTGTATAAGGCGACAATCACTTCCTCAGGCGACATCTTGAGTACTGTATACAGGTCTGGAGGCCTCATTTTAAGAAAGATGTAGAGCTGCTGAAATGAGTACAGAGAATGGCAATGAGATTGGTGAGTGGAACAAAAGGTTGCTGTTACCAAATAGCCTTAGGTTCTGCAAATTGCATCTGCTGGAGACTAGTCACCTGCAAAGTGATCTAATTGAGGTATAAGGCCTTGAATGGTTTGAGCAAGCTCAATGTTGATGGGATTCTTCCTCTTGCTCAGATTACTCACCTGTGGGGACATAAATTCAAATTGAGGAAATACAATTGTAGAATAGATGTGCAGAAGTTTGGTTTTAGCCAATGGGTGGTTGTAACAAATTTCCATCTGCTGTAGTGGAGGTCAACAACTTAAATAAGTTCAAGGCAGAAATAGACAATCATTTGGAGTGAATGGATGAGTCAAATGGGAAGGGGTTTTTTTTTTTTTTTTGACTGATGCTATATATAAGCTTGCTTTCTTGCATCATATGCTGCTACTAATGCTAAATCTCAGAATTTACAAGTTCTTGTGTAATTTGCGCAATCTTTCAAAAATTCATTAATAAATGCAGTGATAAAAAGTTTTATACAGTATTGCTAATTAGTTAATACACTTGTTTTCATTTTTTTAAGTACAATTATTAACAATGTTTTTATTTAGGTAATGGCTCCTTATGTAACAGTTAATTTAAGAACTGCAAAAAGTAAAGGTAAGACCTTTGTTTATACAGAAATAAATGTAATAAAATCACTGTACAGTAGACTTTCAGAATAATTGTATCTTTGGGGTTTCAAAGTGCTGTTATTTTGATTTTTCCATCATCTAGAAAGTTTTTTATTTTTTAATATATTTAATGCAGAAATAATGAGGCTAAATAAGAAAAGAGAGAAATTTTATTAACTGCACATAAAAAACAAATATGTTAATGATCCAATGTTACATTCTGCTATTAATATACTCCTGCTTATGCCTTGTTCTATTTTCTTTATTATATCAAGTTTAATCTGCGTGAGTAGCACAGTGGTATCGTCACCATCCTCCCTGCACCTGGTGGAAAAGGCCCAGGTTCGAATCCTGTCGATGATGTGAGGAACTTTTATGGGCATTTTTCACTCCATGGCTGAGTTAGTCGGTCTCAGGCATAGATAGCAAGGTTTTCCCCCAATAAACTGGGATTTTTCGTCCAGCAAAACAGGCAAATCTACCAGATAACACTCACAATTTATAGACACAATATGCATGAGTATCTGAATTAAATTTCCAGGTGACCCTAATGTAATAGTTTGGATTATATTAAGTTTGATATATGAGGTTTATTAACTTTAGGAGCCATAGTGAGGGGTTTTTAATTTAAAATAAATGCAAAACAGCAGTATAATCCTTGATATCAGTACAGAATTCACTTTCAAAATGGTGCACATAAACAAATACAGTAATCAAGTGACTTGTCATTTTATTTTTTCAGCACTGCAAGACATCTGTGCTGTATGTAAACATCCAATCTCAATGTGCCATTAGCTCGAGTGTTCCTTTATTTGGGGTGCAGTTAATTTGACAGTCTACTGTATTTCAGTAAAATTTAATTTTTGAAGTTAATAATTGTATTTTAGCATTAACATTAATAGTAGCATATGATGCAAGAAAGCAAGCTTATACAGCATCAGGGGAAAAAAAAAAAAAAAATTTTACCTATCCATTCCTTCTACTTCCATGAATTTATTTACGCTATCAACTTCCACAACGGATGGAAGTTTCTTCCAGAAATTAACCACTCACTTGCTAAAGACAAACTTCCACACATCTATTCTGCAATCATTCTACCTCACTTTCAATTTGTGCATCCTGATGTGTGTAGTCTGAGCAAGAGAAGAATCCCATCAGCATTGTGCTTGCTCAAACCATTCAATGGCTTAAACACCTTAATCAGATCACCTAACAGGTGCTTAGTCTCCTGGCACTGGAATTTGTGGAACTGAAGCCTTTCTTGGAAAGAGCACTCCGTTGTTTCCCTCACTGGTCTTGTTGCTCTTCACTCATTCCAGCAGCTCAAAATCCTTCCTAAATTGAGGCCTCCAGACTTGTATGCAGTACTCAAGATGTGGCTTGACCATTGCCATATATATAATGGTAGAATCATCTCTTTATCCCAGACAGTAAAATTCATATTACTGACAGCATCCCATGTGTTGTTCTGACAGCCTCTCTGCACTGCTCAGGCATTCATATCTGACTGCACAATTACCTCTAGGTCTTCTTCATTTTTCATTATCCTGAGTGCATTACCACACAGTTTGTACACTACTCTGGGGGTTACTGCTACCCATATGCAGTACATTGCATTTGTCAGTGTTAAACTTCAGTTGACATTTCTCAGCTCATCTGCCTAAACTTTCTAGATTTTGTTGCAGTAGCATACATCATTACTGTTATTAACCATCCTGCCAACCTTTGTATCATCTGCAAACTTGGACATTAATCCTGATATACCTTCAGCAATATCATTGATAAATATAGAAAACAACAATGAGCCCACACCGAACCCTGAGAAAATCCACTAATAACATTAGTCTAGTGTCCATTGATTACCACTCTCTGTGTTCTCCCACTCATCCAGTCCTTTATCCAGAGCAGCAGCGTGCCCTTAATGCTACACTGCTCCAATTTACACAGCAGTCTTTTATGTGCAACAGCATCAAAAGGTTTCCTGAAATCCAAGTATATGATATCAGAATTATTTTTTACATCCAGTTCCTTTGTGACCACATTGAAGCAACCAATCAAATTGGTCAGGCCAGTTCTTGTATGTATTAAATGAGTAAATTAATACAAGAACTGGCTTTGTATTAAATCAATAAATTAAAAAGTGCGTTTTGTTGCAATATTGGAAGTAAATTGCCATCATCATCATGGCAATTTGACACCAGCTGTAAAAAGGTTGAAGCTGGTTTCTAGTGTACATTGTGGAAAAAACAAAATATCAAATAAATCTGCTGCAAGCAAATTCCAAGCTATGATAAAATTGGTGAGAGAATGGAAAAAATGAATTCTTCATTATAGAAATGTTGAAGCTTGAAACACTAAGTATTGGATTGAGTGATTTAAAATTGAATTTAATTACTGCCATTCCTTATATCTTTATTTGCATTAAAGTGGGCCAAATCAAATAGTGAAAAGAGTAAAAATTTCAAGGAGGAAGCAGCTGGCTGGCATAGTTATTTTATGGAAAAAAAATTTCTGTTTTTGAGAAGACAGTCTAATAAAAAAGTCATTAATATTCAGAAGTTTATCTTAAAAAAAGTTAGGAAATGAACAGGTATCCTTTGTCTCGCATTGGTATTAGCATTAGTTGAGGCATATGATGCAAAAAAGCACAACCTTATAGTAGAACATCAGCCAAAAAAAAAAAAAAAAAAGCCTTTCCCATTTCACCCATCCGGTCACTCCAAGTTTGTATAGTTCAGCCTTAAATATATTTAAGCTATTAACTTCCAGAACAACAGATGGAAGTCTGTTCCAGCAATCAACTACCCTATGACTAAAGGCAAATTAACACACATCTATATTCTACAACTGTCTTTCCTCAATTTGAATCTATGCCCCCCTCAGATTCTTAATCTGATCAAGTGGAAGTATCCCATCAGCATTGAGCCTGCTTAAACCATTCAAGGCCTTGTACACCTCAATCAGATCACCTCAGAGGTGCCTAGTCCCCAGATGCTGCAACTTACAGAATTTAAGCCTCTCCTGATAAGAGAACACTTTTGTTCCTCTCACCAACGTTTTCTAGCAACTTTACATCCTTCCTAAAATGAGGCCTCCAGACCTGTATGAAAGACTCAAGGTGTGGCCTGACCATTGCCTTATACAAAGATATAATCGCCTACTTGTCTCTGCTAGCAAAATTGTTATATATCATTGACAAACTCCATGGCCCACTTTGGCAGCCCATCCACTGCTCAGAGAACTTCATATCCAACTGCATAATTACCCCCAGGTCTTTTTCATTCTCTATCTCTCTCTGAGTGTAATACCACACAGTTGGTACATTTCTCTTGGCAAATAATATTGACAAATGCATATGCTACCCATATGCATTTGTCAATATTAAACTTCAGTTTCCATTTCTTAGCCCATCTACCTAACTCATCTAGATCCTGTTGCAGTAGCATACTATCTTTACTATCACTAAAAACTCTGCCAACCTTTGTATCATCTGCAGACTTGGACATTAAGCCTATATAACTTCATTGACATCATTAATAAATACACAAAACAACAATGGGCCCATCACGGAACCCTGGGGGACTCCACTAATAACATTAGTCCACGTAGATCAGTGTCCATTTATTACCACTCTTTGCCATCTCCCACTCAACCATCCTTTTATCCATTGCAGCAAGTTGCCTTTAATGCCATACATTGCCTAATGCCAAATCAAATTTGCATAGCAGTCTTCCATGCGTAACAGTATCAAAAGCATTCCTGAAGGCACCTCTGTAGCCAGGTGGTCAGGAGCAGCAGTGCGTAGCACATGCTTCTTGATTAGACCGGGGTTCGAGCCCGTGACCACCAAATATGGAGGATGCAGAAAGGTCAGGGAATGACCACCTCATATCCCTGGAGTAATATGGCTTTAGTTGCTAATGCTCCTAAAAACCAAATAACAAACAACATTCCTGAAATCCAAGTATATGATATCAAAATTATTTTTTGCTTCCAGTTCCTTTGTGACCACATCATAGTATCCATTCAAATTGATCAGACAAGACTTCCCCTTAACTAACCCATGCTGTGTCTGAACTATTACAGCAGTCTTGTCTAGGTGATCCTGAATCACTTCTTTAACCAGTGACGCCATTATTTTCCCCGGAACAGAAGTTAAACTAACATTGCCAACATGAACGAAATTCCCATTAATTTTGATATTAGCATTAGCATTAGTAGAGGCACATTATGCAAGAAAGCAAGCTTATACAGCATCAGCAAAAAAACCTTCCCATTTCACTAAGCCACTCATTCCAAATGTTGGCTAGTTCTGCCTTGAAGCTTTATTTAAGCTATCAACTTCCACAACAACAGATGGAAGTTTGTTCCAGCAATCAACTACCTGCTGGCTAAAGGCAAACTCTAGCATGTCTATTGTACATCTGTCTCTCCTCAGTTTGAATCTATGTTTGTGGTTTACCACAATTTTTAATTGTGGTAAACAAGTAACTCATAGGTTCTAATCATGTAGCTTGGGGTATTTTTTTGTCTTAGCTAAGAAACTTATGCTAGCAAGGCTATAACTAATTTAAAACTCTACAAATGTCACAGTATAGTGTAATATAAACTTGATAGTATAATACATATTATTGCAATATACACTTGATAGTATAATACATATTATTGCATTTAGGTATATACTGTTTAGTGTATTATTTATGGATTAAATTGAATTTAGATGGAAATTATGTTTCAGAGTAGAGCAGCAAATCAGTGGGCTCAAAATAGTAGGAATGCTATGGCTCAGGGGAAAAGTGAAGCAGGCAGTTCTCCTTGAATCATAGCTTAACGAAATGTGCTACTTGTGCATTGTTTGCAGGCAATCTGGAACAGGATATGATGGAGCCAAGGGGGATGTCTGTGTGTGTGTGTGTTTGGTGAAAATAGTACAAGGAAATAAGGTGTAAATTCATTGTTTTGATGGACGTTTATGAGAACTTGAAGAACAGGGTGGATGCCCTTGAAAGATTTAAAATGGGTGGTCCTCAAGCTCTCAGATGCCCAACTCAACACTACAGCTCTCACTTATGCATCAGGCAACACAGCAGCAATCCCTATGGCAGAATCTGCCGGTCCCAAAGGAGGTAGTTATTGTTGGCTCTGTTGTCAGGGAAACAGAAAATATGTTGTGCAAAAAGGATAGGTGGAATAGAAAGAGGGTGTGTCTGCAAGGGACAAAAGTAGATGATGCTGTAGAGTACTTATCATCTTATAAGGGAACAAAAGGTGATGTTGTTAGCACTAATGATATTAAGAGACGATCTGAGGACTTACTTAACAAGTAAACTTTAAGATATTGACTGGAACTTGTGGATGATCACTCACACACTAGCAAGCCTCTTGTGGATTTATTGGATGACTGTTTTCTACAGCAACATTTTCAAGAGGCAACCAGAGGGAGTAATACTCTTGATCTGATTATCAGCAGTGATTATTCGTGCATTAATTTGCAGATAAAGAAACCACTTGGTGACAGTGATCACAATGTACTGTGGGAATTATTTAAAGATGTAACTACCATCAAGACTGCAGAGGTCTCAGACAGTTTTTAAATTCTATACAGTGGGATTAAATGATGATATTACCAACATTAAATTCTAAATGGGAAGCCTTCAGGGACTTAATTTTGGAGGTTACTAGGCTTTTCTTTCCAACTAAGAAATACTGTTCGAAGTTTAGGCTTAAATGGATGTCAAACGAACTAATGAGGCTCGTGGCAGAGAAAAATAATGTATGGGATCCATATAAAGTATCAGGTGACACAGAAGCCTATGGCAGGTATAAACTAGTCTGTAATCAAGTCACAAAGGAGGTTAGTCAGGTGAAGGCAGATTACGAGAAATCTTTGGCAAAGGATGCAAAGAAAAGCAGCAAAGTGTTCTTTACTTAAGTAAGCTCTAGAAGGAAAGGGATGAATCAGATTGGACCACTTAACATAGATGGTTTGCCTATTGATGATCATGCTCAGGTAGCTGATAAACTGAATGAGTATCTTGCATCTACATTCACACATGAGGAGTTATTCACTGAGGGGAGTGCCAGAAGTTTATCAAATGCTAACAGGGAACAAAGTGGAGGAGAAATTGTTGAAGTTAAACGTAAGGAAGGTACCTGGAGTGGACAGGATCCATCCAGTTATATTAAAGGAGGCAGCAAAGGAAGTAAGCAAACCCTTAGCCATAATTATGAGAGCTTCCTTGGACTCAGGGGAGGTCCTCATGGACTGGAGGTGTGTAAATGTATCACCAATTCACATAGGGGGTTCAAAAGGTGACACAAGTAACTACAGACCTGTTAGTTTAACTTGTGTTCTGGATAAAATAATGGAATCAGTGGTTAAAGAAGCATTATAAGATCATCTAGACAAGACTGCAGTAATAAATAAGACACAGCATAGGTTTGTTAAATGGAGGTCTTGTCTGACCAATTTTATTGGATACTGTGATGTGGCCACAAAGGAACTGAATGCCAAAAATAATTTTAATATCATATACTTAGATTTCAGGAAAGCTTTTGATACTGTTGCACACGGAAGAGTGCTGTACAAATTGGAGAGGTATGGCATTAAGGATAAGTTACTACAATGAATAAAGGGATGGTTGATGGGAGACGATAGAGAGTGGTAATCAATGGACACTGTTCTTCGTGGACAAATGTTATTAGTGGAGTTCCCCAAGGTTCGGTGTTGGGCCCATTGATGTTTTGTATGTTTATCAATGATATTGATGAAGGTATATCAGGTTTAATGTCCAAGTTTGTAGATGATACAAAGGTTGGCAGGGTTGTTAATGACAGTAAAGACTGTATGCTACTCCAACTGGATCTAGGTAAGTTGGAAAAATGGGCTGAGAAGTGGCAACTGAAGTTTAACATTGACAAATGCAAAGTACTGCATATGGGTAGGAGTAACTGAAGAGAAACGTATCAACTGTGTGGTACTACACTCAGGGAAGTGGAAATTGAAAAAGACCTGCGTGTAATTGTGCAATCAATTATGAAGTTTGCTGAGCAGTGCAGACGGGGGCTGCCAGGGCAGATCATGGAGTCTTGTTAATGATATATAGGAATTTTGCTAGCAAGGACAGGGAAGTGATTATCCCATTATACAAGGCAATGTTCAGGCCACACCTAGAGTACTGTGTACACAGGTCTGGAGGCCTCATTTTAGGAAGAATGTAGAGTTGCTAGAACGAGTACAAAGAAGGGCAACAAGATTGGTGAGAGGAACAAATTGGTGCTCTTACCAAGAAAGGCTTAAATTCTGCAAATTGCAGTTCCTGGAGAGTAGGCACCTGCAATATAATGCTGATGGGGTCCTTCCTCTTTCTCAGACTAAGAACCCGAGGGGCACAGTTTCAAATTGAGGAAAGATAGTTGTAGAATAGATGTGCGGAAATTTGCCTTTAGCCAGCGGGTAGTTGATTGGTGGAATAAACAGCCTAAATAAATTTAAGGCTGAGCTGGACAGGCATTTGGAATGAATGGAGGGGTGAAATGGGGGGGGTGTTGGCCGATGCTGCATAAGCTTGCTTTCTTGCATCATATGCCTTTGCTAATGCAATACTAATGTTAAGTACAGGATGATGTTGGGAAAAAGTTGTGATTTAGTATTAAATTTGATATGTGACTGCAATCCTGCTCAGACGCTATAAGAGGGAATACATGATAATGGAGAACCTTGTTGATCAATTCAGTCCTGGAGAGATTGCGCAAGGCTCATGGGGTAGAATTTGGCTCAGTGTGGTCTGTGCTTAATAACAGGAGGAACTGTTTTTACAAAGATGGGATGCACTTAAATAGAAAGGGGTGCAAGAATATTCACCGATTCTATCGAGGCAGTGCTATGTGGGTAAGAAAACTGATAGCTTGAGGGGATACACATAGTAGATTAACTAGAGCTGCAGGTAGAGGTGAAAGTGATTCTTGCACTGCTTCTATTGGAACATGCAACAGCATGGATTGCAAGGTGTCAGGGTTTTCACACCATACTATGGATCATCATGATAATCAGCCTGAGTTAAAAAGAAAAAAAAAAAAGGATAAACAAAACAACAAAAAAAAAATCACATCCAGTCCATATTTTTTGTGTATTATGATTTTCTCTTTTTATATTCCTTTATAGAAGGAATTTTGACAGCTTTTTTAAATTTGTCCCTGTTTTGTATTTTATTATTATTAACTAAGAATTTCTCTTATATTTGTGTATGGTTTTGCCATAGAAATACATTTTTATTCAGGATTAAGAATAACTTCTTAAGTTCCTCATATATATATATTTTTTTTTTCCTTCTTCAAAGTTAACATGTACAGCATTAAATTCTTAATTCTGTAAATGTTAATTTCTTGATATTCAACAAATGATTTGACATGAAATCTGGAGTCCATCTTTTTTCTGTACACCTGAGTAATAATGAAATTTTTTCCCTTTTGAAATCCAAAAATGGCAGTTTCCCCATCCTTTTCTTGTTCTATTTTTAATTGAATAATTCCTTATCTGTTCTTTTATTCTTGATATTATTTTAACTGTTTCCCCCCTGTGTTCCCATGTAAAAAAAAAAAAAAAAATTATTGTTGGTATATCTAATCCATATCAAGGGTCTTAACATGACTACAGCAATAGCTTTCTCTTCCAAGTGTTCCATAAAGATGCCTGCCATGAGTGCTGATAGAGTTCCCATACTTAATTCATATGTCTGCATGTAAATTTTCCCTTCAATTTTGTAGTAACCAGGTTCCAAAGGCAGTTGCAGTAATTTAATTATTATCATTGAATTAAATAGGATCTTATTCATCATTTGCAGAATTCTAACATCCCATCCTCTTATTTTAGTTTTTCTCACTTCTCTCACCGGAATGTTCATGAGAATATACAAAATATACACTGGATGAGGTTTTAAAATCAATAAACAAAATAGATAATTTTCTGAGGAATGCAATTTCCAATGAAATGCAGACATATTGTTTACAAAAGCACATACTGATGTGGGAAAGTTTACATTGGGGAGACAGGAAGATTATCTGACATGAGGGTGGGGAAGCATTGTAAACATGTAGCAAAGGGAAATACAAGAAAATCAGAGATTGCTGAGCTTGCCTGTAGTTGTTCTTATTCTTTTGGTGTAAACAATTTTGTTTACACTAAAAGAATAAGAACAAGAATAAGATTGCTGAACTTGCCTGTAGTTGTTCTTATTCTTTTAGTGTAAACAGTTTTGAAATTATGAGGTGGGGAGGGAAGGAGATTTTACTGAAAGAAAAATTAAAGCTATGTGCATAAGAAAATTTAAAGATAAGACAATAAATAGAGATATGGGGAGGGAGATAGATGCATTATGGATGAAACTCTGTGGTGACAGAATATAAATTTATAATGTAAAAATTTTTTTTTTTTTTTTTTTTTACTTCAACTAATAAAACCCATCTGTTAATATAAGTGATTTGGTGCAGTTAACTCTTTATGTTTTCTTTCATGATTATTTTCTTTTAAATAAACAGCTGTCATTTATTTGACTAATATTCTTAATAAATATTATTATGTTTATTTAATTATGTCCAGTTATTTTCTTCAGTAATCTGATTTAGTAATTTTATTTTGCATATTAGCATTAGTTTTGGCTCTATCAGTTCGCCATTGGTTGACTGATTGTATCTACATTTCATGTTTAGTTTTTAAGTTAGGCAGTATTTGAATTCTTGTTTGAAAAGGGCTGGCTGTATTTGAATTCTTGTTTCTATGATTAGTTTTGGTTTACTATAGGTCATACAGAGGCATCCACCAGTGTTTTTTGCATTTTAGCAGTTTCCTATGAAAATAGGAAACTTTTTGGGTGTTGACAGGTGAGGGTGCTTCCTGAAAAAAACATACCTGTGATACCCCTATTCTTTCTTTTTATTTTATTTTTGATTTCAGTTCATCTCTTATTTGGGAGTCTTGGAGTTGGATTCAGTCTTTCTGCATAACATAGGCTCCAGTATTCCACCAACCTTGCAAAGGACTGAGGGTTCTTCCTGTGGTGTAGATTGGTTTCCTTGATTAAATAATTTGGTTTTCATTAATTATTATTATTATTTTTTTGTGTGTTATGGCAACAGCAATAGTTAGCTTATGTGTAATATGCTGGAATTCTAGCACTATTACTTTCACATGGTTTAAGAGTGATTTCTGGGCATGTCCCTATATGTGTGGTACCATCTTGTTTGGGGCTTGCCTGCTTCACAGTGCCATCTTGTTTCCACTCGTTCTTTTGAGGCAACACCCTTTTTCGTCTAGTCGCTCTAACTTGCCATCTCTTAGGACAAAATCCGTGCCCTCGGTCTTCAGGGGTTTTATAACCTCTGGAAATGCGGCGTTGGAATGCCATTGTGATTAAAGATCGAATGATCACATTGTGTCACCTGATCTCCCGCAATAACCCCCTCCTGGTTTGTACTTGTTTATGCTGGTGTATTAGAATATGGGCAGAGAGAATGAGACATAGTGTAACACATAACAACATTTATTATAACAAAGAAAACAGATACACAACACTTGCATTCTGTGTGGGTGATTTGTATAAATTGTGACATACATGGGTCGATTCCATACAGTAATATCAAAGGTGTGAATAAAGTAGTAAAATAGTACATTTAACCCTTCATAGAAATCCTGTATTTCATCTTACAAAATAAACTCTTCAATTTTTACCTTTTGCCGTACACTAGATTGTTCTAGACCAAATGTCCATAATGCTCATAAGTACTTTTGGTGTTTTACATATTTTAAGGTCAAAAGGAACATAGGGGGGTGGCTAAATTTTATGCCCTGTTATCTCTTACTTTTCCCATTATCGTTTGAAAACCAGCACTTGATCATACTTGATTATACAGCTCTTTATGGGCATTTGACTTTCTAGGGGTACTTTCAGGTACTTCTGAAAGCATTATAGTCATTTCACCTATAATTGTGTTACAAATAGTTTATGAAAATCAGGAAAGGAGCATTGAAAATATTATCTGTTAATGTTGTTTTTCAAGGTTCACATTCACACGAATGAAATAATGACTTACCAGTTAAATCACTGCTCCTGAAATTCAGTCGCCTGGAGAGAAGGCCGCCTTCTCTCCAGCGAAATCTGGGTGGGGTCCTCTGTCATTTTTGGATCTTTTATCTCTGGTGGTCGCTCTTCTTTCTCTCTCATCTTTCGATCAGCAGTGTTGCCAGCAACTCTTTTGAGCACAATTAGAAAGAACCTTTTCTGCTGGGTAGCTCTAGCTCTCCGCTCTCTTTCTCTCTGCTCCTCCCTGATCTTGCCTTTGTCTCTCACTGCTTCACGGACTTACCGACTAGCTGTTCAACTGCAAAAAGCCAACTCCCATCTGCCAGAAGCCTAGCTTGCAAAAAGCCATTCACAGAAAAAAGCCCCTTTTTTGGGCCCCCAATACTCTTATATACCTCGCGCCTTTGTTCTACTTTTCCCCAAAGGATTCTCCTTTCATTGGCTATGCTAAAATAAAAGGAATATTCACATCCAGTCAGTGGTAATAAAGGAAGTCGTAAATATGGAAGAAAACTGTTCTTTTGGTTATTTGAGCTTATGTCATAGCCACAAAATGACCCTAGCAGGGCATCTTTCTCCGATGTGACCGTTTTTGGAAACTGTCCCACAGTCCTGTGAGCATGTGGGCTTCGCTATGACCATAAACATCTTTTTATTTGCTGTTGTTGACATGGGAACCAAAGATCTTGTTTGTTTGTTTGTTATTTGGTTTTTAGGAGCATTAGCAACTAAGGCCATATTGCTCCGGGTCCTCCGTATTTGGTGGTGACGGGCTCGAACCCCGGTCTAATCAAGAAGCATGTGCTACGCACTGCTGCTCCTTCCCACCTGGCTACCGAGGCGCCCCCAAAGATCTTACTGTCCTTCCACCCACGTTAATAATCCCTATTAAAAGCGAATGCAAGATTCTGGTGGTTATGGCGATCCTTGCCTTCTCATTGGCTCTTTCACATTTTCTCCTAAATAATTCTGATTTTGCCTTCTCCCCGGTTGGACGCACAGCAGCACGTGTCCACAATTGAGGGACAGGAGAAATTTCCACTGAACACTGGGGCACTTGTACTCGTTCCCTACAACCATGGGTTTGTCTTTTCCCTTACTTACTTACCGTGGGTTCGGATCAAATACGGTGTTGACAAGTTAGCAGAAATATCCCAAGATGTAATTTTATTGATAGAATAATTAATTAGATTTGCTGAATCGTCGTGAGCTGAGAATTTCTGAGTCTCACAGATTATTTAATTAAACCGCAAAATAGCTGTGTTTCATGTGAATAAATTAAAAACAGTGGAGGAAGAAAGCAATTTGAGGGTTATGATATAAGCAGATGGACACTTCATGCAGTGTAGTCTGGTTCTGTTGATGATTTATTGAACATTTGCTTATTCACATAATCCCATTATATAAAGCAGTGGGACAAATGGGACGGTAATGAGCTTGATGAAAGAGTCCACACATGGAAGTAGCTGCAAAAGGGTGCCCATATAAGGAAACACTTTGAATATGTGGGCTACAGAACTTGGTAATCAAGCACCTTAGATGAGACCGGATTGAGGTCTCATCTAAGTAGGTCTCTTAGAGGAAGATAATAAAATGAATGAAAATGCAATGTTCACCGTTATAAGCGTTACTAGAACTAGGGGACATAAATTCAAATGATAGGGAAAGACATTTCAACTGGGTTGTATAAAGTTTTCTTTTAGTCAGCAAGTTCTTAATTACTGGAATGTTACTCCATGGGTAACTTATTAGTTGAGGCTGACAGCTTAGAGAAATTCTGATGTTAGCTGAATACAGCGGAGAGTGCATAAGAGGAGAATGCATAGGCAGTTTAATTAAGTAAATTTTAATTAAGTCAAGTTTAATTAAGTAAAGTTAAATAATAATAAAAAAAAAAAACTAAGACAACATACGAATAATGGAACACCTCCACATACACTAGTGTTCAAAGAAAGTGCATCACCCCTTAAAATTGTAATTGTCATCTGAATAACGTAAGTATATGGCAATATTTCTTACAGATTGCATCAGATAAGATTGGCACGCATAGGTGATGACATAATATTGTTTCAGCTGTTACTTTCAGCTATATAAGCACACTTCAGAAGTTGCAGTCATTTTTTGCTTGTGTCAGGATGGCGAGTTACATGCAGTTGACGCCACAAAGAAAGAGTGCTATTGTTGCTTTATGTGAGGAAGGATGTTCTTCCTGTCATATTGCTTATAAAGTGTCTTGTAATCAGTCGACAATGAGTAGATTTCTTTTCAAACTCAAGAATACTGGTTCTGCTGATAGGAAAAAAGGAACCGGACACAGACAAGTCTCTATGCCAAAACAGGACTGAATTTTGAAGTGCTTATGCCTTAAAAACTTTACAGTTTTTAAGGCATAAGTTTTCAGTTCTTCGTCTGAAAAGAGAATGGGAAGAACATACAGGAGTAGTAGCAAGTACAGTAACAGTCAGAAGATGCCTCTTCAAAAATGGACTTGTAGCCTGTCATCTACGAAGAAGCCCCTCCTCGCACAAAAAAAGGAAAAAGGCCTAATTAATTTGGTGTAAAGAGCATGTCAAATGGACCCCCGAGAAGTGGAAGTCAGTTATTTTCTCGGATGAGAAGAAATTCAACCTGCATGGCTCTGATGAAAGACAAACAATTCGCCATAGATGTGGTGAAGAATACCATCCAGACTGTATGGTGTCTACAGTGAAATTCCCTACTAGAAATGATATGGAGGTGCATTTCGTATCGCAGAGTAGGTCACTGCAGTTTATAAAAGGTTCCGTAAATGCCAATGGATACCTGGCTAGCTATATTGGAAGGCAAACTGCTGCCAACCATTAGAGACCATTTCACCCTGCCAAATAACTAACTACATCTTTCAGGACGACTGTGCTCCTTGTCATCAGGCAAAAAGTGTAAGTAGGCACTTCTATAGTTACTTCAGCTTCATTTCTGCATTAGAAGTAATGTTGAGGTGCATTAGAGGTAGAGTTTGACAATAATGTGTTTACATTTGTTACAGGTGACGAAATGGTTGGAAGAATGGTCCATCACAACTCTTAGCTGGCCAGAAAACAGCCCGGACCTGAATTGTATAGAGAACTGTTGGCATCATGTGGAATCTGCAGTTGCCAGAAAGAAACCAAAGACACTTCGTGAACTTCAGGAAGCCATAATTTGTGTTTAGAACCATGAACTATCAGTTGATTATCTTCAGAAATTGATTTTGTCAATGCCTCAACATTATGCTTTAGTTGAACTAAATATTAGTTTGCACCTGGTGAACTTTTCATTTTGTTTTCCATTTCAAATGATAAACTGAAGCAAATTGAGGGCTTCTGATAACATTTCAGCCATAATTGTCATGTTTACCAAAAGTGTTGTATAAAGGTTGAAAATGCTCATTTTGGAATATTTTGAGAGCACCTGTGAAATATTATTTAGCTTTGCCTTAACTATTAATAAATTTCTTTTGTTTATATTTCTATTTTTGATGCTAATCATTAATGCAACATACCATCTTGAAAAAGGGTATGTGTTACATTGAACACCACCAGTGTATATCTTGAGATCATTGTAGTTTTCGTAGTTTTAGTCAAGATACAGTAATTAAAATTACACCCTTATTGAAACCAAATCTCTCAAAATCTGTACATGAGAGAAATTCATGATTGCTATCAGGGACATCCAAAAAAATATATTCTATAAATTAGAGTTACCAGTTCTCACGACATAAATATTGAATAAATTCTTCACTTGTAGGTTTTAAGTAATAATTACAAAAGAGTCCAGTTAACTCAATAATCCTGCATAGTTGGCAGTAAGTAGTAGTAGTAGTAGTAGTAGCAATGGACAAATGATGCAAGAAAGCAAACTGATATAGCATCAGCCAAAAAAAAAAAAAAAAAACACAGTTCGCTCATCCGTATCCTCCAAGAATTTGTCTAGTTGTGAGTTAATTCAACCCATCCACTTGTATAACAGATGGAAGCCTGTTCCAACAAACCACCTGCTGGCTGAGGCCCCAAGTGCCAAGCGAGTGATCTAGTGATTTACAAAGCGAATTTGAAAGCGTTTTTCTGAAGAGAAGTTGTTAAAGAGATTTCTAAAGTCTGTACTTTCAAGTTTATGTATTTTCTGGCTCTTTTTAAATAAAGAAGGAAGCCCCCCCTATAAGAAAGGAAAGACCCCTTTCTTTTGTATATATAACTACTTTTCTAACACACTAACCACTAACTTCTTATCGCTTGGTCACTGGTGGCACCGCTCCTGCCTCCACATGGCGGGGCTGGTAACCTGGGGGATAAATCAACCCTCTGGGCTAAAAGAAGCAGAAATGAAAACCAATGAATTTCCTTATCTAGAGCCCAAGAGTGCTCAATGTGAAAACCATGAAACGGACCATGACTTCTCTAAGAGATTGAAGAGATTGAAAAGACACTGGCAGACAGGAATCACCAGCCTTCCTAATTATCCATTCTCTGTCAGCACAGCCTGTTAGCAAGCTCTCCCCTTTCATCATACAGCAATGCCTGGAACCTACAGCAGCATCACCAAAAATGGTGAAACGTCTCCAATCCAGGGACTTCTAATAGAGGTCATTCTCTAATAGAGACCTGCTGACCGGGCTAGCCAGGTGGGTAAATTGCCTGCCTGGCAACCCAAAGGTCGTGGGTTCGAATCCCGCCTTGGGCTTGGATCAGAGTAAAAATGCAAAAACTTTGGGAGGTGAATTATGGCCACAGAAGTCGATGCGCCAACAAATAACAAAAAAAAAAAAAAAAAAATATTGACTTCTCCCCAAGACACTCTGAACAATTATTAAAACTCACTATTTTAAGCAGAATTCCAATTTAAGTCACTCCACATAACACCCTGAATTCGTCCAAGGGAGTGATCACTAAGTGGGATCTATTGAATGTTTCTGAAGAAGAAATAGTACAGGAACTAAAGGAACAAAATGTAACTCAAACAAAAAGAATCATAATACGAAAAGATGGTACCTTAGTCCGAACACGTAACATAATTCTAACTTTCAATACACCGAATCTACCAGCTTCAGTCAAAGCAGGTTACTTAAATTGCTTGATCAGTTCTATCGACTCAGCTTACATCTAAGCCAAAGACAGTAGATCAAAGTAACAATACACCTCTCACAGTTCCAACCCAAAACATAACCCACAGTAAAGTAACATAAAAACTGCAAAAATCAAATCCTGTTGAGGTTAATCTTCTCAACAAGGATGGATAACGATGATATGATCACCCAAGATCTCGAATTACATGCAGATGGTAAAATGGAAGATAACAATCATTCAACACACCCCAACTTCCCCAGAAAAGAGAAATATAAACTAGATCGTCACAAACAACCTACTTATAAAAAGCAGCCATATTCATCTCCCGCTTACAAATCCAAATAATGGAACATATCATGCACTGGAACTGTAGAGGCCTTCACAGTAACATCGATGATATCCATGAATTAATTCACCACTACAGAGCTCTTGTAATGTGCTTGCAGGAAACGAATTTGACACCTTGGATCTCAATTACAATTAAAAATTATACTATGTTCAGACAAGACAGAGCTGGCATTAACAGTGCCCACAGAGGAGTAGCAATACTCATGGCCTCAAGCATCCCCTCCAGATGCATCCATTTACAAACCGCCTTAGAAGCTGGTGCCACTCGCGTTGTAAATGGTATTACTCTGACACTGGTTAAACATCTATCTGCCGCCAAATCGTGACTATACTATTCAAGAAATTGAAGATCTTTGTTTTGCAGTTACTACCTCCATTTTGTTTACTAAGAGACTTTAATGCGCACCATTAAAGTCTCCTATTTATTTGCTAGAAGTATAGTAAATAAATTTGATGAATTTTAAGTGTTGGTTAAGACATCAAAGGCAGATATTGTTGGGATAGCAGAGACGTGGTGTCACCCAGATATAAGGAATGCAGAACTGGAATTTGGGGAGTACAACGTGTACAGAAAGGATAGACAGGATAGGAAGGGAGGAGGTGTTATGCTGTTAATTAAGAAAAACATAAAATCAAAAGAAGTGCACCCAGTTGATACAGATGAACAGTGCACTGTTGAGTCAGTTTGGTGTGACATAAGCACTGCAAAAGCAAAAATAAGAGTAGGAGCGTGTTATAGGCCTAATGACTCGAATGAGTACAATGAACAATTATACAGAGAAATAGAGTGGGCTAGTAAATCAGAATGTCTTATAATGGGGGATTTTAACTTCCCAAATATTGACTGGAACTTGTGGGTTGGTCACTCACACACTAGTCAGACTTTTGTGGATTTATTGGATGATTGTTTTCTGCAGCAGCATGTTCGAGAGGCAACCAGAGAGAGTAATACTCTTGATCTGGTTATCAGCAGTGATCATTCGTGTATTAAGAATTTGCAGATAAAGGAACCACTAGGTGGCAGTGATCACAGTGTACTGATGTGGGATTTACTTAAAGATATAATTACCATCAGGGGTAAAGGAAAGGGTTTTTGCTTTCGTAAAGGTGAGTACAGTGGTCTCAGACAGTTTTTAAATTCTGTACAGTGGGATCAACTGACGATGTTACCAACAGTAAATTCTAAGTGGGAAGCATTCAAGGAATTAATTGTGAATGCTACTAAAAGTTTCATACCTATTAAGAAATATTGTTCAAGGTTTAGGCCTAAATGGTTATCAAATGAACTAATGAGACTCGTGACAGAGAAGAAAAATGCATGGCATGCATATAAATTATCAAGCGACTCAGAAGCCTATGGCAGATATAAGCTAGTCTGTAATCAGGTCACAAAGGAAGTTAGGCAGGCGAAGGCAGATTAGGAGAAATCTTTGGAAAAAGATGCTAAGAAAAACAGCAAGGATTTCTTTACTTATATAAACTCTAAAAGGAAGGGGATGAATCTGATTGGCCCACTTGACATCGATGGTTTGACTGTTGATGATCCTGCTCAGATAGCAAACAAACTGAATGAGTATTTTGCATGAGGAGTTATTAAGGTTTTAAAATGGCAGAAGGTTATCAAATTGTAGCAGGGTACTTAATGATTTTGTAATAACTGAGAGCAAAGTGGAGGAGAAATTGTTGAAGTTAAACATAAGAAAAGCACCTGCAGTGGATGGGATCTATCCAGTTATATTAAAGGAGGTGGCAAAGCAACTAAGCAAACCCTTAGCCATAATTATGAGAGCATCCTTCGACTCAGGGGAGGTTCCCACGGACTGGAGATGTGCAAATGTATCCCCAATTCACAAAGGGTGATCGAAGGGTGACACGAGTAATTACAGACCAGTTAGTTTAACTTCTGTTCCGGGTAAAATAATGGAGTCACTGGTTAAAGATGCATTGCAGGATCATCTAGACATGACTGCAGCAATAATTCAGACACAGCATGGGTTTGTTAAGGGAAAGTCTTGTCTGACAAATTTGATTGGTTATTATGATGTGGTTACAAAGGAACTGGATGCAAAAAATAATTTTGATATCATATATTTGGATTTCAGGAAAGCTTCTGACACTGTTGCGCATGGAAGACTATTGTACAAATTGGAGCAGAATGGTATTAAGGGTAAGTTGCTACAATGGATAAAAGGATGGTTAAGTGTGAGAAGACAGAGGGTGGTAATCAATGGGTGCTGCTCTTCGTGGACTAATGTTATTAGTGGAGTCCCACAGGGTTCGGTGTTGGGTCCACTGTTGTTTTGTATATTTATCAATGATATTGATGAAGGTATATTAGGCTTAGTGTCGAAGTTTGCAGATGATACAAAGGTTGGCAGGGTTGTTAATGACAGTAATGGCAGTGTGCTACTGCAACAGGATCTAGATAATTTGGGTAGATGGGCTAAGAAGTGGCAACTGAAGTTTAACCTTGACAAATGCGAAGTACTGCATATGGGTAGAAGTAACCCCAGAGAAAAGTACCAACTGTGTGGCACTACACTTAAGGTGGTAGAAAATGAAAAAGACCTGGGAGTAGTTGTGCAGTCAGATATGAAGTTTTTTGAGCAATGCAGACAGGCTGCCAGGGCAGGTCATGGGGTTTTGTCAATGATATATAGGAATTTTGCTAGCAGGGAAAAGGAGGTGATTGTTCCTCTGTATAAGGCAATGGTCAGGCCATGCCTTGAATACTGTGTGCAGGTCTGGAGGCCTCATTTTAGGAAGGATGTCGATTTGCTTGAGTGTGTTCAGAGAGGGGCAACAAGATTGGTGAGGGGAATGAAGGGATCTTCTTACCAAGAGAGGCTTAAGTTCTGCAAATTGCAGTGGCACCTGCGCGGTGATCTGATTGAGGTGTATAAGGCCTTGAATGCGTTGAGCACGCTGAATTCTGATGGGATCCTTCCACTTGTTCAGATTACAAACCTAAGGGGGCATAAATTCAAATTAAGAAAAGACAGATGTAGTATAGATGTGCAGAAATTTGCCTTTAGCCAGCGGGTGGTTAATTGCTGGAACAAACTTCCATCTGTCGTTATGGAAGTTGATAGGTTGAATAAATTTAAGGAGGAACTGGACAGGCATTTGGAGGGAATGGTGTAATTTTGTTTTTTTTTTTTTGGCTGATGCTGCATAAGCTCATACACTTGCTTTCTTGCCTCACATGCCACTACTACTACTGCCATCCACAATGGGATTCCCCTATCTCAGATAGACGAGGGAAGCTTATTGAAATATTGATAGACAGGCAGAATTTAACTTTACTAAATACTCGCACTCCTACGTATATCCATCTCCCTGTAGGTTCAACATCTGCAATAGACCTTTCCATTTGTTCCCCAATCCTTTTTTCAAGTATGGATTGGGTATCTCTGAGTGATCCTTATAGCAGTGACCATTATCCGATAATCTGCAAAATTCAAACATCCTGTTCCTTCCCAACAGAAAATCCAATTGAATGGAAATTTTCAAGAGCTGACTGGACAAAATACAGAATTCGCATATTATTTGACCACTATATCATTCATTCCTGTTCCATCAGTGTTGCTGAGCACATCACAAATCAAATTCTCACAGCCGTATCCGCTGCCATTCCTCAATATCAAGTAAGAAATAGATGAAAAATAAATTATTGATGAATGAAGACTGCAACCATGTGAAAACAGAGAAAAACAAAGCTTGGAACCTTTTCCGCAAACATCCAACCACCTCCAATCTCATTAATTATAAACGTCTTAGAGCAAAAGCTCTCTACATCCGACATAAAACAAAAAAAGAAAATTGGATTAAATTCACCTCATCAGTAAATACAAATACCGATATCAGATTAATGTGGAGAAAAATAAAATGTTTAAACAGTAAATTTCCTCCTTTATCCACCCCACTACTGAACTGGAATGGGCAGGAGCTTTCTACAGAAATATCAAATGCACTGGGGATCGTAATATCGATTTATAATAAACCATTTACCATGCTTCAGCTGCAGCAATCCCTTAACAACTCAAAAAACTGATGTGATATATTATGTAATGCTCTGAAATTTGGGATCAAAGATCATTCTCCTTGCTGCTCATATTTTTCAATCAAATTTTTTCTGAACATACCTTCCCAAGTTCCTGGCATCATTCTTATGTACTAGCAATTGCAAAGCCCCTTAAAGATCATTCTGTTCCGCAAAATTACAGGCTGATATCCCTTTCCAGCTGTCTCAGCAAAACCCTCGAGAAAATGTTTCATCGCCGTCTCACTTGGTTCCTGGAGTCCCAAAACTTGATTAACAACAACCAATTTGGATTCCGGAAAAACCGATGATCTTCATTAGATCTCATGATCAAAACCGAGATAAACATTAGAAATGCTTTCATCAAGAAAGAACATCTCGTCATGGTCTGTCTTGACGTTGAGAAAGCCTTTGACACTACATGGCATTTCGGCATCTTAACAGATCTACATTCTCTTGGTCTGAGAGGTAATTTACCATACTTTATCCAAAGCTTTCTACAATAGAGATCCTTTCAAGTTTGTTACCGGGAAACCCTCTCTAAGATCTTTACCCAAGAAGAAGGAATTCCTCCTGCATTAATAATATGGTTCATTCTCATTTGCAATGAGAATGAATCATATTATTAAACTCATTCCGAAAACTGTGGATTCGTACCTTTTCGCAGACGATCTCTCAATTTCCTGTCATTCTCAAAACATGCACTACATTGAACGCCAACTACAAATATCAATTAATCGCATCCTGACATGGATGACACAAAATGGTTATAGACGATCCAGCCAGAAATCTACTGCCATTCACTTCTGTACCAGACACAATATGCATCCTGGACCCGAGCTCCACTTGAATATCCATCCTCTTCCCATAGCTAATAGTATTCTTCTACTAGGATTATTTTTTGCCTTTAAGTTAAACTTCCAAAAGCACATTGAATATCTCGGACTAATTGTCAAAAAAACAACATACTCAGAGTCTTATCAGTGACAACATGGGGAGCAGATCGTTACAGCCTGCTTCACTTATACAGAACCATAATTAGATCACGCCTGGACTGTGGCATGCCTGTTTTCGATTCTGCTAGGGAGAGTGTTTTATCTCGCCTCAACCCTATTCAACATTCAGCTCTTAGAACAGCACTAGGTGCGTTCAGAACATCTCCAGTGCAAAGTTTATATGTTGAAGCCCATGAACTTCCTCTAAATATCAGGAGAAAGATGTTGCTATTGAACTATGCAATCAAGATCCAAGGCCAGGTGACCCATCCTAATTGGTCACTTCTTTATGATCCGCAGTATATGACCTTTTATAGAAACAAACCATTGACATTTCTGTTTGCTGGTATTAGGCTAAAGCAACTAGCAGAAGATTGGGATATTCACTTCAATAAAATCTTGCAAGATCCTATAGATCCCGACCCTCCATGTCATCATGCCATCTTGTGACAATTATTTCCACCAGTGGGGAAAACACTCTCTCTATCAGATTTTAACATCCAACAGCTACACATTGGGCATACCCACTAAAAAGGCCTCTCTGGTCAGGAAGTCTTTCCATAATTGATGCTGCCAACTCTGACCAATTATAACTTTATAAACATAAGTGAAATAAAATCAAATTATTTCACTTATGTTTATAACGTTATAAACGGTCAGAGTTTGCGGCATCAATTATGGATTGAGCATACCCAACATTATCCCAACTTCGCTAAAATATATACAGATGGATCAAAGTCTGAGAGGATTGGGTGCAACAGTGGTACTCCCTGATACTACCATTTCTCTATCTCTTCCAACAGAGTGTAGTAGCTACACGACTGAATTATATGCCATAAAACTTGCATTAGAAAATATTTTCCATATGTCAATTCAAAAGAGCATAATATACACAGACTCGGAAGGTTCCGTATTAGCATTGCAAAACAATTCCCCACCTACTCACCCATTATTAAAGCTCATCAGACCACAGTTGATACACCTCAGAGAGCATCAGCAAAAGGTTATCTTCTGCTGGATCCCAGACCATACCGGAATATCAGGAAATTAAATTACGGATGATGCTGCCAAAAATTCATCCAGCTCAGCCCCAATGAATTCCCTAGTACCCTTCACAGATTATAAAATGAATATACAAAGTATATATAAAGATCAATGGACTCTTCAGTGGCAAACGCAATTTCTACTCCAAATAAAACCTTTACCAAAATTATGGGCTTCCAGCCCCACTGCAAACAGACAAGAAGAAGTAATTCTAGCCAGAGCCAGAATTGGCCATACTCATTTAACCCATCCTTTTGTCGGGGAACGATCCTCCTCAGTGTAATCATTGTTCTCTGTAAAATTTAAAGGAACCTTTGTCGCTTAGCCATATCATAGGCAAAAAATCAAATCTCAGAGAATTCTCGCAGGCAGTATGCACCACTTCCATAAGTGCAATATGGCCTAAGTAGCCATTGCACTTAAAACCCCATCAACAACAACAACTGCTGAATGAAGGACAACTTCCACACATCTATTCTGCAACCATCCTACTTCAACATGAATTTATGCCTCCTCATGTATGTAGTCTCATCAAGTGGAAGAATACCATTAACGTTCAGCTCATTCAATCTATTCAAGGCTTTAAACACTTCAATCAGATCTTCTCACAGGTGCTTGGGCTCAAGATGCTCAAATTTGCAGAACTGAAGCCTTTCTAGATAGCAGCTCCCTTTTGTTCCCTTCACCAATCTGGTTGCCCTTCTCTGCACCCATTCCAGAAGATCTACAGCCTTCCTAAAGTGAGGCCTCCAGACCTATATACAGTACTCAAGATGTTGCTTAACCATGGCCTTATAAAAAGGGGTAATCACCTCCTAATCTCTGCTAGCTTTGTATATCATTGACAAAACCCCATGAGCTGTCCTGATCGCATGTCTGCACTGCTCAGAGAATTTCCAACAAACAGAGAACTTCATGTCTGAGTACACAGTTACTCCCAGGTCTTTTTCATTTTCCACTACCCTGAGTGTAGTGGAAAATGAAAGTGGTTACTGCCACATATTTTCGAATTAAATTAAGTGGCCAAGATAAAAGTTAGGTCCCCCATAAAGTGGGCAGTACATGTGTGGAAGGCTTGCGATTGTGGAAAAGTGGTAAAAAGAAAGCCACGATATTTGCCCTTGCCATCAAGGGCAAATATCATGCGAGGAGAGTCCTGGGATCATATTAATGACTACTAGTTTTGTTTTGTAAATGTAGCAGGTTATTATGTGAACAAAAAGCAATGCATTATGTATGCCAAAAACATTCCAAAATCCCCAAGCTGGACTCTGTGTTTGAAGCATCCATAAACCAAACTGAAAGAGAAATGCTTGGACTGGCTTTAAAAATGCAATATGCAGTTTTTTGGGAAGCAGTGAACAACCACATTATGAGATTATTGTGAGTAATATGCTGGAGAAGTTCAGAAACCTAGGGTGCAGTATGAATGTTAAGGTACACTTGCACTCTCATCTCAACTGTTTCCCAGAAAATTTAGGTAGTTCAAGTGAGGAGCAAGGGAAAAAAGATTCCATCAGGATATAAAAGAAATGGAAAAAAAAAAAAAAAAAAGTTAGTGGGGAGGATGTAATGTCACTGTGATGGCCAGCTATTGCTGGATGCTAAAAAGAGAACAGCCGCCGAAACTAGTTGCTTGAGAAAAATTAAAAAGGCACAAGTTTAACCCAATTTAGTGTATAAGAAATCAATTGCAGCCATCTAATGCTTGATAAGGGGACATAGCCTTTGGGATTACAGTTTATGCATACTTTTACCAGTATTTTTATATGAAAATAACCTATTTGTAAAAGTAAAAAATAAACTAGAAGCACCTCCACCAATATATATATATTTTATTTGTAAAAAATTCCAGCATGATAAAGTAAATTTCAAGTAACTTTTGAAATTTGCATTAAAAATGTAGTTCAGATTTCTCATCAGCAGTAAAACATCTGGTTTTAAAACATTTTAAAATGTGGATTGATATAAATTGATTTCTAACTGAACTTATGTAAATTTGTTTTTTTAAGTATATTTTGTAATTCCTCATTTCATATTATTTTAGCACATTTTTTTTATTTTTTATTATTAATTTACTCTCTTTCAGACTGCTGGTGTAATCATAAAAAGAAAATTTCAAAACAGGTTGTTCACAAGGTAGCCCATTGGTTCACTACCAGCATAAGTCAGATATATGCAAAAGTGTCATCTAAATTATGTTCCATTAGTAACAGAAATGTTTAATTTTTTTTTTCTACATTAAATAATGTTCTAACTTTTTTTGCATTTTATGCTGAAATTTTTTATTTTAACAGTAATTTATAATTGTCCTCTAATACAAATACATTTATTTTATTTTGATAAAGTGGATTTTTTCCAGACTTTTGTCACATTTATCACTTTTTTTGTATTAGTATTAAAAATAATATACACAGCAAAACCATTAATTTAATAAAATAATCTAAAGTGGGTCACATATATCTTTTCATCCAATCTGTTGCTTTAGAAGATTATTATGCAAGTGTTTATGTTCTACATCCTGTGCTTTAGATTTTTGAATTCCCAATTTTCTAAAATAAAATGACCATATACAACCTCAAAGATTTACCAAGTCTTCACTTTTTGCAGAATTTTTTTTTAAACCGTACTATGCATCACAGTCCAGATGTGCATTCATTCTTAGAATAAACATTTATAGATATGCGTACTGTTTATTGTTTGAATAATTATTTTTTTTGTATATGAAATTGCAGTTCGTGACACACATTTGAGTGGTTTCAAATTTACATATATTCGATTCATGCAGTAATGTAAAGTTTTGTAAATGCAGTTCATTCAATAAAAATTCCATATGATGCTTGACATTATTTTTGTAGCTTTTTTTTGACTGAGAAATAATGACAATTTTTCCTTGCCATCACATTTCCTTTGCAGTTAGAAATGGTGGTGTTTAAGTACTGCATATGAAGTTGGTTCGTGTATGCAGCTTTTCCTTTGGAATACTGGTTGAAATTTTACTATGCATTGCATTCATGCATGCTGATTTTTTAAGAAATAATATTTCTTGCGGTTTGTAGCAGCAGGGCTGTGTGCACAAAAAAAATGGAAGGGTTTCGACCAGTTAAAGGGGGGGATGTATCCTATTGCATTAAAAAAATACTAAATACTGTTAGCAAAAACAATGAATATGGACTAAAAGTAGTTGAATCAAAATGAAATGGTCTGAAGAAAGCCATTTTTATTCATTTTTACTAAGTCAGTAAATTATGTTTTAAATGTTATAAAATTTGTGTTATTTCTTGAAACTTAATTAATTGAAATGCATGTGTGGTGATAATCAAAAAAATAAAAAAACTGCATAAGCACTATAGGGAGGTGTCCACCTCTTCAAAGTGGATACCTCCCTATAGTGGACACTTCTGACACAAGAGCACCCGCTTTAAAGAGGTTTCATTGTAGTTACTTTTAATTTTTTAAAAATCCTTTGCATTTCATTTACAAGAAGGATTAAAATAATCTTACCTTAACAGTTATCATTCTGGCCTTTGGTTACCTTTATTTCCCTTGGAATTCTGAAGATATGCGAACATTATCCAACTTTATAGTTTAAGGAGATTTTCTGTAGTGTTTGGCTAAATTGTCTTTGCTCATTAAACATAGTTTCTTTTATAATAGAAAAGGCCAGGTACACTCATACTGATAAGAATATTGTAACCACTGAGCCGAACGTTAAATAAATTATTTAAATAAATGAAATACATAGGCATTAAAATAACTATAAAAGAAACAAAACTATTATGAGCTTAAAAGATATAAAGTAAATAAAATGTACAGTATAGTGATAAGAATATAATATACACGAAATGGCAAATCGGTAATAAAATAAACATCAAAGGAGCTTTCAAGGCATAGAGACCACTTTTTCAACTTAGACTGAAGCAATAACAACAGCCTTTATACCCCAGAAGCTACACTGGATGTACAACACTATGCACATTGAGCCTGGCAGACAAAAGAGAAGGAGAAAGAAGTGGGCTAATGTAATTTAATGTTCAGCCAATCATTAATCAGATTCTGAACATGATGACTACTTTCTCAATTTACCTGCCATGGTGTCGTGTGCTTATGAGTCGCATCTAATATTTCACTGTTCATCTTGGAATTAAGACTACAGTTCTGCTCAATCCAATAATGCTTTGCAACAGCAGAGCTGCTAAAATCAGCATGACCAGTGGCCTCTTCATGCTCAGAAACACGATCCCATAGCCTGCACCCAGATTTTTCAATGTAACCTCAATCTAGGAAAGCAATATGGTAAACCACCATTGTACAAAGAAACAATGGAAGGGTCAATTTTATCCTAGGCATAACTGATTGCAATCTGCTTGCTTTTTTTTTCTTCTTAAACCATGACAGATGCAAACTTTGCAGTCAAATTGCTGTCCAACTAAACAGTATTTTACAAGCAAATTATTTTTTGGTTGGTATTCGCCAAGTTTAAAGAAAATATCACACAACATAACCAGCTAAATTGATTGGAAAAACTGCATAGGCCATGGAGGACTAACTGGATGATCTGCGTGCTCAGCAGACCTCATTCTATTTGTTTCTTATTTGTAGGGTCACTTATCCAATCCACAGTGCCTGACTCATTTAAAAGAGAGAAATCCACTGGATCCCAGTGGATTTCTCTCTTGCAAGTCTTCTACATACAGAAAATTCAAGTCACTTATGAATGTTGTAGCATGCATGTTATAGAATCTCTTTCACTAGGGATTCAACAACAGTGTAATTTGAAACAGGATCTTTATGGTCTGTGGGAAAGGTGAAATACTACATAATATAGCTTGTATGAATTCTGCATCTGCTGAGATGAATTGGAAGAAGCAATAGCAGTTTGCATTCATTGTGAATGAGATTATCGGATGTATAAACCTTTTGTGCATATCAGCATGACTGCTAGAGAATGGAAGTAAAAGGTATCCTCTAAAAAAAACAAAAAAACAGGTAATTATACTGTATAACAAAAAGTTTATGGTTATATTTAACTGTTTTGTATGCATATTTTGCATGCTGAATCCAGTGGCACCTTTGATTTTTCTCTAGTTGTCAATATTTTATGGAAGTTGAAGGTTTTGTGTTTTTGACATTTATATGAAATACATAATTGTATACCAATATTTTGATATAAAAAAGCCTGTAGTGGCCATAAGTGGCCCTCCAGCTAGTTTGCCACTGATACCAAACAAAGGTGGAAGTTATTTCCAGATTTTGTTTGTGCTTTTTTGTGGATACGGTGTGAAGCACATAAAGCATAACAGTTTGGGTGCAGTACAAGTTTTGCAGTGCATGTGATGCCTATTTTGGAGTGATTGGGGCACCTCATTTCAGCTGTAGTAATTGCAGGCCAACAGAGGGATGGTTTTATGGTATTCATAGTTGCACATGCCTTTTATAAACCTTCTTTATCAAGCTTAAAAAAAAGTCTGTAGCTTTAAAATCTGTAGTGTATCGAAAAATACCATCTTCTGTTACTCTGGTGGCATACAACGAAGATCTGCCAGTCCTCAATACACCTTCCCCAGAAGAGTTTTTAGAATTGAATGATGAATCTGGTAACCAGGATAATTGGGATTACATCTCAGAAGCCTTTTCAAGTAGAGTGCCACATTGTCTAATTGGCAAGAAGTGATGACTTAGTGTGTGAGCTGGGTCTAACCAAATTTTAATGCAGAGATCCTGACATATCAAGAGTGAAACAGTAGTAGTGAACAATGATGCAAGAAAGCAAGCTTATATAGTATCGGCAGAAAAAAAAAAAAAATCTACCCATCCTTACCCTCCAAGAATTTGCCTAGTTCTTTGAATTTATTAAACCATCCACTTCCACAACAACAGATGAAGCCAATCCCAACATAAAAAAACCAACTGGCTGAAGGCAAACTTCCACACATCTATCCTGCAACTATCCTTCCTCAATTAAATTTATGACCCGTCTTGTGTGTAGTCTCAGCAAGAGGAAGAATGAATGCCATTCACATTCAGCAGACTCAATCCATCCAAGGCCTTAAATACCTCAATCAGATCACCCCAGAGGTCTAGTCTCCAGATCCTGCAATTTGCACAACTGAAGCCTTTCCAGGTAAGAGCACCCTTTTGTTCTCTGCACCATTCCAGCAGATCTAAAGTGAGGCCTCCAGACCTGTATATAATAGGTGCAACCTAAACATGGCCTTTTTCACCAGTGGAAAAAGCATCTTTTTCCACTGGTGAAGTGTTACTTATTCGAAGTAGTACAATACCATGGCAACTCATTGTGAAGGCATTCACAATTTGAGATATAATCAAAACGATGCCAATTCAATTAATTAATTTAACTACTTTGGCAGATGGTTACATTAAAACTGATGATTTTGGACTAACCTATACGTTAGTCATTCTACCTCATAGCATGAGGCCCTTAAATATTTTATAGTTTATATCACTGCACACCATCCGGCATCTCTCATATTGTGAAGTTATACTTCATAACTGGGTTGTCTCTATTGCAATACCAGAGTACCTGCCCACCCACTGAGGAGAAGCCAACAAGCTTTGAAACGGTGCTATATGGGTGGTGGGGGTATCTGCCGAGAATAATTAACAGTAGTCTTCTCCACTGAAAAAAAAAGTAACACACTTTACTTTTTTTTTATGTAGACCCCAAACACGAGAGGTATTAGAACCTATAGTACTTATTACCCTGCTTGGGAAGATGAAAGAAGATATTTGTTGACTTCTGTAGACTGTAATTTTCAGGAAACTACTTATTCAAAGTAGTACAATACTATGGCAACTCGTGACGGCATTCACAATATGAGATATAATCAAAACGATGCCAATTTAATTAATTAATATAACTACTTTGGTAGATGGCTATGATTAAAACTGATGCTTTTTTGCACTCTGTATGCTAATCATTCTACCTCATAGCATGAAGCCTTTGCCCTTAAATATTTTATAGATGGAATATCTGTAATAGGGTCTGACGTATGTTCCAGTATACACCATTATATCTGTTAGAACCATACTAATGGCTGATTAACTTTTAATCGCTAAAACATTTCTAGTTACGTTGACTATGGTAGAAATAAAAGCAATATTTTTGTTATGTTTATAATTTAAATTTAATCTGATCGTTGGATAACTCTGAATTTCACATAACAAAATTCCCTTACCAAATATAACATTGGGGTTAGGATAGCATTAAGAAAAATAGCAATTGGAAGGCCGACAGCCCACAACCGGCTTGCTCTATCACCTAGTGGGTCTAACAATTTTGGGTAGTGCTTATTTTTTTATGAGGAGAAAACAATATATATATAATAATATGAAGATTTGTACAGTGCATAAAATAATAAACCATTTAGTAATACGGGTACATAATACTAAAGATCTATCATTGCATGCACTGTACACAACTGTGACCAAAACAGTTGATGTGTACCAAAAAATTTGCAAACATAATATTCACATGTAACCAGTGAAAAAATGTTGTCGTTGTTATAACACAACTATTGAAGACTTTCCCCCACCCTGAAGACTTCAGAAACCTTAACTACCATTTTTTTTTTAAATGTAATTTTTTGTATTATATTCTTTCAAAATTTAAAAAAAATATTTCATACCTCATTCTTCAAATGCTAAAAATTTTGTATATTATGTTTATACTTTATATACAAGTTTAAATGTCTCACAAATTATTATTATTATTATTATTATTATAAAAAGCTTTGTTGTGCCAGTCAAATATCACTGTAAACCATTAGTCTTCACTATCTCCTACTCTCGATTCTGTGTTCTAGCTTTTCTTTTCCTTGTATGTCACATTTAAAAACTAATGGGTAACGCTGTGCAGAGTTTAAATTCTTGATGAAGCTATGGAAACTGTCTTAGTTTCAATCTGAATACATGGTTATTGCGAGCTGTGGCTTTTACCCTTCATAATAATATTAACAGCTTAAAATTTTTTTTTTGTACAGTTTATTTTTCAACTTGAGTTGTGCTGAACAGTAATAACAAGGAATGGGTCTCCCCCTTTTTTAAACAAAAACCTGTTCATTGCTTGTTGTGGGAGAACAATTTTCTTTAATAGATATAGACTATATATAAAAAAATAAGTATAACAATTACATAACTTATGAGCAGAAAGTCCCTTTATCTAAGAAAAATAAAGACCCCTGATATTTTTTCACACACACACACACACACACACACACACTAAACTCTAAGGTGTGACACTTTACAATCAGAAAGTATTAAGAAAGCAGTCTGGCAATCGTACGAATTATGTTTTCTTTAAGAATCCATACAAAAAGTGTGACCTTTTTCTCTTTATAAGATGCTTGAACTATTTCACATTCATTCTGTTTTTGTAGCCAGTAGGATTTAAACTGCATAATTAATATGAGTAGACATGGTCTTGCACTGCTTTCAAACAGATGGCTCATCACTAGATTTACTGGCCATTTGTTTACAAGATACTATGAGTACTGTGATGGCCTGTTGCAGAACTACCTAGTGACCTCATCAGATAGAGATGGTCTCTATAACAATGAGTAGATGAAGCAGTTATAATAATTTTAACCCATTAACAGCCATTGTCCCATTTATGGGATGCAACTTTTAATGAAAATAAAAATAATGGAAATGCAGAAAACTGGATTACAGGCAGCACAGTAGTTTGAAACTGATCTATAATCACGGCATTTATTGTCAGATGGTGCTGAAATACAAAAAGTTAGAACAGAAAGCATTTACAAGTTTTTCATTTTCAAGCATGTGTGCATCATAAGAATGATGTGTACTGTAATACCCCGAAGTTACGCGATAGGTGGGTCCGATGAAAATCACTTAAGTCGAATTCGCGTAAGTCGGGGTACAACTTTGCATATAAATACATATAAATTTTGTTTAATTGGGACCAAGGACTAACAAAAACACTAGTTTAAAAGAAAAATATTTAATAAAATCGCAGTTATTTATATATATTAATACAAATTATGAATTAAAAAAATAAATGAATTACGTAAAAAAGTTATTTCGATGTCGATGGCTTCATAAAATCTAACAAATTCGTCTGACGACACAGCGCCTCCTTTTTTTCACGCAGAATTTCTTCGTAGCAAGCTAATAATTTTTTATTCCTTGCTTTGTAGCTATAACGCGTTCTTCGTTGGAATCTATGTTTGCAATTGTCATGTGCTTTTCTGGTGGAACTGGGTCTGAAGTGTCGGATAATTCAGTGACGTTTTGCTCACGCATCTCTATGAGCTCATTCATTGTCAGCTCCTCACTTTGTGAATCCAACAACTCGTTGACATCATCACCATTGACTTCCAAATCTAATTGCCTGGCAAGATTAACAAGTTATTCTATCACATTATCAGTTTCTGGCATTGTTTTCATCTCATTTTTGAAAAAAAAAAAAATGAGATGAGACGTGCAAACGAACGCCTCGTGTAGTAGGCCTTGAATGTTTTGATGACTCCCTGGTCCATCGGTTGAAGCAAGCTGGTTGTTTGGAGGCCAAACAACTTTCACACGTCAGTCGAAATTAATTAGGGTGACCGAGCGCATTGTTAATAAGAAGGATCAATTTAAATGGAATCTGTTTAGACTTGCAATAACGTTCGAGTATGAAGTGGTGACCAAACCAGTCCTCAAAAACGGAAGCTGACACCCAAGCTTTATGATTTGATTTTGAAATCACTGGTAAGCTAATTTTAGATACATTTTTTAAAACTCTTGGGTTTTCGGAGCTATGAATTAAGAGAGGTTTTAACTTGCAGTCACCAACTGCATTCCCACTGACCATCATTGTCAATCGGTCTTTGGAAACCTTAAAGCCTGGAAAGTTTTTTATTCGTGAAAACAATGTAATTTCCAACAAAAGTTGAGAATTCATGAAAACGAATTCGAATGCACACATATAAATGTGACAGTTGGAATGCAAATTCTTGTATGTGTGCAGCTCATGTGGCAGCAAACTTGAATTTTGTTCATCTTTCGCTCTCCGCTGTCGCACCGTATATCAATAACATATGAAAAACGACCTTGAAGATAGTGGGCGGCAGTGTTGACAAACGAAAAAAATCAAGAACCGCGTAAGTCAGGGTATTACTGTATAAAAGTTTCTCCGTTTTTTCAAACACTATAAGGGCTCTAGAAATATATTCTAGAATAGTTTCTTTTTGTGATTCAACTAAAAGGGTAAACCACCTACACTATTATTTATTGTAAATTTGTTATTTATGTTGATGTCCCATTTTTAGGACACTGGCTGAAAATAACATTAGCTTGTTAGTTATTTGGTTTTTAGGAGCATTAGCAACTAAAGCCATATTGCTCTGGGATGTGTGGTGGTCATTCCCTGACCTTTCCGCATTCTCCGTATTTGGTGGTGACGGCTCGACCCCGGTCTAATCAAGAAGCGTGTGCTACACAATGCTGCCCCTTCCTACCTGGCTATGGAGGCGCCTCACATTAGCAAGCACGTGGATGTTTCTCGATTCAAAACAAAATTTTAGTGGTTTACCTTTGTAAAAATATATAACAAAGCCATGAGCGGTGAAAAGTACACTGTTAGAAAATATCTAACTACAAAAGAGATAGAGGAAATGTTTGCGGATCCTGCATTTTGGGAAGACAGGGATAACGGGCGCCTCTGAAGCCAGGTGGGAAGGAGCGGCAGTGCGTAGCACATGCTTTTTGATTAGACCGGGGTTCGAGCCCATCACCACCAAATACGGAGGATGCGGAAAGGTCAGGGAATGACCACCGCATATCCCGGAGCAATATGGCCTTAGCTGCAATGCTCCTAAAAACCAAATAACAACATGGATAACGATGATGTTGATGTTCCAATCATTCCTCCAGATCTTGATGAGTTAACTGACAGAATTTTGAAGAAAATCTTGGAGAAAAAGTGGAAGATCTTGCAGGTACCCTAAAGTTATTTACACCTATAAATGACGAATCTGAATTGAGCAGCGATGACGACGCACTGCCTGTAAAAAAATGTAAGCTGTGTAAAGTGACAAACCATCTTCCGTGTAATGAAGATACATCAGAAAGCTTTTCAAGCCTATCAGAAATAGATACAATAGATGCAATAAATACAAAAAATCAATTTCTCAAACAGTTGCAAAAACAAGTCACATAAAAGGAAAAACACCAGAGTGGACAAAGAATCAAATACAGTACACTGAGACGAACAGTTTATCTCAAAATAATTTTGAAAATGTTACATTTCTGTTATACGGTAAAACAGCAGTTGAAATTTTTGAAGTTTTTCTCTCAAGGCATTATTGATCATACAGTAGAGCAAAGCACATTGTATGCACAACAAAAAAATGACTCAAATTTTTCGTTCAGTGCCGATGAATTGAGAAGTTTTATTGGGGTTCTGTTGTTTAGTGGTTATCACAAACTTCCTCAAGAGGACATGTATTGGGAACAAGTCCCGGATGCTGGTATACCTTTAGTATACAATGCGATGCCAAGAAGATGATTCAAAGAAATAAAAAAGTATCTCCATTTAGTGGACAATTCACGTCTTGATATAAACGACAAAATGTTCAAAGTACGACCATATTTTGATATGCTAAACTAAACTTTTAAAAATTTGGCGTGATTCACGCCCATTTATCAATAGATGAAATGATGATTCGATATTATGGACGACATTCTGCAAAAATGTTTATGAGCATAAAACCAATCAAATTTGGTTACAAACTCTGGTGTTTATGTAGTTCAAGTGTTTATATAATTTTGAAACATATTGTGGCAAAAGTGAGAAAATGGAGGGACCGTTGGGAGTTCGAGTCATTACAAACCTAATTTCATCAATACCTGCTGACCAATATGAAAAACATGAACTGTTTTTCAGCAATTTCTTCACCAGCCACGAAATAATGTTCCACCTTAGAGAGCTGAGAATAAAAGCAACCGGAACAGTCCGAGAAAACCAAACACAAAAATGTCCTTTGATTTCTAGCAAGCAAATGGAAAAAGAGAAGGATCGGGGCTATTTTGATTATAGATTCAACCAATCAAATGAAGTACTTGTGCTAAAATGGAATGATAATAAACCAGTTTCACTTGCCACTAATTACAGTTGGATTGAGCCATTAGGACAAACTAGACGTTACTCCCATAAAGACAGAAAGCAAATTCAAATTCCTATACCAAAGGTCATACAAGAATATAATTCACATATGGGTGGAGTGGACATGTTAGATAAGCAAGTTTCACTTTATAGAATCAGAATTCGTTCAAAAAAATGGTGGTGGCCATTATTCACACAACTCCTAGATATATGCATTGTCAACACTTGGAGATTGTATCAAATTACAAATTCTCAAGAAAATGTATCACTTCTGGATGTACGCAGGAAAGTAGTGTTGGCCTACCTTTCTAAAATAACTTCTTCTGCTTTAAAAAGTCCAGGTCCACAAAAGTCTAAACTTCTAGATGGACGAGTGAGCTTGGATGTGAGATTTGATGGCAATGGACATTTGGTAGTTCCAATAACGACACAACGAGGATGTGCTTTATGTGGTAAAAAAAACAGACTTTGTAACAAATGTGATGTACCCCTACATGACATGTTTTGTTCCCTTTCACACAAAATGACTTTTTTATTATTATGTTTGATACATAGTGTAAAACACCATTGTTTGATTTTGAATATATATATATATTTTTTTCCTTTGTCTAATTTCCTAAATATTTCTTATTCTCAGCCAACGTCCCAAAAATGGGATGTACTTTTTTTCTGTAACCAGGGAGTTTTTTGAATAAAATTTTCTTACAATGTCTTCATTTAAATGCTTTTAGCTGATATTAAGCGAGAAAATGGCATTTTTCTTTTAAATTCAATTACGGCTGGTAATGGGTTAAGGGAACAAAAGGTGATACTGTTTTACACGTTGGCACTAATGACATTAAGTGTAATTAAGTGTAGGAGATCTGCAGATTTACTTAACAAGTACACCTTACTGTTCAAAAAAAAGTCTTGAGTTAGGGTTAACTTTGAAAGTGTCTGCAATTCTGCCCAGACACGATAAGAGGGAGTATATTTGAGAATGTTGTCAATCAATTTGGCCCTGGAGAGATTGTGCAAGGCTCATGGGGTAGAAATTTTCTCAATGTGGTCTGTGCTCGTTAACAGAAGAGATTGCTCCTACAAGGATGGGATGCACTTCAATAGAAAGGGTGCAAGAATATTTGCGATGCTATCAATGCAGTGTTAGGTAGGCTGGAACACCGTTAGCTTGGGGGAATTCACAGAGTAATAGATTAGCACTAGTCATAGGCAGAAAATATATGATACTGAAATTGAAGAATAGCGATGGTGCACTTATAAATAGCAGAGAAGGCATAATTCAAATAGCAGAAGACTACTATAGAGAATTATACAAGGAGCGAGGGAATGATACCAGCAGTGGGGAAGATGGATTGCAAAGTAGCAACACATACGACATACCCAATATTCTTCCTGATGAGGTAGAACATGCATTGAAGAAAATGAAGAATCGAAAAGCCCCGGGGGGAAGACGAAGTTACTGTGGAGTTGTTAAAATTGGGAGGAAGAGACATAACACAAAAACTGGCAAGGCTCTTCACAAAGTGCATTAGAAAAGGTGTGATGCCTAAGCAGTGGAATAATGCAATCATAGTTTTGCTGCATAAGAAAGGAGATAAATCAGAAATTGGAAATTATAGACCAATTAGCTTGTTATCCCACATCTACAAGTTGTTCACAAGGGTCATTACTAACAGACTAAAAAGAATACTTGATGAGAATCAGCCAAAAGAGCAAGCTGACTTTAGGACAGGATTCTCAACTATGGATCACCTTCACGTAATATCACAACTAATGGAGAAAGCAAATGAATATAAAACACCATTATGCCAGGCATCTGTGAATTATGAAAAGGCATTTGACTCCATATAGCATAAGGCAATGTTTCGGGCACTGAAAAGACAAGGCATAGATACCTCATATATTATGATTTTTAAGAAAATATATGAGAATGCTACCTCCTTTATTAGACTAGACAAAGACAGTAGTAAATTTAAGATTGAGAAAGGAGTTCGACAAGGAGACACAATATCTCTGAAGTTGTTTACTGCTACCCTTGAGGAAGCTTTCAGAAGATTAGATTGGGTGCAGAAAGGAGTCAATGTGAATGGAGAGTACCTAAACCATTTATGATTTGCAGATGACATTGTGGCCATAAGCCATGATCCCAAAGAATTAGAGGAAAATCTGAGTCAGTTATGCAGAGTTAGTAAGGATTTGGACTAAAGATAAATATGGCTAAAACAAAAGTAATGATGAACAAGTATGCCACAGAAAGGGACATAATGATTGAAGGAGCAGTAATTGAAAAGGTGGAGTCATATACTTATCTGGGACAAGTTATTAGCTGTAATAATGATAAATGGCTGGAAGTCAAGAGAAGAATAAATTTTGGATGGATAGCATTCAGGAAATATGGTCACATACTGAAGAGCAATATCCCAGTTTGTCTGAAATGTAAAATAATGAACCAATGTATACTCCCCACCATGACTTATGGAAGTGAACTTGGGCACTCACCAAAAGAATGGAAGAGAAGCTGAGAACTACACAGCGAAGAATAGAACGAATTATATTAGGAATCAGACAGATAAAAAGAGAAACACATGGATTAGGCAGCAAACTCAAGTAAAGGACATTCTTATCAAAACTAAAGAACTAAAATGGTCTTGGGCAGGACACATAGCTCGAAGACATGATGACAGATGGAATAAGAAAATAACAGAATGGTACCCAAGAGGAGCTAGAAGAAAACCTGGAAGACAACGGCGGAGATGGATAGATGAAATACATGAGAGTGTGGGTAGTAAATGGATGGTCATTTCACAAAACAGAAGGAGCTGGAAAGTTGCTGGAGAGGCCTTCATCCTGCAGTGGATTGAAAATGGCTGATGATGACAGGCAGAAGTGGAATTGACCTTTGCACTGCTTCTATTGGAATGAGCAGTTAGCCTGAAAAGCAAGGCGCTGGGGATTTCAAGAACTGCTCGGAGTCATCATGGAACAGGTAAATACGTGGGCTGAGTTAGGGGTAACTTAGGGAATGCATCCAGCAGTGCAAAGTTGAGTCAGTTTGGTGTGAAATAAGCAGTGGGAAAGCAAAAATGAGGGTAGGAGTGTATTATAGGACCAAATTACCCTGATGAGTACAATGAACAATACAGAGAAAGAGAGTAGGTCAGTAAATCAGACAATGTCTTATAAACTTCCAAGATATTAACTGAAACTTGTGGATTGGTCACTCGCACACTAGGAAGACATTTCTGAATTTACAGGAGGACTTTTCTATACACGTGCGAGAGGCAATCAGCAGCGGCGTAGAGGGTGCAGCCCCCCCCCCCCAGGCACCGAGCTTCGGGGTACAACCCGAGGGACAAGTTCTTATAGGCAAAAAAAAAATCATCTATAAAAGTAATTTGTTAGTGGATCGACTTTAGGTTAGTGTAATGCTCTTCCGAAACCCTGGCAATCATTTTGTGTGTTTACATAGTATTCATTCCGAGACGCTCTGTGTATCAGGCACACCATTTTATCTTGCTGCGAATGCTCATTCAGCAAGTTGAAAATGATTGTCTTAACTTCATTCATCAATAGGACAGGATCAGATTATTACTATTGTGGATTATTGCAGACACAGAGCGAAATGGAGACAGAATAAATAATATTAATTGGAAAACACACATATATTAAATTAGATACATACAAAAGGAGGATACATTCACGATGGGAGGGAGTATATGATGAGAGCCTTGTAGATCAATTCGGCCCTGGAAAGATTGTGCAAGGCTCAAGGGGTAGAATTTTTTTCAGCCTGGACTGTACTTGTTAACAGGAGAGATTGCTTCTACAGGGATGGGATACACTTAAATAGAAAGGGTGCAAGAATATTTGCTGATGCTATCGAGGCAGTGTTAGGTGGGTCGGAAAACTGCTAGCTTGGGGGGAGACAAAGACCAATAGATTGACAGGAGCCACTGGCAGAGGTGAAAGAGATTCTTGCACTGCTTCTATTAGAATGAGCAGAAGCCTGAAAAACAAGATGCATGGTATTTCAGAGACTGCTGGGAGCCATTGTGGTACAAGTAAACACATGGGTTGTGTTAGGGTAGCTAAGAATAGAAACAGGTGCAGGTATACTTGCGTGTACACCAATGCTAGGAGTTTAGTAAATAAATTTGATGAATTTGAGGTATTGCTCAAAACATCGAAGGCAGATATTGTTGGGATATCAGAGACGTGGTGTCACACAGATATAAGGGATGCGGAACTGCAATTTGGGGAGTACAACGTCTACAGAAAGGATAGACAGGATAGGAAGGGGGGAGGTGTTATGCTATTAGTTAAGAAACACATAAAAACCAAGGAAGTGAAGCCAGTCGACATCGCTGGACAGTGCAGTGTGGAGTCAGTTTGGTGTGACATAAACATTGGGAGATCAAAATTGAGAGTAGGAGGGTGCTATAGGCCTAATGACTCTGATGAGTATAATAAGGAACTGTACAGGGAAATAGAGTGGGCCAGTAAATCAGAGTGTCTTATAATGGGAGATTTTAATTTCCCAGATATTGACTGGAATTTGGGGGCTGGATACTCACACACTAGCAGGGCTTTTGTGGATTTATTGGATGATTGTTTTCTACATCAGCATGTTTGGGAGGCAACTAGAGGGAGTAATACTCTTGATTTGATTATCAGCAGTGATTCTTCATGCATTAAGAATCTGCAGATAAACGAACCACTAGGTGGCAGTGATCACAGTGTGCTGAAGTGGGATTTACTCAAAGAGGTAACTACCATTAGGGGTAAAGGGAAGGGTTATTGCTTCCGTAAAGGCGACTACGATGGATTGAGACAGTATTTAAATTCTATACAGTGGGACCAACTGATGATGTTAGAAACAGCAAATTCAAAATGGAAGCATTCAAAGAACTTATCTTGGAAGCTACTAGGCTTTACATACCAACTAAGAAATATTGTTCACGGTTTAGGCCTAAATGGATGTCAGATGAACTAATGAGACATATGGTAGAGAAGAAAAATGCATGGGATACATACAAATTAACACATGACACAGAAGCCTATGATAGATACAAGTTGATATGCAACCAAGTTACAAAGGGGGTTAGGCAGGCAAAGGCAGATTACGAGAAATCCTTGGCAAGGGATGCAAAGAAAAACAACAAAGAGTTCTTTACTTATGTTAACTCTAGAAGGAAGGGAATGAATCAGATTGGTCCACTTGATATTGATGGTTCAACTGTTGATGATCCTGCTCAGGTAGCTAACAAACTAAATGAATATTTTGCATCGACAATCACACATGAGGAGTTATTCAGCAAGGGGAATGCCAGAGGTGTATTCAACTCTAGCAGTAAGCTACAGAATCTTGAAATAACTGGGAGTAAAGTGGAGGAGAAACTGTTGAAGATAAACACAAGAAAGGCACCCGGGGTGGATGGGATCTATCCAGTTATATTAAAGGAGGCAGCAAAGGAAGTAAGCAAACCCTTAGCCATAATTATGAGAGCTTCCTTGGACTCAGGGGAGGTACCCATAGACTGGAAATGTGCAAATGTGACCCCAATTCACAAAGGAGGATCAAAGGCTGACACAAGTAATTATAGACCTGTGAGCTTAACTTCTGTTCCAGGAAAATTAATGGAGGCACTGGTTAAAGAAGCACTGCAGGATCATTTAGACAAGACTTCAGTTATAGCTCAGACACAGCATGGTTTTGTTAAGGGAAAGTCTTGCCTGACCAACTTGACTGGATATTATGATGCAGTCACAAAAGAACTGGATGCAGGGAATAACTTTGATATTATATACTTGGATCTTAGAAAGGCTTTTGATACTGTTGCACATGGAAGACTGCTACACAAATTGGAGCAGTGTGACATTGGAGGCAAATTGCTGCTATGGATAAAGGGGTGGTTGAGGGAGAGAAGACAGAGAGTGGTAATCAATGGACACTGCTCATCGTGGACTAATGTTATTAGTGGAGTCCCTCAGGGCTCAGTGTTGGGTCCATTATTGTTTTCTGTATTTATAAATGATATTGATGATGGTATATCAAGCTTAATGTCCAAGTTTGCAGATGATACAAAGGTTGGCAGGGTTGTCAACTGACACTATGCTGCTGCAACAGGATCTGGAAAGGTTGAGCAGATGGGCTGAGAGGTGGCAAATGAAGTTTAACATTGACAAATGTAAAGTACTACACATGGGAAACAGCAACCCCAGAGCAACGTATAAACTCTGTGGTACTACACTGACAGTGGTAGAGAATGAAAGGGACTTGGGGGTGGTTGTGCAGGCAGATATGAAGTTCTCTGAGCAGTGCAGACAGGCTGCAAGAGTAGCTCATGGAGTATTGTCAATGATATACAGGAATTTTTCCTACAGGGATAAGGAGGTGATTATTCCATTGTATAAGGCAATGGTCAGGCCACACCTAGAGTACTGTATACAGGTCTGGAGGCCTGATTTCAAGAAGGATGTAGAGCTGCTGGAACGAGTACAGAGAAGGGCAACAAGATTAGTGAATGGAACAAAGGGGTGCTCTTACGAAGAAAAGCTTAAGTTTTGCAAATTACAGTGTCTGGAGACTAGGCACCAGCGAGGTGATCTGATAGAGGTGTATAAAGCCTTGAATGGTTTAAGCATGCTCAATGCTGATGGGATTCTTCCTCTAGCTCAGAAAAATCACCTGAGAGGGCATAAATTCAAATTGAGGAAAGACAGATGTAGGATAGATGTGAGGAAATTTGCCTTTAGCCAGTGGGTGGTTGGTTGGTGGTGGAACAGACTTCCATCCCTTGTGGTGGAGGTTGATAGCCTAAATAAGTTTAAGGCTCAGCTGGACAGGTATTTGGAACGAACGGAGGGGTGAAGTGGAAGTGGGTTTTTTTTTTTTTTTTTGGCTGATGCTGCATAAGCTTGCTTTCTTGCATCAAATGCCTCTACTAATGCTAATAGCGTTCGGTTAGTTTAACCTTCATCAGTCAAATTGACAGTTAAGAGTGTGGATCATGAGGCGTGTACTGCCAGTCATGTATATGAACTATGTTACGTGATGTGATGGTTAATTGTTGGATGTTGAAGCCTGTGGCTGTGATGCATGTGAATGTTACCAACATTTGTCATTCATCAAAATGGTTGCTTCAATGATAGGGTGGACACGACATCCACTGCTACTGTTGACCGAGGTATTAGAGCATGTGATGTTCAACGACTCCAATCAGGCGCATTGTCGCCGGTAGTGGTGGGACATATCTACAATCACATCATGGTGTGAGTCAATGTTGTGGTGGGTTGACCAAACTTGTTTGGCAATGGCCGAGTGTTCTATGTCTGCTAAGCGGATGGCTCTTTCGTGTTCCGAAAGACGTTTTCCGTGCCGTCTCCCCGTTTCTTCAGTGTAGCAGCTAGTGCAGTCAGGGCAAGATGCGGTAGACTAGACCACTTTGTAGTAAGGTGGGAATTGGTGTTTTCCCTTTAGAGATGCGGAATTGTAACTTTCTGCCTGGGAGTTTTATGCATTTTATCCCATGTGATTTTAGGACCCTAGAAACCTGTTGTGATAGGTTTGGGTAGTATGGAATAAAGGCGCTCACGGTTAAGTCATTACCTTGGATGTTCCTGTTGGTCACTACATGGTCGTGTCTGTAGGTCACACCTGTCAAGGGTACTGGTGGGATAGCCACATCTCGCAAGATCCGCCTTGACTTTAGCAATCTTGGTGCGCCTCTCATCTACAGAACTAGTGTGGGTCCAGGCATGGTTTAGCAAGGCTTGTGCAGTGGCAAGAAGATGGGCTTAATCACCATAATAGCGTAAAAACCTACACAATTCCAGTTATCGGTATTATCGCAAATGCAATAAGATCGAGTTTACTACTCGTTTATGATTAGATTCACTAACAGAAAAGCCCATTAAACCGGTAAGTGCAAATTGTTTTCATTGTTTTTTTAGTCGTTACCTCCAGAAATGTGCTTTAGAAAAATATCACAAAGGCATTCAAAATTGATTCTTATAATGGAACATATGATAATGATAAAAGTGTAGTGCAACTTCCATTATAAAAATGACCATTTAGAGAGATAATCAGCTTAGTAAGATATAGTGAAAGTTGAATTTCCGTAAGTCTAGTATTACGTAAGTTGGGGAGTTCCTATACTTTGATTTCAGGAAAGCTTTTGATACTGTTGCACATGGAAGAGTACTGTAAAAACTGGAACAGTATGGCATTAAGGGCAAGTTGCTACAATGGATAAAAAGGATGAGTGGAAGAAGACAGAGAGTGATAATTAATGAACATTGCTCTTCATGGACTAATGGAGTTCCCCAGGAGGCTGTGTTGGGCTCATTGTTGTTTTCTGTATTTATCAATGATATTGATGAAGGTATATCAGGTTTAATGTCAAATTTTGCAGATGATACAAAGGTTGTTAATGACAGCATGCTACTGCAAAGTATCTAGAAAATTTGGGCTGAAGGTCTGGAGGCCTCATTTTAGGAAGATTGTAGAATTGCTAGAACAAGTACAAAGAAGGGCAACAAGATTGGTGAGGGGAACAAAGAGGTGCTTTTACCAAGAAAGGCTTAAGTTCTGCAAATTACAGCACCTGGAGAGTAGGCACCTGAAAGGTGATCTGATTGAGGTGTATAACGCCTTGAATGGGTTGAGCAAGCTGAATGCTGATGGGATTCTTCCTCTTGTTCAGACTAAGAACCTGAGGGGACACAGTTTCAAATTGAGGTAAGATAATTGTAGAATAGATATGTGGAAATTTGCCTTTAGCTAGCAGGTAGTTTATTGGTGGAACAGGCTTCTATCTTTTGTTGTGGAAGCTAATAGCCTAAATAAATTTAAGGCTGAGCTGGACAGGCATTTGGAACGAATGGAGGGTTTTTTTTTTGACTGATGCATGCTGCATAAACTTGCTTTCTTGCATCGCATGCCTCTACTAATGCTAAAATGCTAACTGAAGTTTAAATGACAAATGCAAAGTACTGCATATGGGTAGCACAATCCCAGAGAAAAGTACCAACTGAGTAGTACTATGCTCAGGGAAGTGGAGAATGAAAAAGACCAAGGGGTAATTGTGCAATCAAATATGAAATTTTCTGAGCAGTGCAGCCAGAGCAAGTCATGTAGTCTTGTTAACGATATATAGGAATTTTTCTAGCAGAGACAAGGAGGTGATTATGCCCTCGTATAAGGCAATGGTCAGGTCACACTTTGAGTACTGCGTACAGGTCTGGAGGCCTCCTTTTAGGAAGAATGTAGAGAAGGGCAACAAGATTGGTGAGGGGAACAAAGGGTACTCTTACCAAGTTCTGCAAATTTCTGTGTCCAGAGACCAGGCACTTGCGAGGTGATCTGATTGAGGTATATAAAACCTTGAATGGTTTGAGCAGGCTAATGCTAATGAGATTCTTCCTCTTGCTCACATTATGCACTTGAGAGGGCATAAATTCAAATTAAGGAAAAACTATTGTAGAATAGATGTGCATAAATTTGCTTGTAGCCAGCAGGTAGTTGCTTGCTGGAACAAGCTTCCATCTGTCATTGTTGAAAGTTGTTAGCTTAAATAAATTAAAGGAAGACATTGACAAACTTTTGGAGTGAATGGATAGGTAAAATGGGAATTTTTATTTTTTGGGTGATGCTGTATAAGCTTGCTTTCTTGCATTATATGTCTCTCCCAATCAGAGTACACAACAGTTTTCAAAGTTGTAATATAGTTTCAGCTATCTTCTGAAAGTAGCACAACTCATTACTAAGGCAAGTTTGTTCTGCTGTTTGAATTAAGAATGAAAGGACAATGTAGCCACTATAAATGTTTACAGATATAAACATTTATAGTCCACATAAGTGAATTGAGTTGTTTGTGCCTAATATTTATTGAAATCTGCTTCTCTGAAACTGCCCAACTACTAAACATACTTCTGGAAAATTTAAAAACTGGCACTCTCAATCCCCACGGGGTGCCAGACTTTAAATAGTTTACTATACAATTTAACAATTTCTTGAAACAGTGTGTGTAAATTATGTTATTGTGCATAAGAAAGACTACAGTGATAAACAACCTTATTTTATATACAATTTTCAGTAACTAATGGATATTTACAGTGAAGGTGAACATTCAAGCATGATTTTTTTACAGTGAGGTATAAGAAATTATAATATACTTTAAATTTTTTATAACAGAGAAAACAATATCTGTGTAAATTTAAAGGAAAATATTATAGCCCTATATACAATAAATTTTGAATCTGTAAATTAATTTAAGGTCTGTCATGAAATATGGAAACAATATTTTCCTGTATGTCCATAATTACAATAATAACTTATATTTAGTTTAATAGTTCAAATTCTTTAGAAATTTAACTATTAAACTGAAATTCTTTAGATATTAGAAATTAAGCACCCCACATCAAAGTGAGTATTGATTTTAATTTGTCCCTTTTAAGCTTTTTCATTAATTAATATGTAGTTTGAAATCCAATTTTTAATAATTACTCAAGACCAAGATAAAATTGTTTCACATAATATGTCACCACAGTCCACCCCTCCCTTCAAAAGGGGGGGGGAAAGTATCAATCATTACATTAAAATTTTTGAACAATGACAGTAAAAAATGGTATGTACAAAACATTAGTATGATACAAAATGAACTTCTATAAAACATTACTATAGTTCTGAAAACTACCTTGTAGAGACATACAAACACCCATATTAACAAATATTATACATCACTACAATAATTCAGGAGATGAGCACAGCATGGAAAGAATCTGAATGTTCTTTCATCTCTGAGTAAACTTTAAGTAAACTTTGCAAATGGTCCTTCAGTCAGCTTGTGCAATTAACTGTTCAGCCTGAGAAGCATTCTATGCACAAAAATAGGCAGGAAAGTTTGTTTCAACTTGATTCTGTTGTCTTTACAGGTGTGCATATGTGTGTACGCGTGCACACACACACACACACAAGAAACACTGATGAAATATATATATATATGCAAACTCCAACCTAACAAATGACATTTTTTTACACTTCATGCTTTTTTTTTTTTTTTTTGAAACACTGAAAAGGTCTGTTTTTAGTGAGTCCTGAGTAAAGTTTACTGTATAATCACACAAGGCACAAAAGAACTAACAAGCACAAGGTGCTTGATATATATATTAATGCAGTTGTTACTATAATGGTGGTCCATTAATACCAGGATGTAGAAACATACATGAAGCTCCATATCTGCAACCACCAGCCTTGAAATGTTTACATGGAACTCGATGATGTCCTCTGGATCTAGAAGCACCTTAAAAAAAATAAATTTTGTTAGCTTGAAAAGCTCAACTTACAGAAAGCACCAACATTATTGGTATCATCAATGTCAAATTGTATAGTATCACTAATGCAGAGATGCTGACCTCTTTAAACTAATAACATCTATGAAGGATACTGAAATTTTTAAAAAGATGAAATTAAAGTACTTAACAAAAACTTAACTTTTGTTTTTAACAAATTGTGACAAACTGAAGCATTTGTAACAAACTGTAGAATTTGCATTTTGCTGTCATTTTCCTTTTTCAGTTCTGATATATCTGATTTTGTGAAGAATATGAAGCTAAACCTGATTTTTAGGTTTTTACAAACAAGGAAGTTTTTTTATTCATTATGGGGTAAAGAATGATTTATCAAAGGAATACTATATTTTTAAAGAAAATGCATCACTTTCACTTTGAAAAAACACAGCATAAAGAGTGATTTGCATGTGACTTATGAACAATGAACACAAAAAGTGATTAAAGCTAAATAGTAACTACAACAAGTAATTTCAACTAGTACTACAATTAGTAATTTCAACAAGAATTGAAATGTTCAATTCTTGTTGAACAGTAACCCAAGAACCAAGAAGTTCATATATGCTAATGAAATTGATGACTCTGGAACTATCCATTGATGGATGCTTCCTGGAATTTGCACACACACTAACAGAAACCGAATGACAAATATCCAAAACAGAATGACAGGTTTCTAAGACCAGTCAAAAAAAAAAAAAAAAAAAAAAAACCCACAGACCATGTGAGTTTCTGCTATCTCCATCACTCATACATAGAAATGTGTTAATCGTCCAGGAGTTTGCACAACAGATCTTGTAGCTTTAGAAGCCTTTTACAATGAAAAAAAAATTGCATTAACAAACTTAAAAATATGTAAATTCCCAATTGAGATTGATCTCTCTCAATGCTGAAGCTTTTGTAGGTTAGACTGTATAACTGCACTTTGGGCTTCAGCAATGAGAAAGAAACTCTACTGGGAATTTACATATTTTTAAGGTTGTTGAGGTAAACTGTATTATACAGATGACAGTCATTATCTAAAATATGCATAAAACATTGGAAGTATGCCCAAAGAAGACTTCAGTTTGAATCAGAGAAAGTCCTTTCTTTGCTATATTCTCTGGAGTTCACTGAACTGAGAACACAAGCCAACCAAATAAAAAGGATGATTTTTTTTTTCAATGAAACCACTGATTACTCAGCAACTCGATAGATGAATCAAAAAGACGACTAGCCTTCATAAAGATTAGGCAATTTTTTAAATTCTAATCAATCTCTCTCTCTCTCTCTCTCTCTCTCTCTCTCTCTCTCTCTCTCTCTCTCTCTCTCTCTCCCTCCCTCCCTCCCTCCCTCTGGCACTCGATCTTTCTCCCTATTTTTGTTTATAGCCATTTTATGAACTATTTGGAAGGTGCAATTAATAACCTTACAAATACAGGAGAAAGTAATCACAGACATTGACAAATAGTTTATGTTGACACATTAGCATAGCTATAAAATTAGAAACATTCAAATGTATTGTAGTGTGAAGTCGTGAGAAACTTAATGAGTATCTGCAACACATGCAAGGACAGCCTTAAAGTTATCTTCTGTGCATTAAGTTTAACAAAAGTTTACAGGCATTCACTTTTTCTAGTGAAAAGAATTAATGATGCTACATATGATAACTGGATATGCTCACAATCTTTCTGTCACCACAATCAAAAATGATAATCCAGAAGAAAGATTCATTTTTCAACAAGATGTTATGCTTATCTATTATTATTACAGGTGAAAAATAGTCTAAATCCAATATTCTCAGGTTACTGCAGTCATAGCAGCTCCTATCAAGTGGCTTCCTCATTAACCAGATCTAGTGCGTCTTGAATTCTTTCTTCATTTATAGTGATAATAATTTCCTTCACCCAATTAAATTTTGCATATACTCCACAAAATGTTGGGTTGCCAGGCAGGAACTAAGTTTTGTTAAAACGTCTGATCCCCTCTGGTACCCATACTGATATCTATAAACTTGATTTTTCTTTCTGTGAAAAACAAAGTTGGTATAAATGGTTGAAGCTTGTAAGGTGTTTTGTTGTATAACTGCTGATCTATATACCAAGTGTTTCAATTAAAAGGCACTAGAATCTAAGTTGCTTACATTTAGGTTTAGGCTATTTGTTGTTTGGATCTTTTTTTGTCACATTTGGGCTGAATTTTAGATTTTGATGTTACTAATCCTAAATTAAAATTGCATAATCAATCAACTGTTCTTTTCTAAATGGAAAATTGTTTGACATCCAAGGAAAGTTAGACTAAAAACAACATAAAAAGCAATATTGGTGTACTTCTAAAATGAATGTAAACTGATTTTAATCTAATGAAAACAAAATAATAATAATATGGTTGTAGTATGATGAATAGTGGCACAATTGCAATCATACACTGTGAACATCCCACACAACCATTGTGGTTCCTTGTTTTTCTTTCAAATAAAATTGGCTCAAAAGTACAATAAAATTGTTTCAGAAGCATGATTTGGGGTTCTAAGCTATTTCTTTCTTTCTTTCTAATTCCATCAGAGGATAGAAATCACCGAGAACAAACAAGTTCTGGACATATTAATCAATTTCAGTAGAGAATTTCATAATTTATGGTGGCCAGCAGTGTTGCCTAGAATTGAGAAGCAGAGGTATCTAGGAACCTGTATCTACTGATTAGGAGTTACTGCCTGAAAGTAGGAGCATAGTTGGCAATAGGCATAATACCAATGAAAGAGAAGCATCAAAGGAATGCCCTCAGGGGTCTGTATTGGTCCCCACTCTATAGAATTGTGTTTTTATCCTTGCTTTATTTCGAAAGCATATTATGCTGATGGTTTCCTTATACTAGTTAAAGGATATTCATAACCTGTGTTTGAAGAAAGAGCAGCCTTGCTAATAGACTTGTAACTGTTTGGTTGGACTAACAAACTGAGAATACTTATTTTTTTTATTTTTATTGTTTTCTGCATTAAAATCCTGTATTTTTCTTCCATTATATGACTAATACCATCTGAAACTACAGTAAAATCTCATCAATACAAACTCAGTTTATACAAAGCATACCATTCTCCTGCGAAAGGATAGGCTTTTCTATGTAAATATATTCATTTATTACAAAATTTTGTTAATATGTATTACAAAGTTCGTTTTCACCCTGTGAGAAATAAATACTGTTATTTTGTATGTTTAATACAAATCTTAGCACAGTTGTCTGATTACTACTCCTATAATTGCCTCTGGCCACCTGGTTCCCTGCCTCTCAAAAGATGGCACTGACTTGTTAAAGTTAGAATTTACTTTTGCATAAACAAAACCAGTTTATGATAGCTACAACGTAAGTGCACTCTAAAAACATCATTGCGAAGGATGAGCTGTTAAACTAAAAGCATAAAAACCATTTTTCTAAGTTTTTTACATACATTCCCTCGCTTTTCATGGGATTAAGGCCAGTTCTTTATTTTTATTTATTTTTTTTATTTGTTTGTTGGCATATTGGCTTCTGTGGCCATATTGCACCTCTTAAAGTTTTTGCATTTTCTACTCTGATACAAGCTCAAGGCGGGATTCAAACCCACAACCTTTGGGTTGCCAGGCAGGCACTTTACCCACTCGGCTAGCCAGGTCGGCTAAAGCCAGTTCAAAGAGTCTTCTGCTACAGTATAGTATAATCTATTTTTTGCCAATTTATCTGAGCTGATGTCTTTTTTGGAACTTGAAGGCTGTTTATATCAAATCTCATCTAGCGGTGTTATGGTGACAAAATGTAAACGGACATAGCAAAGAAATATAACATCCCTTTACCTACAATACTGAAAAACGAAAAAAATTCATGGTGCAAAACAAAAGGAGCTTGAAACAGAACTTTTTAACAAATGCATGCATCTAACTTGCCAATATCGAGTCTGATTTCGCAAGAAAAGTCAAATTATCTAGATTTAGCTCCACAACATGAAATTAGTGATTTGCAGCAGTGACTGGCTCCAAAGATTTAAAGACAGGAATAAGTTGGTTTCGCAAAATGTTTATGGCGAATCTAGATTATTCAACAAAGAAAACACTACAGACTGATTGTGTCCGGTATGGTCTATTCTAGAAAAATATGAGGCAAAGGATATTGTTAACCTTGACAAGACAGATTTATATAATTTGTTGCCAAACAAAACATTTGCTTTTTCGAGCAGAGTCTTGTCATGGTAGAAAATTACATAAACAAAGACTCGTTCTGTTATTCTGCAATTCAGATGAGGGTACAAAACTACGCCACTTGTCATCGGTAAGTTTTCCAACCTAAGATTATATGGCCAATAGAAGTGCTTGGCTTACGGTCAAAATTTTTTCAATCTTGCTTATCAAAAGTGGGCAGAAGAATAGCTTCAGAATAAAGGATCCTAGATTGTTCTACAGCAATACTGCAGAGACACCTGAGTTGACAAATATATGGCTGTTGTTTTTACCTCCCAATACCACCAGTTTTATGTAGCCACTGAATCAAGGCATTATTTATAACTTCAAGGGAGCATATAAATCCCAACTATTTGCAGCCAAATTGGAATGTCTTGGATGCTATATTTAATCTTGTTATTGCTTGGGACAATATTGCATCAAGTGCTATCAACTGCTTCAGAAAAAGTGGCTTTGGAGAAAAGATCATTAAATTGCTTCAGAAAGAGTGGCTTTGGAGAGAAGATCATTAAAAAGCATGGTCCAAGGTCCAGAAAATGAATGTGATAGCAAAATTAAGGAATGGGGGAATTTGAAGGAGCATATGGATTTTGTTGGCAAACTTGAAGAGTTTATACACAGAGTAACAATATACACAGAGTAAATGATGAAGTTGCTACAATAGCAATGCCAAAACCAGAAGAGCACACACTGCCATCTAAAAAAGATACCCAAAATACATTGAGCATAATAGAAAATGTGTTGACCTGCAGTAATGTTGATAAAGAAACAACTATTGCATTTGATAGTCTGTGTTAAAAATGCATATAGAACAAAAACTGTGCACCATTGGATTATTTTTTTAAATTAGATTAATTTATTAAAAAGTTGATGGTTTGTATGTCTCCTTTTTTATATTAAGATTGTAATTCTTTTTACTGTGATACTAAAATATTGTATATATCAAAATATATATACTGTACAATATTTTCATTTCCGTTAATTGCTTTTCTCTTAGTTTTATCTTAGAAATAAAATAAAATCTTTAAAAAATTGTTATTCTTATTACTGTATTTTATTAGATAGGGCTTTTATTTTTATTATTTTTTTAGATATACAGGTAACCCTCATATAACACGGTTATTAGGTTCCTGTAAAATGTCGTGTTGTGCAAAACCATGTTGTGCGGGACTAAGAAAAAGTACAAAAAGGGGGGTTATGTTCCAAAAGCTAACAAAAATACACTATTTCGTTAAGAAAAATACACCATTCTAGATTTCATGTATCTTGTGCTCTCTTGAAAAAATCAGTAATCTGGATTTGTTTGCTTTTGCTTGATAAATCTTTGTGAATTTCATCGTATGGAACATTTTTGAAGCTCCCTTTTGAACTTTGGGCTCCTTTCATTCAAGAATCTGCATTCAAAAAATAAGATTCTAATTACTCGGTTAACTTTATGCCTTCCCCTATGCTTTTTAGTGTAAAATTTGGAAGTTTAGAATTTTCGTCTGTGATATCATCTCTGAATTGATTTGATTTTACCTCCAATGCCCTTTGCACCAAATCCGCTACGCCGGCTTTTTTTCTACCAGTAATCATATCTTTTTTATATATTTTTTAGGAGCATCAGCGACTGGGGCCATGTTACTCTGTGTATATTGTCTATAAATTGCATGTGTCCTGAGGTAAATTTTCTGTTTTGCTGGACAAAAAATCTGAGTTTCCGGGAGAAAAAACCATGCTGCTCTCGCCCGATCCTAACTCAGTCATGTTGGGAAAAAGACCCATAAAAATTCCTCCCTTCATCGATGGGATTCGAACTGAGGTCTTTTTCAAGCGGTTTTGGGAGGAGGGCGATTCTATATACTGTGCTGCCCACGAGGGCTTCAGTAGTCATATCAAAACCTTCCCCTCCTACCGACGTAGCAAGTTCTACTATCACACTGATTCCATTTTCTGCCCGTTCAATCATATTTCCTGAATGAACTGACTCTGGCCATACATTTTTCCACACACATTTAATGTTGACGGTTTTACTCCTTTCAGCAATAAAGCTATGATTCTGATACAGTCCACAATTGAGAAATGTTTCCATGCCGCCATTACTTCAATAGATTCGGAATCAAATTTTTTTTCAAAATCCATTGTAACGATTTTCTGATGTAATGAGTTTTAAAGGTGGATATAATGTCTTGATCTAAAGGCTGAATGAAAGGAGTTGTATTAAACCAGTAAAACTGTGGCGGTAGGCACAATTGTTTGGATGACTTAAATCTTTTGGATGGCCTGGTGTGTGCTATCCAATAGTAATAAAACTTTGAAATCTAGATTTTTCCACAAGTTCAATAGCACAGAATGCAACAAGGGAATTTTTCCCAACAAAATAAAATACAGGGATTTCTCAATATTTTTTTTTTTTGACTAGCGAGTCAACAGTGGGGGATTCAAAAAGAGTGGAAACGTTTAGCAGGGTTTTCCCTGCACAAAAGTTCAAAAATACCCTTTTATGCAAGGTTTACTGAAATTTTCTAACTGTATTATAGCAAAACCATGTTATATAAGTAATGTGTTATATGGGGACTAATATAATAAAACTATATAGTAGTTTTATTTTAAATATATAGCATGTACCCAAAAGAAAAAAGGGGGGGGGGGTAAAAGTTTAGCACTTTTGGAAGACCTCATTGCTACAAACCTCATCATTACAAAACATGAAAATTTAAGTCCCTTGAACTTTGTATTAGCAAGATTCTACTGTAAAACACCAATGAGCTTTTTAGACTAAACTAATGGTGGGAAACAAATTCACATTGAGAAAAAAAAGCAGCTGATCAGGCAAAATTTTAATTTAGAAACTGTAAAAGCCAAATGGTAAAACAGTCCAAAGGCCCTGTGCTGGCCACTGCAATGTTTCAATGTTATTAACTAAAAAGCATAGATTCACCATCTTTGTTTTTTGATATGGAGTGTTGTCATGTTGGAGGGTGAAATGATCACTTCCCTTTTAATAATGAATTAAAACTAAATAAATGTGAAATTAAATAAAAGAACAGATAATTTATGAATTATAACTGGGAAAATTGCAGACATAAGCCTGTGTAACATCATTCAACTAATTAAACCAATAAAAAACTACCATTGAGGGAATTAAGGTAACATAAATAAAAATGATATAGAACTAAAATAGAAAATATTAATAGCACATTCAAAAGTTTTATCCTCTGTGTTAAACAAGAGGTCAAATGTAATGATGAAAAAAAAAACCCAAGTGGGAGAACCCTGAAAAGCCACTTTGAACATAAGAGTTTACAAGCCTCAATATGCTAACAATTTTCACTGAACTAAACCTGATTTGGTCATGTACACCTCAGCATGAATTGTTGAGGAGGCTTCCATCCTGCAGTGGGTTGATAATGGCTGCACTTTACCTTTTACCAGGGATCACCAATTGGTAGAGACCACCATCCCACCTCCAGACTTCCAATGATTTTTCATGGACTATAAATTATCTGAACCTAAGTCATTAATTTGTACATAAAGTATATTTTAGTTTTGCATTTTTATAAGTTCCCTTAATTTGATGAGTAACATTAAAAAATTATGGCCTCCGTAGCCATTAAATTATGGTCAGGAGTGGGAGTGCAGTAGCACATGCTCCTTGAGCAGACCATGGTTCAAGCCCCTGACTGCTAAATATGGTCGATCTGCCAACCTGCACTGGACCAGCATGGCAGATTATGGTCCATTTCCCTCAGCATGAATTGAGGAGTCTTCCATCCTGCAGTGGGTTGATAATGGCGACAGTTAAGCTTTTTTTTTTTTTTTATTTAAAAAATTATTCATAGATTTATATTGAAAGCTTTCGTATATATTACCTATGTCAAAAAACATCTGAAATGTAAATAATTTTATTTTGCAATACACTTTCATAACGTTCACTCCAATAGTCATTCATTTGTTTATTGTGCTTGTCTGATAACACAATATTCTCTAATTAACTATTCTCTATTTTTTTGTCTACTTATTACTCCATTTTTAGATGTACAGTTGGTTGTGATTTTTTCTTTGGGATAACAAGATGTTTTTTGAAATATTATATAATGTAATGTTAAAATTTTTAAATTGGCAAAACCATATATCTCCCCCCCCCCACCAAAGCAGTTATCATTTCTAACCAGTGTCTGGAAATGCTGATGCTGATTCAGAATGGACTACTCCCATTTACCCAATATTTGAATTGTTATTGCTTCAATGATAGGGAGAAAAGGGAAAGAGGCAAGCAAAAGAAAGAGAACATCCAAATATTATAACGAAGATGAGCTATGCATCACATGACATAGTATACACGGCCAATCCCACATGACACTGCATTAATAAAGTAATAATACAACTGTTATTTAAAGACTGAATTTTTCAGCTGACAAAGACAATATCTGCTGTCAAAAGTTACCACTTATATTTTAATATAACTGATTTTAATTGTAAATATCTTCTGTTTTTTTCCATTTTATTTCTACTACTGCTTTTTTTATATTAGTGAATAAATGTAATTTTGAATACAGTGCGTGTGGGGTTAGTGCTCAATAAGTCCAATACATATTGATCCTTATTTTAAAACTCTATGATAATGATTTTGTTACTTTTAAAAACTAAAAAAAAAGAAATTTTAATTCAATTAATTGTGACAAACTGGTAATAAATGAAAAAAAATTATTGCATATTATCTGATGTTTAGTTATTAACATATTTTTACATGTAGAGTTTAATATTTTTTGTGGCCAGTGACATCAACCTCATATATAAGTGGTCTGCACCTGAAAAATGGTTGGGGAAACACTGCTCGACTGGATTTAAACCCGGTGACTTGATAAGCTAAATTAAATGCCCTACCATTCCCGGTGACAGTAAAAACAAGAGGCACTGTGAACTGGATAGTTGTTACCCTAGAATACAGGAGTATTTAAATCATTATTGCCCCTCAAATGTTCAGCACCACTTGATCATACAGGCTATCTTGTATAGCCTGTTTGATTCATCTTAGTTTGCATTTCAAGTAGAGGGGCCCACTTCACTAGAGTCTGCATGAAATTCCTCATTGCTTCTCTTGTAAACTTGATTCGCCAGACTCCATCATAGCTTTCCAATCAGTCTTTTTTGGGAGCCTAAACCAGATATGCAATTCTCTTTGCAGGGCTCTCTCAGAAATAGTATTAAGAGATCCTTAGCGAACTGTTTGCATTAGTTCTTGTCTTGATGAAAATTGCTTTTCATTTACCAGACGTGAGTTTTGTTGTAAATCACTATCACTTAGCACAGCTGTAGCTCTTTTTTGGGCTTAAGGGTACAAGGAATAAATAATCCCAGAAGTAAAAATTAAAAGGGAACAGTTTTTAGGCTGGACTGAATGAAGTAATAATAAAGCCAGCAAGCTTAAAAAAGCATCTGCTAAAAACAAAACAACCTTAAATAATTTGTCTAGTTCTTCCTTGAATTTATTCAAACTACCCACTTTCCCAACAACAGATGGAAGTTTGTTCCAACTATCAACCACTGCTGGCTGAAAGCAAATTTCCACATCTATTCTGCAACCATCCTTCCTCAATTTTAATTTATGTTCCTCGTGTGTGCAGTCTGAGCAATACAATGTTATCAGCATTGTGCTTCCTCAATCAATTGAAAGCCTTAAACATATCAATCAGATGACCTTACAGGTACCTAATCTCCAGAGGCTGAAATTTGCTGAACTGAAGCCTTTCTTAGTGAGACCACACATTTGTTCTCCTCACCAATCTTGTTGCCCTTCTTTTCACCCAGTCCAGCGGGTCTGCATCCTTCCCAAAATGACTTATACAATAGAATAACCACACACCTCCTTATCCTGCTAGCAAAATAGGATTTTTTTTATTTTTATTTATTTATTTTTTGCTAATGCCATATAAGCTTGCTTTTTTATTTTTTTGCATCATTTGTCACTATTAGCTAATTTTATTTTAAATTGGTTGGCATCTGGGGCAACACTCATCACAGACATAACTCTGAAATCCAGTGAGGTTTAGAAATGTCTTATACAAGGTGTCATGAAAAACTTGAGCCCAATGAGTGGATGCTCCATCCAGCTGAAAGATAACAGTACGCTGTCTCTGTTCCAATTGCGGTTTAGCATAATTAATGAGAATGTCTAAAAATACGTTTGTACTAATCGTGTTTTTGTAGAAGAAGAAAGGTCCAATAATATAATCATGTAATAGGGTGCACCACACATTGATTTTGGAACTGTTACGAATATGCTCTCTTACAACATGTGGATTTTTGGATCCCCAAATATGCATATTGTGTCTATTGACAACACCACTAACATGAAACGAGGCCTCGTTTCATGTTAGTGGAACGAGGCCTCGTCCAAAAAACAAACGTTCTGCAAACACTGATTATCCTCATCAATTTTATTCAATATGAGGTTAGCAAATTCCTCACGTTTACGATGATCATTTGGTTTCGATTGTTGAACTATCGGAACTTTATAGGCATATAGCTTTAGATGTTTCCGTAATACTTTGTGCACTGTAGACTTTGGTACTTGTAACTGCCGTGAAGCTTGTCGCACGAATTTACTAGGTGATCGTGTAAAAGCAACTTGAATTGCACCCACTGTTTCTTTGGAAATGGACAGTCTGCCAATGCTTTTCCCTTTCTCAACTGACCCAGTTGCCAAAAACTTTTCCATCCACAATTTAATAAGCTTCAGGTCTGGAAGATTTCTACTATACTCGGCTCTAAACATTCTCTGCAAAGTCAGAGGAGATTTTGTATCAGCTAACCAAACAACACACTGAACTTTCTCTTGTACAGATGGCATCTTGAATGAATAGAAGCAAAAGCAATACTAGTGGCAAGCATAGTAAACTTAATCAATACATCATTGTATTGTTGTATCGATAAAAACTTTCAATATAAATGTACAATATGGTTAGATTTTGTTAACCTCCCAACAGTAATAAAATTTTTGTAACAAAATGTAATCAGGGTAATCATTTGTGGACACCCTGCACATTAGATTGTTATAGGCGTACATGTATTTCCCATCACCATCAATGGAACAGAACTTGTCTACAAAAAAAAAAAAAACTGCTGTTTTATTCTGAAGTGCCATGTTGACCACTTTCATAAGTTACACAGATACAGGTTGGGAAACACTGTTCTAGATGATTAAACATAATCGGGGAACTTCACTCTGTGACACAATTGGAATTTGGAGAGTACAAAGTGTACAGAAAGGATAGACATGATGAAGTTCAAGTGTTGGTCAAGTCAGACATCGAAGGCAGATATTATTGGGATATCAGAGATGTGGTGTCACACATGTATAAGCATGTACAGAATTGGAATTTAGGGAGTACAATGTGTGCAGAAAAGGTAGACAGGATAGGAAGGCTTATGCTGTTAGTTAAGAAACATAAAATCTAAGGAAGTGCATTCAGCTGACATGGGTGGACAGTGTAATATTGAGCCAGTCTGGTGTGACACAAGCACTGGGAAAGTAAAATTGAGAGTAGGAGTGTGTTACAGTTGTAGTGACTCTGATGAGTACAACTGTACAGATTGTCTTACAATGGGGGATTTTAGCTTCCTACATACTGACTGGAACTTGTGGGTTGGTCACTCACACACTAGCAAGACTTCTGTGGATTTATTGGATGTTTTTTTCTACAGCAACATATTAGACAGGCAACCAGACAGCATATTGCTCTTGATGTGGTTATCAGCAGTGATTATTCGTGCATTAGGAATTTGCAGATAAAGGAACCACTAGGTGGCAGTGATCACAGTGTACTGATTACTACCAATTGGGTAAAGGGAAGGGTTTTTGCTTCCATAAAGGTGACTACAATGGGACCAACTGATCATGTTACCAGCAGAAAATTATAAATGGGAAGCATTCAAGAAAGTAATTGTGGAAACTACTAGGCTTTTCATACCTATTAAGAAATACTGTTCAAGGTTTAGGCCTAAATGGATGTCGGATGAACTAATGAGACTTGTGGGAGAGCAGAAAAATGCAGGAGATGCATATAAAATATCAGGTGACGCAAAAGTCTATGATAGATATAAGCTAGTCTGTAATAAAATCACAAAGGAAATATGGCAAGTGAAGGCAGATTATAAGAAATCTTTAGCAAAGGGTGCTAAGAAAAACAGTAAGGACTTCTTTAGTTATATAAACTCTAGAAGGAAGGGGATGAAACAATTGGTCCACTTGATATCGATGGTTCGACTGTTGATGATCCTACTCAGAGAGCTGATAATCTGAATCAGTATTTTGCATCTTTCACAAATGAGGAATTATTAAAGGAGGTAAATGCCAGAAGTTTATTAAACTGTAACAGGGTGTTTAATGATTCTGCAATAACTGAGAACAAAGTGGAGGATAAATTGCCAAAGTGAAACATAAGAAAAGTACCTGGGGTGGATGGGATATATCCAGTTATATAGAAGGAGGTAGCAAAGAAAGTAAGCACACCATTAGCCATAATTATGAGAGCATCCTTGGACTCAGGGGAAGTCCCCATGGAAGTGAACTTGTGCAAATGTATACCCAATTCACAAAGTGAATTGGGTATACATTTGCACATTGGGGTACATCTAGAAAGATCTAGGAGTGACACGAATAATTACAGACCAGTTAATTTAACTTCTGTTCTGGGGAAAAAAATGGAGTCACTGGTTAAAGATGCATTGCAGGATCATCTAGATAAGACTGCTGTAAAAATTCAGGCACAGCATGGGTTTGTTAAGGGAAAGTCTTGTCTGACAAATTTGATTGGATACTATGATGTGGTTACAAGGAACTGGATGCAGCAAATAATTTTGAAATCATATACTTTGATTTCAGGAACTTTTGACACTGTTGCACATGAAAGACTACTCTATAAATTGGCGCACTATAGTATTAAGTGCAAGTTGCTACAATGGATAAAAGGGTGGTTGAGTGAGAGAAGACAGAGAGCGGTAATCAATGGATGCTGCCCTTCGTGGACTAATGTTATTAGTGGAGTCCCCCCAGGGTTTGGTGTTGGGCCCACTGTTGTTTTGTATATTTATCAATGATATTGATGAAGGTATATCAGGTTTAATGTTGAAGTTTGTAGATGATACAAAGGTAGGCCGGGTTGTTAATGACAGTAATGACAATGTGCTACTCCAACAGGATCTAAAAAATTTGAGATGGGCTGAAAAGTGGCAACTGAAGTTTAACCTTGACAAATGCAAAGTACTGCATATGGGTAGATGTAACCCCAGAGAAACATACCAACTGTGTGGTACTACACTTAGGGTGGTAGAAAATGAAAAAGATCTGGGAGTAATTGGGCAGTTAGATATGATGTTTTCTGAACAATGCAGATAGGCTGAAAGAGCAGGTCATGGGATTTTGTCAATGACATACAGGAATTTTGCTAGTAGGGAAAAGGAAGTGGTTATCCCTTTGTATAATCAATGGTCAGGCCACTAATGAGTACTGTGCACATGTCCGGAAGCCTGATCTTAGGAAGGATGTAGCATTGCTTTTGTGAGAACAGAGAAGGGCAACAAGATTGGTGAGGGCAATGAAAGGGTGGGCTTACCAAGAAAGATTTAAGTTCTGCCAACTGTAGCATCTGGAGACTAGGCACCTGCAAGGTAATCTGATTGAGGTGTATAAGGGTTTGAATGGGTTGAGCAGTCTCAATTCTGACGGGATTCTTCTGCTTGCTCAGATTGCAAACCTGAGGGGGGCATAAATTCAAACTGAGGAAACAGTTATAGAATATATGTGTGGAAATTTTCCTTTAGCTAGCAGGTAGTTGATTGCTGGAACAAACTTCCACGACAGATGGAAGTTGTGAAAGTTGATAGCTTAAATAAATTCAAGGAGGAACTGGACAAATGTTTAGAGGGAATGGATGTGTGAAATGATTTTTTTTTTTTTTGGCTGATGCTACATAAGTTTGTTTTCTTGCATCACTAGCCTCTACTAGTAACTACAAACAAGATACAATCTAGATATCGTACAGTTTGAGTTTGACTAATTTAATTATACACAGTGCAATAACTATTACCTTGTGGACGTGATGGCATATGAAGGCCTCTAACTCTTGGAAGATTTTCAGGACCAGGTCCAGGTATCCTTAAAGGTGGCATCATCCTTGGTCTTGGACCTCTTATTCCAGGAGGCATGCCCATCTGAAGTGGTTGATTATTGTAATTGCCAGCAAAATATGGATCTCCAATAGGAAGCTGTCCAGAAATATCATCTACTGCACTCCATTCCAATGGAACATCTGATCCTTCATTCACTAAAGGAGGATTAAATCCTGGAGGAGCCACACCAAGTAAACCAGCTGCGATCATTCCATCAGAACCTGCAATGATAACCCAACATTTATATGAACACAAAAAAAAAAAAAAAAAAAAACATAAACAGCATTTATCAACATGACTATTGGTTAGCAAAATGACATTTGACATTCAGCCCAGATCCAAATAGAAAATAATCTAAATATTATAGAGATATTTGAAAGTAATATGTTTATTCGTGTATTTATAACAAGAGCCCATGCATCGATGGTGTCCAACCCATAGCATGTCAGTATTTTGTCTGTCCGTATTTTGCTTGCAAATGCATCAGAATTGGCTTTTTGTGCCGTGAATGAGTCATAGATTTAAATTTAATGAGGAAAAAATTCTGAACATCCAACACAACTAAGTTAGTAATCACTGAAACCCTGGAAATTAAGTTGCAAGAAAATTCTATCAATGTGCAGCATCCCTACCTCATTTTGGATTCATGGCCATTACCCCAGGGTCCTGAGCTGGATATCATCATTCTTCTCTTTCTTGGTGATTCCTTCTGACTCTCTCTCTCTCAGGGTAACTGAGAATTTTTTTTGGCTGGTGCAGCATAAGCCTCAAGCTTCCTTGCACCATATGGCTAATAATAATAATAATACTAATCTCCAATTAATACTTTGACAACACACACACACTGCATCATTTCCAAACCTGTGTTCAAGCCAGTTAGTCGAAAAGCCTAGTCTGCTCAAGAAAGGAAAAGTTTTGTAAAATTGTTTTAACTTATTTCATCTCTGTGATTTTAATTTATCTCATCGCCGTGATCTTTCGTTTTAGTTAATTTTAATCAATTTTGACACGTCTTCTATCACTTAGTGTTTCGTGCAGGTGGTTTGATATGTTTTGGGGTTGGGTTGGCTTCCTTTACCTTCTATCCCGGGGTATGTCAAATCATTTGTGGTGCTGAGTGCAAGAATTCATTAAAATTATTTCAGTCATTTATATTTGGAGAGTGTCATCCTGAAGTTATTCCATGGATCAGATTGGGGTAATCTCTCTTTTATTCTTTTAAGTAACATATAATGTACAAACAAAGCTTCAACCAACAAGGTTGAAGGCAAAGCAACAATACAATACAATGTATCCTCAGTTTCTGTAATGATCAATATGCATGCAGTAAAGTTAGATATGTAGGCTGAATAGCATAAATCAAAATGAATATGACAAAACTGAACTATATGGCTTATACTAATACTAAAAACCATTGATAAGTGGCAATAAAGATGCACTAAACTTCACCGAAATCATTAACACAGTGCAAGAAAACACACACTGAAATCAAAGTTAAAATTTTTATTGCAAAAAATTCAAATATGTAAACACACCTGCCAAAACATATGATATAAAGTCCAGATAAAATTTTTCAACGTTGTAAACATTGAAAAAGTATATCTAGAAAACCTAACATTTACATTAGGTTTTCCAGATACTTATCAGCATAGATTGTTATTCATAAGTTAAACATGAGCAGAGTAACCCAATGTTAGCTTTTAAATGCATATTATTAAATTCAATGGGCCTGTAACTGAAAAAATATATCTGCTTATTTAAAAAAACAATACAATCTAGACTAAAAACTGGAAGAAAACGAAACTTATTGTAAAAGTGAAAGAAACACACACACACACAAATGATTTTGAAAACTTGCACTCTAAATCATAAATTGAAAGAGTTGGTAGGTATGCACTTTGGGATTCTGTTACCAAGTCAATGCAAAAATAAATATGCACATCTTCAGATGAAGTTGAAAGGAAACAGTTTCTTCTCATCTCTAACTATAGAGAGGTTTTTGTGACACTGAATTTGTTTATAGAAAATGCAAATTAACAAAACTGTAAAACACAAAAATTATGTCAAGATAAACAAAGGAAAGTTGATCATTATGTGTTTTTTCAGCCATACAACCTTGAAGCATTTTTGGATGACAACAGTGGAATGTGACAAGTCTATCAAATCTTGCCTTGTCAAGAATTGATAGACTTGTAAATTTCAATAAATATTTCATTACATAATGGCTTGGAAGACTGTACAGCCAAGGCAAGAGGAACTGCTTTTCTAATCTTGAATAAATGAACAAGAGAGTATTTAATGTTAAGGAATGTACGAAATTCAAGAGCAGAATAAATATATTTAAACTGGTGGTATCTGATCACTTAATGAGCATAGATACTAAACTATTAGTATGTAGGGATAAATGTATATTCTCTTGGAATATACATGCTGTTATTTGACTGTATCATTTACTTTGAAAGCCAAAAGCTTTCACTTTGTTTAATCTTCAGTTCCAAATTCCAAAAAGAATTTTCTAAATGTTTCCATTACCTGTCTGAAAACTGATCTTATCATATTTTAATATTATCTACCTAATAATCTTGTAAAATACATACAGGATGATTCAAAAAGGACGTTACAACTTGGTAAGTGTATAGAAATTTATTCAGGAGACATAATTTATTTAACTGTCATATTGTAGCAAAAAACATCAAGTTTTACTGATGTAGTGCCGCATACCGAATTCTGTCAACACGAGCACCAGCAGCTTGCATTTAAAAAATGGCCACTTTCACATTTCATGTTAGCGGTATGGTTAACACCCACAACTGCAGGATTTGGGCCAGCAAAAACCCATGTGCACATCTGGAACATGTTCGTGATAGCAGAAAGGTGAATGTCTTTTGTGCCCTCAGCAAAGAAAAATTTTACGGACACTTCTTTTTCCACGAGACAGCCATCAATGGTATCATGTATCTGGATATGCTGGAAAATTTTCTCATTCCACAGTTCAACGATGACCACGAAGGACGCTTTCACTTTTCAGCAAGATGGAGCAATTCCTCAATAACTGTTTCCCAGGTTGGTGGATTGGTTGAGAGCAGGATCATTAGCATGGCCACCTCGTTCCCCAGATTTGACACCTCTAGACTTTTTACTATGGGGTTTCATTAAAGACCGAGTGTTTGTTCCATCCTTACCCACCAATCTTGCTGAGCTCAAAACTAAAATCACCGCCGCAGTTACAGAAGTTACACCGGATATGTTACGTCACGTTTGGGAGGAAATTTAGTTCAGATGTGATGTCTGCCGTATCACCAATGGCAGTCACATCGAACCAAAATGACTGTTCTAAATAAAACTTGATGTTTTTTGCTACAATATGACAGTTCAATAAATTATATAAGTCTCCTGAATAAATTTCTATACACTTATGAAGTTGTAAAGTCCTTTTTGAATCATCCTGTATAATTTGTAAGGTATGTATTTTATATAACCTTTATAACCATTTTTTTCTTTTCAAAATATACTGCAACTTTTATATTTTTAAACTGTGTTCAATAACTTTTATTTGTAGTAAACAGAATTCATTACCCCTTGATCTGCATCATGCAGGGGCTCCAATTAACCAGTCTAGGAAAGTTTGCAGTCATAAAAAAACTCATTCCTGGGGAAAACAAGAGATTTTAGTCAAGTCAAGTCAAAATCTCTCTCTCTCTCTCTCTCTCTCGTACGCTGCACTACAGCTGAATTTACAAAAATTTAAAGAGGGAGAGGAACACCAATAATCGTAATCTTGTAAGTCACAAAGGGAGTTAAGATATTTAGAATAAAAATCCATGAATTTATAGGAAACCATCCAGTGAAGAGTTTCCTATAAACTTTTATGAAGGAAGACCCTTTACTGTCTTTCAGTTTATTCTTGCTGTGGTTGAATATAATTACAGCATTCTACATAATTAACCAAAAACTTCTAGGAATGAAGAAAAGAGCAATAAATGAAGAGCAAAGAAAAGGAGTATTAAAAAGCAATAAGTGACAAGGAAGAGGGGGAAACCAAATACAACAGAATCGCCACAAAATTTTTAGGTTTTCCTTGATAAAATGCTCAATAAACTGGAACAACTGAAAAATTAAATTTTAACTTAAGACAGTAAGGAAAGATTATCCACAAAGACTGGATATATTTTCTGTGTCAAGATTAAGAATTCATTGGATACCACCTGCAATATCTTAATGTTAACTTGTCTATAATTCATATAAGATTCAATTTCAAAAATTATTTATTACCTGGCAGAGGACCACAGTTCGGACCCAATTCTCTTGGGATATACATGCTGTTCATGTTCTAAAATAAAGAATTTCAAGAAAATGTGAATAAGAGAAAAATTTATAATAAACATTTCAAAATAGCAAAACCAAATGAAATTCTTAAAATTTAAAAAAAAAAAAAAAAATTAAATAACTAAAAACATTCTTGACAATACACTCTACCTCTAATAATTATACAATGTGTTCACATTTGTGAACACATTCATGATAGCCCCAAGTTAAGTGTGCACTCATGCACGATAGATCCATTTTTCTCGACATACTACAGTAGTTTATGATTCCTCAGCTGGAAGAATTGTAGCATTCATCACTTTTCAACTAGAATGCACACCTCCACACTGGACTGCAAATGTCTGTCATTTTCTGCACAAGACATTTCCTGGTAGATGTATGGGCTGTGATGGACCAATTGCCTGGCTTCCACTTATCGGTACTATGCCCGAATCCAGTCTTTTCCACAATCAGGCATGAAACCTCAAGATCATTGCAAACCCTTTGGGGTAGAATTTAATCACCAATGCCACTATGTTGGTGTTGGATTTTTCTGTGCCTGCAATTTACCTCTATTGGGAAGGAATGCTTTCTCTGTCGATCTCTCAGCATTCACTCACTCACTCCTGTTTCTTACTGGCCGTACCTGGGGTACCCTCTCCGCGTGGTTTCCACCACTTCTCAACTCTTTTATCCCCTCCTTTCCTCTATCCTTATTTCATTTCTTGGGTCATCTCCCTCAGTTTGTCAGGAGGAGTAGACCCTAATAGGAACCCCCTACTGACTTGGCCCAGCTCCTTGTGTCATGGATGGATGATGGAATGCCCCTTGCTGGTGGGGGGGAGGCTTCCATTAACTAAGTGGCCAGATGAACAACACCATATTCACAATATCCACACTATTCACACCCTCACCTGACCTTGGCAGATTCTGCTACTTCACAGTGCCACTTTTACGTGGTTTTGTGGGGGACCACTGGTCCTGCTGACAGATACACATATTGTCCACTATGACCTAGCCTTCGTGCTCCCTTGTCATCACACCCTTAGACTTCTCCCTATGGGGGTACCTCAAGGATTATGTGTACAGAACACCCATTACTAACACAAACTCTTAATGCAAGGGTAACCAAGACAATCAAAACTTTGATATGCAGGCCTATACATGGCAAGAGGTGTACTGAAAAACAAACTTTTGTTTTCATAATATTTTGCATAAGACCACATTTCATTTCTTTATGTCTTTTGGTTATCACCTAATTAAATTTTAAAGTAGGAACAGGACTTTACAGAACACCCTGTATAGTTTACATTAAAAATAGAATTCTTAACAATGCATTCAACCTTTTTTTTTTTTTTTTCCCCCCTTAATGAAATGTCTGCAGCTTCGTTTAAAAGCAAAAAAATGTTTAGAGATACTGCAGCAAAAGCTAAACATGCAGCTGCTTCAGCTTTTAGGGAAAGTTTTGTTTCTCACTTCCCAAATTGTAGCTATAAAGTACCAATAATAGCAAAACAGCCTAAATGATTGAGAGGCAGTACTCCACAGTATCAATAAAAAATTACAATTAACAAGTTACATAAAGTGAAGATAAGAATTAATGACAAACATCTTTAAAATTAGTTACTGCCACCACTTATTTATCCCAAATTGTGTTCTGATATGTTTATTTTATAGCCAAGTTTTTCATTATTAATATAAATCAATCTGTAGCAGTCAGAGTAAAGCCACAAGCATTAGCTTCTTCTGGGACCACTAACAGCATCAAGTTCATCAAAGTTTAAAAGTGAAGACATCAAATCCTCTGCTATGCCTCTCATTCATTCTGCAATCAGATAAACGTATCACAAATCAGACAAAACTGCATCAAACTACTGTTTATAATGTCTGAAGTTTTGGTATAGATAAAAAAACCATACAGTAGAAAATCTGTATCATAAGAACTAATGTTAGAGAGTCAGCATAGGTGTGTCATCAGTTGTATTATTCTTAGTATTAGTAGTGACAAAGGATGAAAGAAAGCATGCTTATACAGCAACATAAAAAAAAAAAAAAAAACAATTTCAGCATCACCTATCCGTCCCTTCTAATAATTTGCTTCATTCTTGCTTGAGTTTATTTAAATTACGCACTCCCAACAACACCAGGTCTAATGCTAGATAGCTGTGTGGAAATTTGCTTTGCTTTCAGCCAGCCAGGTTTACTGGCTGAAAGCAATTTTCACACATCTATTCCTCAATTTAAATTTATGCCTTGTTATGTTGTCTGAGCAAGAGGAGGGATGTCATCAGCATTCTTACTCAATCCATTCAAAGCCTTAAACACCTCAATCAGGTCTCCTGATGCAATTTACTGAACTGAACCTTGTTCATAAAGTCCTTCATCAAAGACAAAAGGATGTTCATGGTAAGAACATCCTTTTGTTCTCACTAATCTCATTGCCCTTTTCTGCATCCATTCCAACAGATCCACATCCTTCCTAAAATGAGGCTTCCATACCTGTATGCAGTATTCAAGACGAGGCCTAACCATTGCCTTATACAATGGAATAATCACCTTCTTGTCCCTGCTAGCAAAATTCCTGTATATCAATAACAAAACTCCATGAGCTTTCCCAGTAGTCTGGCTACACTGCTCAGAGAACTTCATATCTGACTGCATAATTACTTCTCCACCCCAGGTCCTTTTCATTTTATAGAGCAAATACCCTAAGTGTGATACCACATAGTTGAAATGTTATTCTGAGATTACTGTTACCCATATGCAGTACCTTGCATTTATCAATGTTAAACTTCAACTGTGAGAAGTTAGTAGAAGTAAACTTCTCATGTATTTTTGTAGATCTTGTAGCAGTAGGATACCCTAATTGTTGTCATTAACCACCCTGCCAATCTTTGTGTGATCTGAAAACTTGGACAGCAAACCTGATATATGCCTTCATCAATATCACTAATAAATATAGAATGGGGAGGAGTGAAATACAGTCCAAAAAAATATATCTGAAACCAGCAGAGACAGCTGTAACAATTCTTATCCTAACCCCAGTTCTCCCCCACTTTTTATAGTTTTTCTCTATAATTCTAGATAGGGTTTACTCTAGATTGTCAAAACATCAACAACCTTTAGGATTAAAGCAAAGAAAATGCAGCAAACATATATTAACATAGTAACAGATGCAAGGAACAAAGAAAAGAAAATTGTATAGCAACTTTACTACTATATGGCACTACCTAATTGTGCAGCAGATAAGTAAAAATCAGACGTCAGTATATATCCTGGGCTAACTTTCATTAAATGTTCAACAGTGGTTGAACATTTAATAAACTTCAACTGCTACTTGATGCATATCTGTATCAAGCAGCATTAACTGCATTAACTTGTTTATACTGATCATGCAGCTCTTGTTAAGTATGGTTTTAAATCTTCAATTATTATTCTGTGTTATTATTCTGTAGTATGTGTAGTCCATACACAAGGTGTTCATAAAGTCCTTGTGCATTTTAAACTGCAATAACTTAGGTTCCATACAAGATAAAAAAAATCTAGAAAATACATTGGATAGGTAATATACAAGGTGATTCACTACCAGTGCGACAAACTTGCAGGAGGTGTAGGGGCACAAAGACGAATCGGAATCACATAGCATTGCAGGGTCCGAAATGCCTTTGTCGTGCGGTAGAGGATGTTGAACGGGAGGTTGCGTGAACAGCGATCCCACTGGAAATCAGCATTTGCGAACCGTTTCTGTTGAAGAAACCAAGTAGCAAAAGTCCTCCGGAGTGGATAATCCGCAGGCTCCAATGATTGGACGCATTGCAGATGGTATGAACTCATTTGGTTTGTTGACAGTATCCTCCATACAGCGGATTGGAAAATACCCAATCTTTGGCCTATCGCTCGAGTACTTGTACTCGGATTGCCTTCTACAAGATGTAGGACATTCTCCTCATTGTCTGGCGTCCTCGTCGTTCGCTCTCGATTCATGGTGTGCTCCTCATCATACAATTTTCATACACGTGCGAAAATCGTATGATGAGGAGCACCTGTGCGGGAAACGTTCCTGGTACAAGCGCAGAGCGGCATGCCCGTTACAGTCCGCAGCTCCATACGCGAGGTGCATGTCGGCCAGTTCAACGTTTGAATACTCTTCCATCCTATTGCTTCGGGAAACAGTTCGCAAATGCTGACTTCCAGTGGGATTGCTGTTCACGCGACCTCCCTTTCAACGTCCTCTACCGCATGATGAAGGCATTTCGGACCCTGCAATGCTATGTGATTCCGATTCGTCTTTGTGCCCCCTACACTTCCTGCAAGTTTGTCGCACTGGTAGTGAATCACCCTGTATTCTAGTTTTTAAGGTATGTAATCATAAGATTGTTGATATATAACAATAATTTTCATCATTACTGATGTAAAAGATAGTGCAATTTTGTAATTCCATAAAGCACATTCACCAGTTGTGCTTCTGTTAAGACATTAATTGTATTTGGTTTCCTGGTAGGATGATCATTTAAAGGACAAGGTTTTTGAGAAGTAAACTTACTTTCCCATAGGGAGAAAAAATCCAATGGGAACAAATTGGATCAGTGAGCTGGCCAAGCAATTAGCCTACCTTTGCTGTTCCATCTATTTGAGAAGACTTCGTTTCAAAATTTTTGGATGCTCCAAACAAAGTGATATATTTTGCTGGAAAACAGTATTGGCTTCAACTCTTAATTGCCTTAGTTCAGGAATAAAATAATCCTGTAGCATGATAACTATAACTATTAACTACTGTTCCTTCAAAAAAGAAAGGACCACCACACAAGTTTTTTCCCAGTGCACACAAAACAATTGATTAATTAACCTTGCCACCTCACCCTATATAAATAAAATAAAGCATAATTGTACAGATAAGATATAGAATCAGTTTTGTAAATAGCTATGAACAAATTAAATTTGATAGGAATTGCACAAATCTCATATTGTGAAGGAAAGTCACAATCACTACAAGTTGCCTTGATATTGCACCAGCACTTTAAATAGAAAGCTCTTTTCCACTGGAGAAATACAGTCTGTCCTCGTATAGCACGATAGTTGTGTTCCTAGAAAACCTCGTGCAATGCAAAATTGTGCAATATAAACAACAGGCCCTATGGGAAAAGTGGGGTTAGGTGCCAACCACCCAAGATTGAACACACATTTGGAACCAAAACATTACCAAACACAATAAATAATCGGGTAATTTTAATCGTCATAAAATACTTACATATTTTATAACGATTAAAATACGTAATAAAAAATATAATATATATTTTTATTATACAGTAATACCCCGACTTACGCTACCCCGACTTACGCGAACTCGGAGTTACGCGGTTCTTGATTTTTTTCGTTTGGCAACGCTGCCGCCCACTATCTTCAAGGTCGTTTTTCATATGTTATCCATATACGGTGCGACGGCGGAGAATGAGAGCGAAAGATGAACAAAATTCAACTTTGTTGCTTTTATGTTTTTTATATCAGTGAAGGGGAAACACATTTCACCATAATAACGTAAAAACCAACACAATTCCAGCTATCGGTATAATCGCAAATGCAATTAGATCGAGTTTACTACCAGTTTATAACAGATTTCACTAGCAGAAACACAACTGGATTTTTATTGTTTTATGGTAGTAACCCCTAGAAATGTGAGGTGTTAATAGTGTATCTCTGCCTTTATGGTGTTGTTTATTCAGTTGCTACATGCGCGCAGCTTTGTTTATGCGTATCCAGCGTGCCTCCTCGTTTTGTAATTGTGCTTTATTCCCTAAAAATGAGTAAAATACTTAATTAAAAGGTGTGAAAAGGAAGCGTCCTGATGAAGACACTGCAGAATCAGAGAGAAAAAGAAAAGCAATTATAAAGCAATAAACAGAGGCGGTCTGGGTCAAAGATTCTTACCCGGGAAAATTTATAGTGGCCTCATACTATGGTTTATGGCCAAAATCACACTGGCCCACCGGGGTTTCCCCGGTAAGGCTTATGGCCAGTCCACCTCTGTCGATGGAGAAAAAATATGAAATTGTGAAACGCTTTGAGCGAAATGAAAGACCATGTGATATTGCACGTGCTACAGGCCTAAATGAAGCAACGGCGAAAAACACATGACAATTGCAAACTTGACAGTTGAAAATTGAAAAGGGCTCAATTGTAAAGGGCTTAAAAATTTTAGAAAACATAGCCTCCAACGAAGAACGCGTTATAGCTACAAAGCAAGGAATAAAAAAAATTATTAGCTTGCTACGAAGAAATTCTGCGTGAAAAAAAGAACGCGCTGTGTCGTCAGACGAATTTGTTAGATTTTATGAAGCCATCGACATCGAAATAACTTTTTTACGTAAGTCATTTGTTTTTTTTAATACATATTTTGTATTAATATGTATAAATAACTGCAATTTTATTAATATTTTTCTTCTAAACTAGTGTTTTTGTTAGTCCTTGGTCCCAATTAAGCAAAATTTATATGTATTTATATGCAAAGTTGTACCCCGACTTACGCGAATTCGACTTACGCGATTTTCGTCGGACCCACCTATCGCGTAACTTCGGGGTATTACTGTAATATAATAAATATTTTTTATTATTTATTATATTATAATAAAGTATTTTTAGTATTTTTTAATACTAAAAAAGTATTTTTTACGAATAAAATACGTATGTTATTCGTAAAAAAATTATTATATTAAATAAAATAGTCGTAATAAAATACGTATTTTATAATACGTAATGACTATTACGTAATAAAATATTGCTAATGCTTTTGCTTCTATCGTAAGCAAACTTGTTTTTTGTTTGATTTTCTATCCAAACAGATGACAGCCGTTCCATCCCTTCCAATTCTTGTGTCTTAATCTAATGGATTTTAATTACACTTTGAGTTGTTCCTGCTACGAAAGTTGTTTTTATTTTCTCCGCATTCTTTGTAATTCTCGGCGTTGCCTCATTTAGGTCTGTAGCACGTGCAATATCACATGGTCTTTCATTTCACTCAAAGCGTTACACAATTTCATATTTTTTTCTCTATCGACAGAGGCGGACTGGCCATAAGCCTTACCCGGGAAATACTGGAGGCCGGTGTGATTTTGGCCATAAACCATAGTATGAGGCCACTATAAATTTCCGGCGTAAGAATTTTTGACCCAGTCCGCCTCTGTTTATCGATATTGCTTTTTTTTCTCTCTCTCTGAATCTGCAGTGTCTTCGCCAGGACGCTTCCTTTTCACACCTTTTAAGTATTTTACTAATTTTTAGGGAATAAAGCGCAATTACAAAACGAGGAGGCACGCTTGATACACATAAACAAAGCTGCTCGCGTATAGCAACTGAATAAACAACACCGTAAAGGCCGAGATACACTATTAACACCCCACATTTTACTAAAGCACATTTCTGGGGGTTACTACCATAAAACAATAAAAACAATTTCCAGTTTCGTTTCTGCTAGTGGAATCTGTTATAAACTGGTAGTAAACTCCATCTAATTGCATTTGCGATTATATCGATAGCTGGAATTGTGTTGGTTTTTACGTTATTATGGTGAAATATGTTTCCTCTTCACTGATATAAAACACATAAATACATTTTCAGAATCTTCTTCATTCCTATCGTGTTGCGTTCGGTTGGGGTGATTCCGCATTCGACTGCCATTTCTTGTAAACACAAAGGCGAATCGTGCATAAGCAAATTCGGTTCGTGTTATATAAGATATCGTTCCCCTATTTATAAATCGTGTATGATCGAATTCGTGTAATGTAAACACGTGTTATACGAGGACCGACTGTATATTGCTATTCACATAAATACTGCTTGACTACATCGAGAAGTGACGAAACAACTTTATTATATAATGTAAAATTTTTAATAAAACTAAGCATTAAAAATATACACATAAAATCTTATAATAATGATATATGAATTACAGTCTAACAGGTTTAAAAGGATTAAAAATGAATAATAAGACCGAAAGCACAAAGGGATATATATGGGTCCCTTTATTTTTTGAGAGTATATCTGGATTTTTCATAAATGGGCAGTTTCAAACCAGTGATGAAACCTAGTCTTGTGCACCATGATGATTTGAGCATCAATTGTCACTCTATCAATATGTATGACAATCACTGATTGACCAAAATATGGCTTTTATTAAAGGATGTGCAATGGATTCTAGATAGGGTTTACTCTAGATTGTCAAAACATCAACAACTTTTAGGATTAAAGCAAAGAAAATGCAGCAAACATATATTAATATAGTAACAGATGCAAGGAACAAAGAAAACTGTATAGCAACTTTACTACTATATGGCACTACCTAATGTGCAGCAGACAGATTAGGAACCTAAAAGAGAAAAACTATATTTTATGATATATTCCTATCCAATTTTGGAAAATAAATAGTTCTTTTTTATTAGGATCATCTGCAATAAGTTTATTGATGACTGTGTATTAGCAATTGATTTAAAGGTGTTTAAGCAGATGTTTTGAAAGTGGGGACAGTCCACTAACAAATGGTGAATGGCCAGTTGTACTTAACATGTACATTGGGGAATGCTGTCATTAGTTAATAGATACAGGTGAGTATGCCCAATCCTTAGCCTTCCTAAAACTGTTTCTTTGTGTCTGCTTTCCCGGAAGCTGGAGAGCCACATCTTTGGTTCTGGTTTTATTTGGTATCGTTTGTTTCCTGGATAACCTCTCCAGATTAGTGACCAGCTATTGTAACATGCTTAACAGATAATGTTTATAATCGGTATATGGAGTTTGAAAAGTCTGCAAAAGAGTGATATCTGGTTGTTTGGCTGCAAGATCTGCTCTTTCATTTCCTGTTATTCCACAATGTTCTGGAATCCAGCAGAATGTCACAGTTTGGTTTGGCTCATTACAAGCAAGTAATTTAGAATGGATTTGTTTCATTACAGGGTGAGAGGAGTTCGTGTTACTATTTATGGCATTGCCTCTGTATCACATTAAGTTCAGTAATGTGATCCAGAGCCAAGTTTATAGCATAAAGCTCAGATGTGAAGATACTGCATTATACAGGTAATGAGACAAACGTTGTGAATGACGGGAAGATTGCCGCAGCACCTACTTGGGTCTCAGTTTTTGAACCATCTGTATAGATCTTACAGGCCTGTGAATTAGAAGCAGAGTGAGTTTCATGTAACTGTGTGATATTTAAGGGAGACAAGGTGTTCTTTCCCCGCTGCTGGAAATAATCATAAATTGCAGGGATATTTGTCCGTGGTGGATCAGGCTGTGTCAAGTCCTGATATATATTGCCGATTTCTTGTTCCACGTTTGAGTCAGTTCTTTAAATCTAAGTGCAGCAGGTCTGTTTTCACTTGGTTTACTATTGTAAAATGACTCCCATTCAGTATTGTACAGACATCTCCAATTAGGGTGAGAGGGACGACTGCAGAAAACAAGCAATGTTTTCCTCCAAAAATGTAAGGGAGGTTCGCGGGCTTCAATGTAAAGAACCTCCCCAGCTCTGAACTGGGGAGGTTCTGAAAGCTCCTAGAGAAACTCTCAGTGCTGCTGGATGGTATTTAATCGCTCTAAAGTACTCGTCCTCGCAGAGTCATAACACTGGAGAACTATAGTCCAAACGGGACCTGATTAGAGCTCTATAAAGATGGATAAGGGTATGTCAATCAGTGCCCCATGATATGGATGACCCACACCGAAGGATATTCAATTTCTTCAAGCAGATGGTTCGTAGATAGGCCACATGTGCTTGAAAGTTCAGTTTTCTATCTAGTATCAGGCCAAGAAAACGGCCAGTGTTAGCAAGAGGAACTGGCACATTTTTTATCTTTAGCTCAGGATCAAAATGAAGTGACCTTAGTTTGCAGAAATAAGTGGGTGTGGATTTCTGTTCAGCAAGATGGTATCCATTGCATAAAGTCCAGGATTCTATTCTGTTTAGAGCAATTTGTAACTGTCTTTCGATAGTGTTCATACTTTGTGATTGGCAGGATGTGGTGAGGTCACCTGCATACATGTATACTTCAATAGTTTTTGGAAGATCTTCCAATATATTGTTGACACTAATCTCAAATAGGGTTGGACTCAGTATGGAACCCTGTGGGATACCCTATTCTTGAATGTGAGATGCTGATAGAATGTTTTGATATTGGACTTGAAAGGTATGTAACTTTGGAAAGTTCTGAATGATTTGAGGGAGATATCCTCTCAGCTCTAACTGATGCATATCTTTGATAATACCATTACGCCACGTGGTGTGGATGCTTTCTTAATATCCAGGTTTACAATCACAAGATGTTGTCTCTTGATGAAGATCTTACGTATGTTAAATTCAATTTTTACAAATAAATCTAGGGCGGACCTGTTTTTACGGAAGCCATATTGGTGATCATAAAGAAGATTTTGGGAGTCTAGAATCCAGGTGAGCCTCTTATGCACCATCCTTTCAAACATTTTGCCCAAACAGCTTGTCAATGATATTGGTCGGTAATTCTCAATTAGAGATGGATCTTTGCCCGGTTTTGGTATAGCACAAATATAGGAATGATGCAATGAGTGAGGATATGTGTTTTCTGAGAAGATACGGTTATAAAATAGCAATAGTATGTAAAGATCAGCTTCACACAAATGTTTCAGCATACTGTAGTAAATGCCATCAGGTCCTGCTGCACTATTTGGAGATTTGCTCAAGGATTCCTTGAGCTCAGCTAGAGTAAAGAGCTTGTTATATGGAAGTGAGAGATTAGTTGAAAAATTAAATTTCTGACGTTCTTGATTAGTTTTAATGCATTGAAAGGAAGTCACATAAGAGAAGAAGCAGAAATATTATAGAAAGATTCTGCTAAAGCATTTGCAATGTCAGTAGAAGAGGATAGGTTCTGTCCATTCCATTACATTATTGGATACTATAACGGTAGAAATTTTCCATTGAGAGCTTGTATTTTTTCCCCAGATAATCCGAGTGTCAGTATTTTTGTTAATAGTTGTCTAATTAACCCAGATTAGTTAATCCAGGAGTCACGTTTTGCTTTTTTCCTAATTTGTCCTGCTTTGGCTCTCAGTTTTTTTGAAAACAATTAGGTTGGCAGTAGTGGGGAATTTGTGAAACTGGTTCCAAGCACAATTTTTTTCTTGTTTTGCGTTGGAGCAATCTTCATTCCACCACTAGTTTTGGTGTACCCGCTTGTGCTGGTTGGATTTTGGAATGGAAATTTTGGCCAACGATAATATACGGCTGGTAATGTGATTGGTTGCATCATCAATATTTTGTTGCTCTACATACTGGTTGTCGAATAGGACACAAGTGGAGTAGTTTTTCCAGTCTGCTTTATGAAAATTCCAAGTACTGCCTTTAGGACATGACACGACGTGTGTTTGAACTAAACTTATGATAGGAAAATGGTCACTGTGGAATGGTCAAAATGGTCAAAGTTGAGATAGAATCAGTTGGGATACTGATCAATGTGTTTCTGGTCTCATCAACTGTAGATTTCTTATTGCATGTTAGCACAGTTTTGGCCCAAATGGCAAAGGAAAGGTCGGTTCTATGGAGACATCTGTTTGAGTTGCAGCTGAGCGGTTGTTCTGGGTAACCGATGCGTATGATCAGCTAGGCATGGTTAGCAGTATTTGCTTTCTTGCTTCAGGATATGTGGCTTTATGCTCCACTTTATAATTCTGTATTTTTCCCCGTTTTCCAAAGGTCACATGCTTTAGAAAATGCAGGATGGCTTTCTTTACAGTTTGGGCAAGTGGAAGTGGAATCACAAATAGGACAAAGAGGACATTCTCAGAAGGCGTGCCTTGGCATGCCTTCTGAGAATGCCCATACTTCTGGCACTTAAAGCCCAGAATACTTCTGGCACAGAATACCCATACTTCTGGCACTTAATGGGATTCGGGATGTAAGGCTGAACCTTGCAGTTTAAGTAACCTGTTTTAACAGAAGATGGAAGTGTCGGAGTACTGAACGTTAAAATGATGGATCTGGTTGGTAGTAGGTTGCCATCTTTCTTAGTCATTATTCTCCGTGCATATATTGCCTTTTGTTCACTAAACTCTTGTACTAGTTCTTGAGAGACAGTAAGTCCCATTTTCTGATAATGCCTCTAGAGGCATTCAGAGTGTTATGGGGAGTAACTGAAACCAGAATATTGTTAAAGGTTTTTAATTTTAACTATATTTCTGAATGCGATGTTTTTAATGTTTCAATTAGAAGGTCTCCAGACTGGAGACGCTTCACCACTTTAGGGGATCCAACAACCAATTCTAAACATTTTTGTATTAGAAAAGGCGATAGCTTGCCGACAGGTTGTGTAGATAGTGAGTGCATTATAAGAAATGCTGGCATATCTGAATTCTGTTTATCTGTCCGTAGTCTCTTCAGATGATTCAACTCATGTTCTAAGACAGAGTTAATAACTTTGTCACCCGTGGCCTCCAGTGATGAATATTCATTGCAATCCATCATGGGAATTCCTTCTCCCAGGTTACCAGCCTTGCCACGTGGAGGCAGGACTGGTGCTAACCAGTGACCAAGCAACCAGCACAAGAGGAGAGCAGTACGTTGCTAGCAATAGCAGTAACATTGCAAGCAGTGGAGGGTTCATGAAAGCACCAGTAATCATCCTAGGAATAACGCTAGAAAATTGCACAAGAAAAACTGCTTGGCACTCAGGGCCCCACGTAATGGTGTTTATGGACAATTCTGAATTAATGATTCAAAGCCATAATCCTGATGGAAAATAAAATAAATGCTTTAATCAGAAAAAGGCATACGCAATGAAACCTTTGTACTTAAGTACTTTTAAATATTAATCTGATCTCATAGAGTGAAATTATTTCAAAAATCAAGTCACAAAAAAAAAAAAAAAAAAAGTCAGCACTACCTTCTTACATCAATTTATATATGGCTTTATTCAATTTCATTAACTTCTAGATCAGAATTCCAGAGAATTTGGCTACGGCAAACCAAAAAAAAAATTTTAAATCTATTTTTATTTTGCCATATTATTTAGTATGAACCAGAGTTTTGCCATATTATTATAAACTATGTCTACAGTGCACTTACATTATTACTACATAGTTAATTTTTTTTTTAGAAAAACCAAAGTTTATACATTGGCATCATTATTGTAATATCTCATATTGTGAAATCCTTCACAACAAGATGCCCTCCTTTTACTTGAAATAAGTAACCTTCCCATTAGAGAAGACTACTGTTATTTATTTTTCAGTTGACTATCAACACAGACAGCACTGTTTCAAATTGTAACTTACTGCACAATATGAGAGAGAGAGAGAGATGCCAAAAGGTGGCTTCTTGGACTAATATTTTACAGCAGAAAGACTCAAACTATGACATTAGTTAGTAGTAAAAAATTCACAGGTACCCAGGTTGAATTTTTTAGACAAACCAAAGTTTGTACATTGGCATCAATTATTGGGAAATCCTTCATGACTTGCCCTCCTTATACTTCAAATAAGTAATGCTTTCCAATAGAGAGGACTACTGTTACTTATTTTCATTGCGTACCATCACTCAATCAGCACTATTTCAAAGCTATTTTGCTTCTCATCAGTGAGTGTATATAAGGGTTGTGATATAAGTGTATATAAGAGTGAAGTATAAGGGTTGACAACCCAGTTGTGACTTATACCCAATGACAGATGTCAAAAGGGGAATCATTACTTATTTGAAGTATAAGGAGGGCAATTCATTGTGAAGGATTTCACAATATGAGATGTTACAACAATGATGCCAATGTACAAACTTTGGTTTGTCAGAAAAGTTGAACTACGTAGTAATGATGCAAGTGCACTAACTAATGTCATGGTTTGAGGCTTTCTGCCCTAAATCATTATCAGTCTATGAAACATACCTTTTGGCATCTCTCATATTGTGTAAATAAGTCACACACAACTGGGTTGTCAACTGTTATACTTCTGAATATCTAAGTTTTGGAATAGTGCTGTAATAGTAGCCTTTTCTAATAGGAAGCATTACTTTTTTTTTTTTTTTTTAAGTATGTGGGGCAGCTCGTTGGGAAGTATTTTACAATATGAGATGTCACAGTTTGAATTTTACATAGTTTAATGTTTTCTGCCCGAAAATATTATAAAACTATGTTCATAGATAAGAGATGCCAGCACTAGTTGGAAGATTTCAAGACAATTCACCCATAAGAAGTATTTGTATGTACTTCAAACAACCCTGAAAAGTGTGTGTGTCCATGCATATGCAATTCAAGACCTCATATGAAAAAAAAATTAATAAAAATATTATAAAAAATAATAAATATATAAAATGATATTTAACTATATAGTATCGGTGTAAATACACCATAGTTAGCCCATAAACTTGAACTACGTATGTAGCATAGAGGGCATCGTTTTAATTGTATCTCATATTGTGGTTGCCTTCACAATGAGATAGCTACTAGTGCATTCAAATAAATAACGCTTCTCTAATGAAGACTACTGTTATTTATTTTCAGTGGTACCACCACCTAGACAATCGTTTTGAGGCTATTGGGCTTCATCATCAGTGGGTGGGCCCAGGTAATCCAACAAGCCATCACAGTTGCGAAGTCCGAAGGAATTGTATCTCATATTGTGGTTATTAACAATTACGATGCCCTCTATGCTACATATGTAGTTCAAGTTTATGGGTTAACCATGGTGTATTTACACCGATACTATATAGTTAATTATCAAAACCCATAAGGATTATGCCCTGTGCATTTCATTTTCAAAATACATTACTACCACACCCTTTTGGCATCTCTCATATTGTGGATATAACTTCACAACTGTGATGGCTTGTTGGATTACCTGGGTACCTGCCTGCCCACTGATGATGAAGCCCAATAGCCTCGAAACGATCGTCTGGGTGGTAGTACCGCTGAAAATAAATAACAGTAGTCTTCTCTACTAGAGAAGCGTTATTTATTTGAAGTAATGTAATAGTAGCTATCTCGTTGTGAAGGCAACCACAATATGAGATACAATTAAAATGATACCCTCTACGCTACATACGTAGTTCAAGTTTATGGGTTAACCATGTTGTATTTACACCGATACTATATAGTTAATTATCAAAACCCATAAGAATTATGCCCTGTGTATTTCGTTTTCAAAATAAAATGATATAGATGTAAATGCATTATATCCTCTACATATACTCTGTTGGCTCAAATATAAGCTGCACTTTTTCAAACAAATTGATATATATATCAGTTTTTTAAAGGAAAAGTAAAAAAATTTCAACAAATTCAATCAATGTTGTCAACTAGTAGAGTCCTAACGGAAATGTATTATACCTAATTTTTAATGTTATTAGAAATTCTCCTCAAACCAAAAGTTTAAATTAACATGGCTTCAGTAATGTGCATCACTAAATAGATTAACATTTCATGGTTTTTTTTTTTTTAGCTAATTGACTATTGGAAAACATATTTCAGTACAATGTGCCCACAATAAGCAAAACTCAGAGGAAGAATACATTCTCTCACCAAAGATATAAATAAACATTTGTCTCATATGAAATCACTATGAAAATGCTGCATCTATTTCTTTCCATATACTACATTCTCTCCTTTTGCTAATTTGTTTGCAAATGTCTGAGTGCATCTAATTTCCTGCTGCTTGAAACTGAAAAGTCACATGCACATACAGTACACAAGGTAAACACATTATTATCTTTCGCCAATTTCACAACACATAGAAAATCTCGTGAATATATTTCTGAAATTGTCATTTTTTTCCCCTCCGATGGCCAATTCATTAATGAAATTGTTAAAAAGATGGAGTAAAACTATGTTTTTGCAAAAAGCTGAAGGAACTCTTTATAACCAAGTACAGCTAGGCCTTGCATAATGTGAGTTCAATCAACGCAATATTCAGCTAACGCTATTTGAAAAATGATACCACTTTTCACTTTACACAATGCAAATTTCCAGTTAACGCGATCTTTTTTTTTTTTTTTTTTATGCGATAGTTGAAAAAGATTTGAATCGCACGTTAAGCTTACCGCGAGTCGTACGGTCAATCTCTGCGATATTTATTTTTCCAGGGCCCAGAGAAGATTGTTGTCAGCTATCGGAAATTGACTGATGAAAAGAGAAAGTCAACACTGTTCAAATATTTCCGCAACAGTAATTTCTTCATTGTGTATTTTATGTCAGAGGTTCCCAAAGTTTCTCGGTTCACGGTGCCTTTAATGTCTCAGTAATTTTTTTCAAGGTGCACCCAGACCAAAAGAAATATCTAACAGTTTTGTTTAGTAGTTAGGTCCAAACAACTTAATAAGAAATGCTGAAACTGTGAACTACCTCGAGCTAGTAGTTCGCGTGGTGTCCGACAGATGTTGAGTATCGCCCTGTTTCCCTCCAAAATTTAAAATATTTGCCCGGTGCACAGTTTAAGAACCGCTGTTTTATGCAATAAACATTTAATTCCATAATTATTTTCATTATCTTTTACATTATATACAGTTAAAAAGTTATTTAAAAGGTATTTTTAAAATTCTTTATGGACATTCCAGAAGGTCAAGGACCAATTATAATTTTTCCTATTGATTATGATATTCGATTAACGCGTTTCCGTTTTGCGCAATGTGCTCGCTGGACAAATTAATCGCGTTAATCGAGGTCTGCCTGTATTACAATAGAGAGAGAGAGAGAGGGGGGAGTCAAACTTGAGTAAAAAAGACATTGTCAGTGGTAAACCTGGAGAGTTGGCAGCTGTATGTATTTTAATGCATCAATATAGGAAAAACAGTGTTTCAACAGATCCCTATTTCACCACAGAGTCTGGTCATTTGTATGCATTATTCACAGTTCCTGGTGTCCAAAATAAATTATTTTTCCAGCATTTCACATTTACAGATTTTCCAGTCAGCATGACAATCAGTTTAAAAAAAAAACAAAAAAAACACAAGGTTAAAAGGACAACCTTTACTCATTCTTGTTTTCAAAACTCAAATAGCAGAAATTGTCTCAGATATATTTTCCACAGAATAAATTAAACTGGAAATTCTACTAAAACTCATATTATTATTATTAATGCATAAATATATATATGTATATATATATATTAATCTAACCTGTTCTGGATTCTGCTGAGGACTTTTGTTGCTTATAGACATAACCAGGTTGGAAAGAACATCGGGAAGTGATGTCTTAGGAGGTGGTAATTCCACCATAGAATAATCCATCAGTGATCCCAAATTGTTTTCCTGTTTTAAAAAAAAAAGTATTTAAAAGATGTAGAAAAGGAACATATTATGCAGATTACAGAAATATATAGTATAAGGAGGCATTTATAGCTAATGAAACACAAAGAACATAAAATCAAAGGAATACCTTATTTGTAATTGTGGGGGGGGGAATGGAGTATTTAAAATACTAATATTACCTGGTACTGAATGAAGACATCAAAACCTTTCATTAAACTATGAAAAAATGCAAAGATATAGGAAGAGTGACAATATGACAATACATGTTATTATGATTCCAAAAAAATAATTACAGAAAGAAAAGCTATTGAACTATATTACTTTTGAATTAAGATATAGGAAAGAGGAAGAAAACCCACTGTACTGGCTGCTTTTCAGACATTGAAAACAGTTCCTTTGCCCAACTGTCATTTCAATAGCACTATTGAAACAAAATTTCAATAGCACAACACAATGCATGGGATGCATATAAATTAGCAGGTGACACAGAAGACTAGGGCAGATATAAGCTAGTCTGTAATCAAGTCACAAAGGATGTTAAGCAAGCGAAGGCAGATTATGAGAAATCTTTGGCAAACGATGCAACGAAAAACAGCAAATATTTCTTTATGTCAACTCTAGAAGGTAGGGGATGAATCAGATTGATCGACTTGACATCGACGGTTCAATTGTTGATGAACCTGTTGAGGTAGCTGATGAACTGAATGAGTATTTTGCATCTACATTTACAGATGAGGTCTGTAGAGAAGTGGAGGTAGAAACTTATCAAACTCTGCAGGAAGCTAAATGATTTTGTAATAACTGAGAGTAAAGTGGAGGAGAAATTGCTGAAATTGCAAAAAAAAAGCACACCTGGGGCGGAAGGGATCTATCGAGTAGAAATTAGCACGAGTTGAGGCATATGATGCAAGAAAGCAAGCTTACAGAGCATCAGCCAAAAAAAAAAAAAAAAAAACCTTTCCCATTTCACCAATCTGGTCACTCCAAATGTTTGTATAGTTCAGCTTTAAATTTGTTTAAGGTATCAACTTCCACAATAACAGATGGAAGTCTGTTCCACCAATCAACTACCTGCTGGCTAAAGGCAAACTTTTGCATATCTATTCTACAACTGTCTTTCCTCACGTTGAATATATGCCCCCTCAGGGTCTTAATCTCAGCAACTGGAAGTATCCAATCAGCACTGAGCCTGCTCAAACCATTCAAGGCCTTGTACACCTCAATCAGATCACCTCGCAGGTGCCTAGTCTACAGATGCTGCGACTTACAGAATTTCAGCCACTCCTCATAAGAGAACCCCTTTGTTTCTCTCACCAATCTTGTTGCCCTTCTCTGTACTCATTCTAGCAACTCTACATCCTTCCTAAAATGAGGCATCCAGACCTGTATACAGTACTCAAGGTGTGGCGTGACCATTGCCTTATACAAAGGTATAATCACCTCCTTGACACAGCTAACAATATTCCTACATATCATTCACAAAACTCCATGATCCCGTCTACAGAGCAGGTCATAGAGTTTTGTCTATAAGAGAACTTAATATCCAACTGCTACCTATAAGAAAACGTCATATCCAACTACACAATTACCACCAGGTGTTTTTTATTCCCTATCTTCTGAGTGTAGTACCACACAGTTGGTACATTTCTCTTCGGTTACTACTACCTATATGCAGAACTTTGCATTTGTCAATATTAAACTTTAGTTGCCACTTCTCAGTCCACCTACCTGACTTTCCTAGATCCTGTTGCAGAAGAATATTGTCTTTACTATCATTAACAATCCTGCCAACCTTTGTATCATCTGTAAACTTGGACATTAAGCCTGATAATACCTTCATCGATATCATTAATAAATACACAAAACAACAATGGGTCTAGCACCAAACCCTGGGGAAATCCACTAATAACATTAGTCCGTGTAGACCAGTGTCCACTTATTACCACTCTCTGCTCTCTCCCACTCAACCATCCCTTTATCCATTTCAGCGGCTTGCCCTTAATGTCATACAGCTCCAATTTGTATAGCAGGCTTTTGGGTGTAACGGTATCAAAAGCTTTGCTGAAATCCAAGTATATGATATTAAAATTATTTTTTGCATCCAGTTCCTTTGTGACCACATCGTAATATCCAATCAAATTGGTCAGACAAGACTTCCCCTTAACAAACCCATCTGAACTATTACTGCAGTCTTGTGTAGGTGATACTGCATTACTTCTTTAACCAGTGACTCCATTATTTTCCCTGGAACAGAAGTTAAACTAACAGTTCTATAATTATTTGTGTTGCCCTTTGAACCCCCTTTGTGAATTGGGGATATATTTGCACATCTCCAGTCCATGAGGACCTGAATCTAAGGATCTCTCATAATTATTGCTAAGGGTTTGCTTACTTCCCTTGCTGCCTCCTTCAATATAACTGGACAGATTCAATCTGCCCCATGTGCCTTTTTTATGTTTAACTTCAACAATTTCTCCTCCACTTTGCTCTCCGTTATTAGAAAATCATTTAGCTCCCTGTTAGAGGTTAGTAAACTTCTGTCCTCCCCAGGATCATCGACAGTTGAACCACCAACATCAAGTGGACCAATCTGATGTATCCCCTTCCAGCTAAAGTTTACATAGGTAAACAATATTTGTTTTTCTTTGCATCCTTTGTCAAGGATTTCTTGTAATCAGCCTTTGTTTGCCTAACCTCCTTTGTGACTTGATTACAGACTAGCTTATATCTGCCATAGGCTTCTGTGTCAGCTGCTAATTTATATGCACCCTACACCTTTTTCTTCTCTGCCACGAGCCTAAATTTGAACAGTATTTCATAGTTGGTATGAAAAGCCTAGTAGCTTTCAAGATTAATTCCCCGAATGCCTCCCATTTCAAATTTCCTGTTTTTAACATCATGAGTTGACTCCACTGTATAGAATTCAAAAACTGCATGAGACCACAGTAGTCACCTTTATTTACATCTTTAAGTAAATCCCATATCAGTAGACTGTGATCACTGTCACCTAGTGGGTCCTTTTTCTGCAAATTCCTAATGCATGAATAATCCCTGCTGATAATCAGATCAAGAATATTACCCCCTCTGGTTGCTCCTTGAACATGTTGAGGTAGAAAATAATTCTCCAATAAATCCACAAAGGTCTTGCTAGTGAGTGACCAACCCACAAGTTCAAGTCAATATCTGGAAAGTTAAAATCTCCCATTACAAGACATTCTGATTTACTAGCCCACTATTTCTCTGCACAATTATTCGTGGTACATATCAGAATCATTAGGCCTATAACACACTCCTACTCTCATTTTCCCTTTTCCTGTGTTCATATCATTGCAATGTCCACCCATGTCAACTGGATGCACTTCATTAGAATTTGTGTTTCTTAACTAACAGGGTAACCCCCTCCTCCCTATCCTTTCTGTACACATTGTACTCCCCTAATTCCAATTCTGCCCTGCTTATATCTGTGTGACACAATGTCTCTGAAATCCCAACAATATCTGCCTTTGATGCATTGATCAGCACTTCAAATTTATTTACTATGCTTCTAGCATTGGTGTACATGCAAGTATATTTGCACATGTTCTTACTCTTTGTTACCCTAACACAACCCATATATTTATTTGTTCCATGATGATTCCCAGCAGCTCTTGAAGTCCCCAGCAACTTGCTCTCTAGGCTGCAGCTTGTTACAATAGAAGCAGTGCATGAATCTCTTTCGCCTCTGCCGGCTGTAACTGTTAATATTTTAGTCTGTGAATTCCTCCAAGCTAGCAGTTTTCCGACCCACCTAATGCTGCCTCGATAGCATCAGGAAATATTCTTGCACCCTTTTTTATTTAAGTGTATACCATCCCTGCAGAAGCAGTCTCTCCTGTTAGCAAGAACAGACCACACTGAAAAAAAATTCTACCCCATGAGTCCTGCACAATTTCTCAAGGGCCAAATTGATTCACAAGGCTCTCATCATATACTCCCTCCTATCGTATCTGGGCAGAATTGCAGACACTTTCAAATTCAACCCTAGCTTGTGACTTTTTTTTCAACATTGACAACATGTGCAACAATATCATCTTTTGTGCCCTCAAAAGATGATATCTGCTCTACAACGTCATCAACTTTTGCCACTGGCAGACATACCCTGATCCTCTTCAACCTATCCTTTTTGCATAGTAGAGTCACCAACAATAACTAGTTCCTGTGGGACCAGTGCATTCTGCCTTGGAGATTGCCGCTGTGTTGCTTGATGCACAAGAGTGAGCTCTGGCATTGAGTTAGGCAGCTGAGAGCTTGATGGGCCCCTCTTATTAATTTACCCGAGGACATCCATCCTACACCTCAAACACTCATAGACACCAATCAGAACACTGAGTTGACACTTAATTTCCTTAGTCTCTGTACCCAGAACACAAAAAGACATCCTCCTTGGTTAGATCATGTCCTGGCCTAGAGAGGTCAGCAAATATTTCACATTTCAAGCAATTTTTTTGAATGGAATGCATTGGAGAATTGCCTTGGTCGGTTTTCCACCAAGCCACAGCACCCTGGCTAATCTCTGAGCATTGCTCTGCTGCTCTAGTCTGGGTGATGATTCCGTTTAAGTACAATTTAATTGACAATGAAATAAAATAAGATTAATAAATTTTACTGATTAATTGATAATACTATACTATACTATACTAAGCTAACAGATTTCTAATACAGTGCTACATGTTTCACTATCTAGTTTTACGTTGAACCTTTAAGCTATCTAGCTGGGGATATACATTATGCTATTTTGTATTGTATAACAATGGTGCCAAGTTACAAACGGTAAATCTACAGACACTAAGTATTAACTTTCAAAATCGCTATCTAAATTCAAAATAAACCAAGGAGCTTGACTAGGACTATAAGCATCTTATAGAAAATAATTTAATATAACAATTAAGTCAATAAAACAGCTAAATATAATTAAAAACTTAGGTGTTTGCTGGAGCTGCAAAATCTTGTCCAACCCGTGGATATACTTACAGATACTAAGTAATAACCTACAAAATCTCTATCTAAGTTCAAAATAAACTAAGTATCATAACTGGGAATATAAAGATACTACTAGGATACAAATGAATATGCCAATTTAATTCAATAAAATGGCAAAAATTTAAGAAAAACTTCTCTATTACCTGGAGCCATAAAAACTTTGCCTGCACGGAGCTACTCTCATTCCCAGTTATATTAAAGGAAGTAAGCAGACCCTTAGCTATAATTATGAAAGCTTCCTCGGACTCACGAGAGGTCCCCATAAACTAGAGATGTGCAAATGTGTTTCCACATTTGCACGTCTCTTGTTCATCATTGATAACAAAGGTACCGATGTGGCAGTCGGCTGTTGTAGCCCATTCATGACAAAGTGTGACTAGTGGTCCGTTGCAATATTTTGTTCCGAACACCAAGTTGTATTCTGAAGTGATGTGCGACATTGCGGTCCGTTTGTTTGCTTGCACAATTCTAGCCATCCTCCTCTAACCTCTCTCATCAACAAGTGATTTTCTTCCAAAGGAGTGCCATCGAGAGGATGTTTTCTGTTCGTTGCACCATTCTCGATACACCCTTGAAACTGTGGTGTGTGAAAAGTTCAGGAGAACTGCCGTTTCAGAGATGCTTTGTCCAGCATGTCTTGCACCTCTACCATGCCATGTTCGAAGCCCATTAGATCACGCCTTTTCCCCATTCTTGCTATAGTTTGTACACTTAACTAATACTAGAACGGTTGTTCTGCTGCATTTATATCCACAACTGTGTTCACGTGACTTGCAATGTTATGGGACAAACCATTTGTGTGCATAGTAAGGGTGTACCTAATAAAGTGGCAGCACAGAGTACATTGCCAAAGAGGAAAAGACAATGCCAGGTTTCAAGACTTCAAAAGATAGGGCCATGCTCTTGCTTGGAGCTATGAAGCAGGAGATTACAGATTAAAACCATTGCTTGTGTACCATTCTGGAAATCCCCGCGCATTTAAGGGCATCAATAAACCCACCCTACTTGTGCCTTTCCGATCGAACCAGACAGCATGGATAACATATTCTTAAAATTCTTAAATTAACAGAGTGCTGAATGACATGCTTGCTTGCTACAAAGAAATCTACAATGAAAAGAAAAAATTACTCAATCACTCTGAGGATTGGTTTAAATGCAGTTTCATTCCCGAGGTTGAAAAATATTGTAAAGACAACCAAGTTCCTTTCAAGATTTTGCTTCTATTAGATAATGTAATGGACATCCTATGCATCTAGATGACTTCAATTCGAACGTGAGAGTCATATTTCTACTGCCAAACATGACTTCACTCATCCAACTTATGGATCTGGGCGTTATTTTGAATTTAAACGCATACTATTTATGCACAACATTTGCTTAGGCATCATCTGCAGTAGACGGTAAAAAAAATTTTAAGTTAAGAGACTTTTGGAACTCTTACAACATTTCCAGTATAGTAGTATTTACAGTACATCTTAAACATTAATGAGGCCCGGGCAGAAATTACTAAAAGTTATTTAAATTGAGCATGGAAGTAAATCTGCCTACGGCACGTAAAAGGATTCGAAGGGCTTGAAAAAGATGAATCATATGAAGAGGTTACAGTTGGAGGTTGTTGCCAAAGACGTGGAGAAGTTAATAGAGGAAGAAGAAAAGGAATTATTTAACGAAGAACTTACTGACTTGCAGGCAGCGATAGTGAAAGAAGAAAATTCTGACGAAGCTCAAGATGAACCAAATGAGGAGCCAAGATGCTTCATCACCAGAGAGATGCCAATGGCAGGGTTTGTTTTATCCTGACAGTGAACGATTTTTAAAAGTTAACAGAAGGGTGAATGATATGCTTGCATGCTAAAAAGAAATCTACGATGAAAAGAAAAAAACCACTGTTCAGGCATCCATTAATATGTTCTTTTGCAAGGTTGAGCGGCCGACCACTTCTAAATCTCAACAGTGGCATACTTATCAGCTGAAGATGCCAATTCTGGCAACGATGCTTGAGAGATAAAACTTACTGACGTTATGCCTGTTTCCTCTCTTGTTTGTTGTTTGTTATTAGGAGCATTAGCAACTAAGGCCATATTGCTCCGGGAATATGCGGTGGTCATTCCCTGACCTTTCCGCATCCTCCGTATTTGGTGGTGACGGGCTCGAACCCCGGTCTAATCAAGAAGCGTGTGCTACGCACTGCTGCTGCTCCTTCCCACCTGGCTACGGAGGCACCTGTTTCCTCTCTTTTTATGTAATTTTATAATTTTGAAATTTTTTAAGTTGCACGCTTTTGTAATTTTCTCTGCGTACGAGATAAAAAATTGAATAAATACAATAAATAATTCTATTCATATGTTCGTCGAACATTTCTTTTTTGATTCAATCAATTCGGCGAGTACAGTTGCGAGTGCTGCACAAGCACGGTGGAAATTCCGACTTACTTAGGTTCTGTGGAATGCAACCCTTATGTTAATTGGGGAGTGGCTGTACTTGGATTTTAGGAAGGCTTTTGATACTGTTGCACAGGGAAGACTACTGTACAAATTGGAACAGTATGGCATTAACGGCAAGTTGCTACAAAGGATAAAAGAATGGTTGAGTGGAAGAAGACAGAGAGTGGTAATCAATAGACACCACTCTTCGTGGACTAATGATATCAGTGGAGTCCCCTGGGGTTCGGTGTTGGGCCCATTGCTGTTTTCTGTATTTATCAATGATACTGATGAAGGTGTATCACGATTAATGTCTAAGTTTGTAGACGATACAAAGGTAGTGATAGTATACTACTGCAACAGGATCTAGAAAAGTTGAGCAGATGGCTGAGAGGTGGCAACTGAAGTTTAACATTGACAAATGCAAAGTACTACATATGGGTAACACCAATCCCAGAGTCACATATCAACTGGGTGGTACTACACTCAGGGTAGTGGAGAATGAAAAGGACCTGGGGGTAACTGCGCAGTCAGATATGAAGTTTTCTGAGCAGTGCCGACAGGCTGTAAGAATAGCTCATGGTGCTTTTTCAATGATATACAGGAATTTTGCTAGCAGGGATAAGTAGGTGATTGTCCCCTTGTATACAGCAATGGTCAGGCCACACCTTCAGTACTGCATACAGATTTGGAGGCCTCATTTTAGGAAGGATGTAGAGCTGCTGGAATGAGTACAGGGAAGGGCAACAAGGTTTGTGAGTGGAACAATGGCTGCTCTTACCACAAAAGGCTTAAGTTTTGCAAATTGCAGTGTCTGGAGATGAGGCACCTGGAAGGTGATCTAATTGAGGTGTATAACACTATGAATGGATTGAGCAAGCTGAATTCTGATGGGATTCTTCCTCTTGCAGACTGGTGCCGGTCCGTGAACTGTTTGTTACCAGACTGTGATGATTTGCATTTCACAAAAGTACCAGTCCACATGGATTGGAAATAAAAGAAACTAGTCCTTCCCGCAGATAATTTGAAAAGCACTGTTCTAAAGTAATATATTTATTAAAAATTAAGATATAAATATTCAGTACTGCATATAACCCAACCAGCATCATTTTCTTTTACATTTAATTCAAAAGTAAATTATAATAGTCATCTAAGTTAGTTTCTGGTAGAATTCAATGATTTTTCGTTTTAAATGAATATGCATCATGTCCATCCTGTTTACAAATTTCAACTGTTAAGTTTATATTAACTTCAAAACTCATTTGCTCTGAAATTGTTTTTATTTCTTTAATAATATCTCTCTCTCTCTTTTTTAATTTTCTAAGAATGTACAATCTAATTCATTTATGGAATTTCTAATGAGATAAGCTTTTATTCTATGCTCATAATCTGATTCTATTCCTTGAATTTCATTAAAATTATTGCCTGAAACTTTATAAGCTAAACTTTCATTGTGTCCATCATGTTTATCAGGGTTATAATGTTTCATGAGTTTCACATTATCTGAATAACATAAAACTTTTTCTTATTTTTCTTTTAGAAAATAATTCATTAGCATCAAGTATACCAAATATTCTAGCAAATATTTATCTTTCTCTTCTGTCACATTTTTCACTTTTTCAACTTCATTCATTATAAACTTAATTAAATCATCTCTATTTCTTATTCTTCTATAGCCATAAAGTTGATTTTCATCACAATATTTTTTCAATTCTTTTTCTAATACTTTTGTCTAATACTTTTTCAAGAATATATTGAACTCTATTTTTCGCATTATAAAATTAATTCAAATTTCACTTTAAATTTGTATATCCTATATATCTGTAATATTTCAAATATCTATTAAGTCTCTATCTGTCATTTGACTTAATACAGAGTACTTATTCTTACTCATTTATCAGAAAAAAAAAAAAAAATATATATATATATATATATATCACTTAAATTAATTACTTAACACTTATTTTTTTCAATTTTTATGGGTTAAATTGAGTGAAAACATGCAGCGATTGTCTTAGATTTTTTCCTGGATGATTCATTCTATGTTGTTCTGATTTTCTACTATTGTTGTTTTCATCCGTTGAGTCGCAGCTGACTTTCGGAGACTTTATGGGCGAGCTGCCTCCATGCTGTCTGGTCTTGAACATCTCTTAATTCCATCATGCTCATGCACGTGTCACTCTTGATGGTGTCGAGCCAGCATGTTCTTTGCCAACTTCTCCTTGTTCTACTGACCTTTTCTAGCATTATCAACTTTTCCAATGAATTAGATTGCATTACGTGACTGAAATACGTCAATCATAGCTTGGTGATCTTGGCTTCCAGTGATGTTTCTGGCTTGATGCGATCCAAAATCTCTCTGTAACTTTTGGTGTCATGATATGCAAAGAAGCTTTTTCCAGTACTCCAGTACGGGAATTCAAAAATTTCAATTTTTCTTCCGTCTGCTTTTTTTCATTGTCCAGCTTCCACAGCTGTAAGTTGTTACGGGAAACATTATAGAATTAACCATTATGACCTTCATTGTAAGGTTGATGTCTTTTGTCTTCCCAGATCTTTTCCATGCTCATCATTGTGCTGCACCCAAGTGAAATTCTCCTTTTAAGTTCAGGGCCAGATCCTCTGCCACAGTCAATCTTAGATCCAAGAAAGATGAAATTCTGGGCTGATTCGATCTCTTCATTGTTTTAACTTCTACTGTCATCGTAATTTTTGTTTTCTTGATGTTAAGCTGCAGTCCTGCCTTTCCCTCCCATCTTTAACCATTAAAATTAATTGTATTAGATCTTCCTCATTTGCTGTAAGCTGCCAATTTTCACTCCAATTTCTAACTCATCAAAATACAATTTTCTCTTAACTGATTCAATATACAAATTAAATAGAAATAGGGATAAGATACAGCCCTGTCCACACCTTTTATGATTTCAAACCAGTCTGTATCTCCAAACATTGTTCTGACAGTTGCTTCTTGATTGGTGTACTATGACCTTATTAGCTCAATCAAGTGTGCCAGTACCCCCAATTTTATAAAAGCATTCCAAAATTTTTCATGTTCAACACAATCAAATGCTTTGGTATGGTTGATGAAGCACATTTGTATATCTTTCTGAAATTCATGGGCTTTTTCCATGATCCAACGGATGTTTGCGATGTGATCATGAGTGCCTCTTCCTTTGTGGAAACTAGCTTTAACATGAGGCAGTTCTGTTTCCACGATTCTATACAATTGTGCTTGAATGATTTTCAATAGAATTTTGCTTGCGTGTTGAAAGGTAGTTTGAACAATTTTGGGTGTGCTCCTCCTTCGGGATTGGAATAAACACCAATCTTTTCCAGTCTTTGGCCACAGATTTCTTTTCCAAATCTCCCAGCACAAAGCTATGATAAGTGTAATTGGCAAAAGTGTTAACAATTCTGATGGTATTCCATCAATTCCAGGGGCTTTTCTCCTTGATATGTTGCAGTGCACACACACTACGCCTTCCTCTAAAATATCTGGTTCTAGCTCATCCCGTCTTCCGATTCAATCTGTTGATGTTTGCTTTTATTTGCATAAAGTTCTTCTGTGAATTCCTTCAATCTTTTCCTAATTCTTTGTTGATCATTCAGTTCATTTCCACCTTTGTCTTTTATTGAACCCTTACAATCAGTGAGGGTTGTCCAGATCTTCTTTATTTGTGTGAAGAGATCACGCGTGTGCCCTTTTTTGTTATTATCTATGATTATATATACAGTCGATTCCGGTTATTTGGAACTCATCGGGACTAGTGCATTTTGGCCCAATTAAGAGGCTACCCCAGTTATGCGAAGTTTCACGTAAATAGTTAAAAGTACAATGGACTCACCACAGTAAAGTACCATTCACTATACGATATGTAGTAAAGCACCGGTCATCATGATCACATTTGTGAATTGAATTTTAATTCTATCAATCACCAATTCTAATTAGCAACAACAGGAGGAAAATTATCCACAGGCTATAAAAGTAAAGATATAACAAGCACAAGTTTACACTTTATTACCTTACCAATTAAAAAATTAAATGATATGTGAAAATCGGAAGAATATTTTCCACAGGTTACCAAAATAAAAATAAATTTACACTTACATGCATAGCTTAATTAATATGTACTGTAATATGTACATACTAATTGATATTTCTGTTCACTAACGTTTGTGGGTGAGGGTTAAAATTTAAAACAGTAAAAAATGATAAGCAATCAATAACAAAGAACACAGTGCGCACACACCAATCGCAAGTAACATGATGCTCGCAAGTGAGAACAGAACAACAAGTTACGAAGCTTAAAAAATAGGAATGAAGAGAAGAGAAGATTCTGAAAATTTGTTTTTTTATGATTGAAGATTTCATTGAAGGGGGAAACACATTTCACCTTCAATTTTGAACACATGTAGGTGTTCACGTTATGTGAACACCCGCAGAATTCCAGCTATTGATATTATCGCAAATTCAATAAGGTCGAATTTACAATCCGTTTATAATAGATTGCACTAACAGAAAAGTCCAATAAACAGGGGACTGCTAATTGTTTTTATTGTTTTATGGTTGTGACCTCCAGAAATCCGACCGAACCATGCGGTATGATCAGAGACAATCTAAGGTAATCTCAAGTGCTGCAGTCTCCTGTCCTGATTAAACAGCATTGTCCCAATTAAGCGAAGTAAACCCTGGATATTTTCTCGATTGGGTTCTGTTCTTTAAGATTTATCCCAAATAAATGCCTGCTCCGATTAACCGGTGGCCCAAATAACCAGAATCCACTGTACCTACTTTACAAACTTTCATTCTGCTTTCAAAATCTATGACATAATTATACTTGTAACGATAAACATTAATAGAAATTAATGAGATAATTTTTTGCATATTCTTTACATACTGTATGATATCTTTCAACCCTTGAATAGTTTGGAAATTGCAAAACAGTTTTTTCTTTTTGATATATCTTTTTCCCTTTAATTTCCATAAGAGTTCTTACATGTAAATCTATATTTCTGTTTCTCGAAATAATTTTTTATACTTCTCTTTCACATTCACGTGAAATAAAATAGTTGATTACTTTGACACACCCCTTGAAGTTATTTAAGTTTGTTTCCCAAGCATTAGCTTCTCACTCATTTGAATGTCACTACCTCATGAACACCTTGCAAAAAATATGTAGCAACAAACAAGAATTCTTAAGGTGTTTTTTTTTTTTTTTTTTTGTTAGTTGTTGGTGCATCGGCTTCTGTGGCCATAATGCACCTTCCAAAGTTTTTGCATTTTACTCTGATCCAAGCCTGAGGCGGGATTCAAACCCGCAACCTTTGGGTTGCCAAGCAGGCACTTTACCTACCTGGCTAGCCCGGTCGGCTCTTAAGATGTGTGGAAGTGTTACTTTGACTCACATTTAGTTCATATGAACAACCTGAGTATCTCAATGTTTTTAAATTTTTGAAGTGGGAAAGGAGTCCCGACTTTAAAAAGATCACACCAAAAGTAACATATGACAAGGCAAAACACTTCAATACAACATGAATATATTCTTTATGTGCATCCATATCGTATTTCTATTTTTAGCTTATATTCCATATTTATCATATTACCATATCACATTATTACAAAATGCAAGAAGAAAAATAAAACACACACACACACATATATATATATATATATATAACATACATCTTCTAGTGGAATGCTTTTTGGCTCTTGTGCTGGATATACATCTGGATCAGGCTCATAAGGAGAATCTGGTAACCTGTAAGTTAAAGAAATTTAATTAAACACCATAATCAGTCTACTTGACACATGATATTTTGAACATTCTTAAAAATTGAATCATTTTATTTTGAAGAAAAATAGTAAACTATAAAATAATTAAACCATAAACTTAAATAGAATTAATGAAACAAATTCTGAAATTATCATCCTTTTGCTGGCAACTCTAATCTTTCTTTAGTCTAGTTGGAGTAATTAGCCTAAAGTTTGGCCACAACTACTCTAGATATTTGCAAAATTTTTAGTAAAGGTAGATTCTATATAAGCTGGTTTGGATGGTATTCTAATGCTGTGTTAGTCAACTTTTTTTTATAAACACTTAATACATTTTATGCAATAAAATATACCAGTGATGCAAATGATTCTTGCATCACTGGTATATTTTAATTTCAAAACAACCTATACACACAAGGTGAAATCCAGAAATAACCTCAATTTATTTCTCACAGAGTTGTTATACAGTATAAGACTTTGCTGCTAATATATCCTACTTTCTACTGTCTTCTTTTGTTTACACATATTTGTCACTTTCATATCCAGTTCTCATAATACTCTGCAAACCTTTGGAGACACTGCTGCACTTTGACCCCACTGACATATATATGGCCTTAAAAGGCAGTGCATGGGTTGGTGAAATATTAAAATATCTTCACCTGCCTACAGAAATTCTTCAACCTCATCCCCCCCCCCCCCCAACTATAGTATCAAGCATGGGTTAAAAGCTGAGAAAAGAGAAGATACTTGTTGACATTACATTACAATTGAATTTTTGTACATCATAATATTCAGAAAATACATGAGAAGGTTGTTCCAGAAAAAACAAGCACAAGGGATAAATGAGGATGATGAAAAGTTGGTTCTGGAGTTGGACACTGAATGAATGTTAACTGGTTTGAAAGGATTGGGAAATTACAGATACTAATTCAGAAGAATAGTGACCATGGAAGCATTCAAGTAGAAAATGCATGCGGCAGAAACTGAACTAAATGTCTATGAGAGAGAGAGAGAGAGAGAGAGAGAGAGAGAGAGAGAGAGAGAGAGAGAAGCATAAGCCTCAGGCTTCCTTGCACCATATGGCTAATAATAACAATAATCTCCTTATTCATATGCAACTCACCATCATTCATATCAGCCATCATTTGGAGGGTCAAATGACAATCTTTTACGACAATTTCCCAAATATTTGAAATTTGGCCCTCATTTTGAGAGGGTTGACAGGTGCACACAAAGACTGATGTGAGGATGTTCAGTCATTACAAACATCATGATGACTGAACATCCTCAAGAATAAGTGAGCTAATAATAAGGGCAACCATATGAGAAAAGACTCTGTATAGGCGGACTACAGAGCTTGGCAACGAGGCACCTCAGAGGTTAGAAAAATGAACAAAGGCAGAATATTCACTTATAGAGAATTCCTGAACTCGGAGGAATAAATTCAAATTACAGGGGAAGAGGTTAAGACTAAATAGTAGAAAGTTTTCTTTTCAGCGAGTCATTCATTATTCATTGCTGGAACAAACTGCCTTCACAGGGCGTTGAAGCCGACAGGTTGAATAAATTTAAGGGTCAACTGGATAGTTACCTATGTACAGGGCCAGATTTACATATAAGCTAAAGATACAGCTTAGAGTCTTGCTCCATTTTAAAAAAAAAATCCTTTTTTAATATCGCCACAGGTGAACTGTAAGAGAGAAGGGCCTCCGTTGTGACCTAAGCTATACATGTTATAGCTTAAGGCCACAACAAGTTTAAATCCTGCCCTGCCTATGGCAGGAGGGAAGCAAATAATTTGTATTTTCTTTTCTATTTGCTTTTTTTTTTTTTTTTTAATTGGCTAGTGCAGCAAAAGCCTGTGACTTCCTTGCACACTATATGACTATTACTATAATTGAGTATAACAAACACTTCAGTAATGAAGAAAACACCAGTCTTATAATATTTTACAACAATACATAACAATCAATTATTAACTGCAAAAACCATTATTATATAAAAAAAGCTTTAATTTTTTTAAAAATGGGAATACAGTACTGATAATTTGTGTTACAACTAAATGCAGTATAGGTGATCAACAAAAATACTGAAATATGCTCAAAGTTGTTGACACAGGGAATTACTCACATTTCTCTTGAAAAATATATTTCCTGTAACGTAGTTTGCTGTCGCAATTGCTGCACTTCCTTTTCTCTGCTATTCCACCCCGGCTCCACTAATGCAGCTGGCAAATCAATTGGAATAGGTGAACTCCACTAGGAAAAGAAATATATATATATATATATATATAAGGTAAATTAAAATAGGATATTTGCTAGTAGCATAGCAAACCAGTAGAATGAAAAAGAACTTAACCAAATAACATAACAATAAAAGAAAAATATATATGGGGGGGAGGATAAAGAAGAGGGTAGTGTTGGAGCAACGTTCCTAAAATAATTTAGAAAATTAAGCCAATTAAAAATTGGCTTAATTTTCATTATTAATTTCTAAATTTTTATTGTCTATTTAACATTTGGATTAATTAGATCTCTCTCTCTCTCTCTCTCTCTCTCTCACACACACACACACACACACACACACACACACACACACACACACACACACACACACACACACACACACACACACACACACACACACACACACACACACACACACACACCAGTGAAAACTGTTTATCAGGCTTTACAAACTCCATTACAAACAGTTTATCAACTATTTGTATGGAGTTCATCAAGCATCTGGGATGCTATGTATATAAAGTGCTTAGCATCTTCGCAGCTTGAGGCTCTAGCCCTAAATGCGCCTTAGTCTAAATGCATCTGGGATGCTTAAGGTAAGTAAGGCCATAAGGCTGTATCATTTGTCTGTAAAATGTACATATTTTGAATCAGTTTGCATGCATAGGACAACCAATAGTTGTCTACCACCTAAGACTAGCTAATTACTGCTCCTGAATGAAAAAAAAAAAAAAAAAAGACCCTTTATAATGAATCAAATAGAACTGAACCTTGTACCATTCCAAAATGGGTGATGATTGTGTTGCATCAGTGTCATCTTCCATTTTCATAGCATTCCATTCTCTGCCACCTGGTGTGCAGTGTTGAAACTTGAAAAATACTGGCAATAATGTTTAAATTTTCACTTTACACTTATCTTTTGTGTGAAAAACCATACAAGTGAGAAAAGAATTAGAAGGTTAGCTTCGGCAGACATCAAAGTTTTGCTAGTAAGCAAAAAAGTGGTCATTGTTCCATTATATAAAGCACTTGCTAGATTGACTGAATGTCATGTACAGTTTTAGAGTTCTCAATCCAGGAAAAATGTGGATCTGCTAGAAAAGGTGCAACAAACAGAACAAAGCTAGTTACACACAGAGATAGACACAAAGAAAGAATTCTCTCTCTCTCTCTCTCTCTCTCTCTCTCTCACACACTCACACAGTGCTCACTGAATTATGGCTACAACAGGATCTAGATAATTTGGGCAGATGGGCTAAGAAGTGGCAACTGAAGTATAACCTTGACAAATGCAAAGTACTGCATATGGGTAGAAGTAACCCTAGAGAAACGTACCAACTGTGTGTTACTACACTTAAGGTGGTAGAAAATGAAAAAGACCTGGGAGTAATTGTGCAGTCAGATATTAAATTTTGTGAGCAGTGCAGACCGGTTGCCAGAGCAGGTCATGGGGTTTTGTCAATGATATATAGGAATTTTGCTAGCAGGGAGAAGGAAGTGATTGTCCCTCTGTATAAGGCAATGGTCAGGCCGCACCTTGAGTACTGCGTACAGGTCTGGAGGCCTCGTTTTAGGAAGGATGTAGATTTGCTTGAGCGTGTACAGAGAAGGGCACCAAGATTGGTGAGGGGAATGAAGGGATCCTCTTACCAAGAGAAGCTTAAGTTCTGCAAATTGCAGTGGCTGGAGACTAGGCACCTGCGCGGTGATCTGATTGAGGTGTATAAGGCCTTGAATGGGTTGAGCACACTGAATTCTGATGGGATCCTTCCACTTGTTCAGATTACGAACCTAAGGGGGAATAAATTCAAATTAAGAAAAGACAGATGTAGAATAGATGTGCAGAAATTTGCCTTTAGCCAGCGGGTGGTAAAAATGCTGGAACAAACTTCCATCTGTTGTTGTGGAAGTTGATAGGTTAAATAAATTTAAGGAGGAACTGGACAGGCATTTGGAGGGAATGGTGTTATTTTTTTTATTTTTTTTTGGCTGATGCTGCATAAGCTCATACACTTGCTTTCTTGCATCACATGCCACTACTACCTATTACCATGTTGGGCCACCATTCACACAGATAAAAGCCACTATTTACCTAGATATTCATACCATACCATGCAGGTGTCTGAAGATCTGCTGCACCATGCTACCTACAAGGCTTTCTAGTGTTGGAACAGACAATGGTTGCGTTGTTTTGTGTTGTTTGGTTTTTAGGAGCATTAGCAACTAAGGCCATGTTGCTCCGGGATATGCGGTGGTCATTCCCTGACCTTTCCGCATCCTCCATATTTGGTGGTGATGGGCTCGAACCCCGGTCTAATCAAGAAGCGTGTGCTATGCACTGCTGCTCCTTCCCACCTGGCTACGGAGTCACCAACAACAATGGTTGCATGTCTCGGTGCCTCACTTCCCATTCCAAAACATCCCACAGGTGTTCATCTGGACTGAGGTCAGGCGAATTTGGAGACTAATCAAATGAGCGATATCTTCGCTGTGTTCTGGAAACCACTCGTGCACAGGGTAGGCCATTATCATCTCGGAAAATCCAGTTTCCGTCCAGAAAAAAAATGCAACAGGGCAGGGTCTCTTAAGAGCTGCCAGTTGACCTCACCAGTGAAATGTTGGTCCATACTTACCCAGTGGTCCTAGTTCTTGCCAGCAAACATGCCCCATATTAAGCAACCACCACCTACCTGGATAATAGGCACCATGTACAATGGGTCTGTGAACTCATGTTGCTTGTGCCACACACAAAGGCATCTGTCAGCAAGTTGCACCATGTATTTGGTGCAACATACCAATAGACCAGCACACTTGTTTCCAGCCGGCCAGTATTCAACTGGTGTACTGGAAACAAGTGTGCTGACAAGTGTGTTTTCACACCCAGCATTCACTACTGATGATGATCAGTGGTGAGGAGGGAATATCTCTTGGGTCATCTACTATGGAACTGCATTGGCTTGAGTGTGCAGCACATCATGATTTGGGATATTGTATCACAATGTCAACTGTCGCACAGTGACCTGCCATTGAGCCCACACAACCTACTGGGCCCTTTGCTCACTATGAACAACCACTTAGCATAATCCTTTACAATTCTGTCATTGGGAAGTGGTTTGATCCAGTCAACACCATTCTTTGTACACCTTAACTACAGTGGGCCATGAGCAACTGACAAGATGTGCCGTTTCCGATATGGAAGCACCAGACGAATGAGCTCCCACAATCGTGCCCTTTTGAAACTCCAGAATATCTTTACTACATCACATAACCACTACTTTATCACTTTGACTTGCACAACCAGTTACAAATTACCACGGCTCTAGCACATGAAACTGTTCAGCTTTTTATACTACAAGCTATGCTTGTTATTTGTTTTTTTGGAGCATTAGCAACTAAGGCCATATTGCTCCTAGATATGTGGTGGTCATTCCCTGACCTTTCCGCATCCTCCGTATTTGGTGGTGACGGGCTCGAACCCCGGTCTAATCAAGAAGTGTGTGCTACGCATTGCTTCTCCTTCCCACCTGGCTACGGAGGCGCCACAAGCTATGCAAGCATAGTCATTTACAAATGGGATGGTCACAATTCAGTGATTACTGAGTGAGTGCGTGTCTGTGTTAAACAAAATATTACATAAAGGGAAACAGAAGAAAGTGAAAAAATAAAAAAAGAGAAAGAGAGAAGAGAAAAGATATTTATGAACAAGGACTACTTACAGACAAAGTGACCTAAGACCATTATAAATATAAGTGATATTAAATGAGTAAAGAAATGTAGAAATAAAATTTGTGTGTGTGTATATATATATATATGTGTATATATATATATATATAAAATAGGTAGTAAAATAATGGGTAAAAAGTGCAAGGGTAATACAAAGACAAATGCACTGAGTGCACAAAGCAGAAACAAAGAATACAAAAGATTGTGTGAGAGAAACAGATTTATCAATTTAATGATAAGTTTTAACAGACTTATCAATTCTACTACTACTACTACTACTACTACACACACACACACACACACACACACACACACACACACACACACACACACACACACACACACACACACACACACTCTTAGCAATAAAATAATGA